>NC_087292.1:2909422-3214005 GCF_015220805.1 Pogoniulus pusillus
ACCCACAGAGGTGTGGTGATGCCCACAGTGCTTCCCAGGGCATCAGCAGCCCAGGGAAGCAGGGAGGGATGGGCTGCCTGGGGAGCCACCACAAACTGAGGTGGTTCCTGGGGGGCTCCAAACTCAAGTGCCCTCCAGAGCAGGCTGCTTTGCTGCCTCTGCACTGGACCTGTGAGGGCACAGGCCCTGCAGCAAGCCCTTTGTGCCAGTGAAGTGTCCCCTGAGAGCCCATTTCTGACATCCATTAACTAAGGAGCACATCAGCTTCCAGCTCCTTAGTTAAGCAGCCAGAGAGTGCTTTGCCACACCAGCAGCTAATGGAGCCCCTCTGCTTTGCTGCCTGCTTAACATCACACTGAAGGTTCCTGCACTTGAATGCATCTTGAAACAGTCCCAGAAGGAGCCTCTGTGAGGGAGAAGACCAGGAGAGGCACACAGAAAAGCCTGAAATGACTTTCTCTTGCAACAACTTCCTCCTCACATCCAGCCCAGACCTGCCCTGCCACAGCTTGAGCCTCTGTCCCTTTCTGCTGCTGCTGGCTGCCTGGCAGCAGAGCCCAACCCCACCTGGCTACAGCCTCCCTGCAGGCAGCTGCAGGCAGCAATCAGCTCTGCCCTGAGCCTCCTCTGCTGCAGGCTGCACCCCCCCAGCTCCCTCAGCCTCTCCTCACAGGGCTGTGCTCCAGGCCCCTCCCCAGCCTTGCTGCCCTTCTCCAAACACCTTCCAGCACCTCAACAGCTCTCTGCAATTCAGGAGCCCAGAACTGGACACAGCACTCCAGGGGTGGCCTGAGCAGTGCTGAGCACAGGGGCAGAAGAACCTCCCTTGTCCTGCTGCCCACACTGCTCCTGAGCCAGCCCAGGATGCCATTGGCTCTGCTGCCCACCTGGGCACTGCTGCCTCCACTGCAGCTCCTCTCTCCCAGCAGCCCCAGCTCCCTCTCTGCCTGGTTGCTCTTAGCCACTCTGTCTCCATTCTGTAGCACTGCTTGGGCTTGTTGGGTTGTTTCACAGAATCAAGCAGGTTGGAAGAGAGCTCCAAGCTCACCCAGCCCAACCTAGCACCCAGCCCTGCCCAATCAACCAGACCATGGCACTAAGTGCCCCAGCCAGGCTTGGCTGCAACACCTCCAGCCACAGCCACTCCACCACCTCTGTTTCTCCACGAGTGCTGTCTTGTGACTTTCTCCACAGGTGATGCCCTCTGATTTCCTACACCAAGCCATGCCCTGTGACTTAAATCCCAGCCAGCTGGCTCCAACAAAGAAAATGACAAGAGAGCAGCCAGGGCTGAAAATTAATCAAGATATTTAATACAGTGCAATCCATAGGAGTTTCTGTGTGCATGTATCTGAATGGGTTATCAATTATCACCAAAAAGAAAACCAAACCAAAAAAAGGAACCAAAACAAAAGCATCAACATCGTAGTGCTAGGTAGAAAAAAAACCCAAATGTACAACTGAAACTGAATCCTTCCCTCCCCCTCCCTTCCCTCCCAGACTGCCAATCAAGATCACCAACTTGAAACAGGGACAGTGACAAGGCTGTGGCGGTGACAGACACGAGGTTGGCCACACATCAGTCCAGGGACACAAAGAGAGCTTGCCAAGGACTAAAAACCTAAAGCATTCTTGCACCTAAAGAGGAGAAGCCACCCATGGGTGGCTCAAGACTTCAAATGCTTTACAAGACTTCTAGACACACTAAAACTGACTTAAAACCAGAGCAGGGCTAGGGCTGGGTTGTTTAATCAGCTTATTTCGCTTCAACACAGCCCAGACTCTGAAGATGAAGATCCAGCAGTGGCAGCAGCACAGTCCCAAAAAAGCTGAAGGTTTGATTTTGGGGTTTATTTTTTCAAGCAATCACCTTTTAGTTCTGGTTTTTCTACACCAATTGAACCGTATCAGCTGCAGGCAAATGCCTCCTGCTCCCCCCACCCCCCCCTTTTTAGCCTTCCCTTTGGGCAGACCATGCTAATGCAGGACAGAAAGGAAACATGAACCCAGCAATGCAGTTCCCACTGCTTTGGGTTAAAATTAAAAGGTAAAGACATTTTGCTTCTGCTTTTTTTCTCCTCAACACAACACATTTGCACCCAGAACAGGTAATCAAAGTCTTTTGTTTTGTTGTGACTTTTTTTTTGTTGTTGTTTGTTTCTATTCTTGGGGTTTTTTCTTATTCCAGCCAGGTAATTGTTGTGGTTACATAGTTCCTGCCCAAGCTTCCAGCTCTTTCATGTCATCATCCTCTTCTTCTTCTTTCTTCTTGGCTGCAAAATATTAAAAGGAAAGAAGATGAGTGAGAAGCTTAGCATAGAATCAAGCAGGGTGGAAGAGAGCTCCAAGCTCAGCCAGCTCAACCTAGCACCCAGCCCTGCCCAACCAACCACACCATGGCACTAAGTGCCCCAGCCAGGCTTGGCTGCAACACCTCCAGCCACAGCCACTCCACCACCTCCCTGGGCAGCCCATTCCAATGCCAATCACTCTCTCTGACAGCAACTTCCTCCTCACATCCAGCCTAGACCTACCCTGGCACAGCTTGAGACTCTGTCCCCTTGTTCTGTCCCTGGCTGCCTGGCAGCAGAGCCCAACCCCACCTGGCTACAGCCTCCCTGCAGGCAGCTGCAGGCAGCAATGAGCTCTGCCCTGAGCCTCCTCTTCGGCAGGCTGCACCCCCCCAGCTCCCTCAGCCTCTCCTCCCAGGGCTGTGCTCCAGGCCCCTCCCCAGCCTTGCTGCCCTTCTCCAAACACCTTCCAGCACCTCAACAGCTCTCTTGAATGGGGGAGCCCAGAACTGGACACAGCACTCAAGGGGTGGCCTGAGCAGTGCTGAGCACAGTTGCTCACAGAAGTCTGTCTGATGTCTCCAGTATCAGAGTTTCTCTCTCACCAAAATTAATCATAGAACCACGCAGGTTGGAAGAGAGCTCCAAGCTCAGCCAGCCCAACCTAGCACCCAGCCCTGCCCAACCAACCACACCATGGCACTAAGTGCCCCAGCCAGGCTTGGCAAGAACACCTCCAGCCACAGCCACTCCACCACCTCCCTGGGCAGCCCATTCCAATGCCAATCACTCTCTCTGCCAGCAACTTCCTAACAACATCCAGCCTATACTTCCCCCAGCACAACTTGAGGCTGTGCCCCCTTGTTCTGCTTCTGGTTGTCTGATTCCATCTAGAAGTCCCCCAAAGAGGACCAGCTTTGGGCACTGCAGGATAAGAAAGACATTAAGGTGCTGGAGTGGGTACAGAAAAAGGGCAACAATGCTGGTGAGAAGTTTGGAGAGAAGGTCTGGTGAGGACAGGCAGAGGGAGCTGGGGTTGTTTAGTCTACAGTAGAGGAGGCTTTGGGGAGGCTGTCACTGCTCCCAATAACTCCTCAAAAGGAGGCTGCAGTGAGGCTGGTGTTGGCCTCTTCTCCAAAGTAACCATCAAGAGGACAAGAGGAAGTGGCCTCCAGCTGCACCAGGAGAGGTTTAGGTTGGATATTAGGAAAAATGCCTTTCATGAAAGGTTCTCAGGCACTGGAACAGGCTGCCCAGGGAGGTGGTGGAGCCTCCATCCATGGAGATGTTCAAAAAGCAAGCAGATGTGGCACTTAGCTACACAGCCTAGTGGCCATGGAGGTGCTGGGTAGAAGGTTGGACTTGATAATGTTAAGAGGCCTTTTCCAACCTGAATGATCCCATCAGAATTAGGAGACTTCTAACTCCTGTGTTGGGTCAAGTTTTTCAACCCCTTGGCAACCAGCAAGACCTCCAACTCCTCTCTTGGGTCAAGCTCTCCAACCCCTTGGCAACCAGCAAGGCCTCCAACTCCTCTCTTGGGTCAAGCTCTCCAACCCCTTGGCAACCAGCAAGGCCTCCAACTCCTCTCTTGGGTCAAGCTCTCCAACCCCTTGGCAACCAGCAAGACCTCCAACTTCTCTGTTGGGTCAAGTTCTTCAATCCCTTGGCAACCAGCAAGGCCTCCATCTCCTCTGTTGGGTCAAGCTCTCCAACCCCTTAGCTACCAGCAAGACCTCCAACTCCTCTGTTGGGTCAAGCTCTCCAACCTCTTGGCAACCAGCAAGACCTCCAACTCCTCTGCTGGGTCAAAATCTCCAACCCCTTAGCAACCAGCAAGACCTCCAACTCCTGTGCTGGGTCAAGCTGTTCAGCACTGGGTAGGTGCTCCTCACCTCCTGCCACCCTCCCCACTAGCTGCTTGGTAGTGGATGCTCAGCAGCAGGCTGCAGGCTGCCTTGTTGTCAGTTTTTGGGTCCTTCCAGGGCAGTAAATGCTGCTATTTGTCATAAGCTGCCAAGTCCAGTTTCTGGAGATGAGAACCATTAACTCAGCAAAAAGGTTTTTAGCCCAGGAATAGCTGCAGTGATTGTGGAAAATACCAAGGCAAAGATGTCATTTCCTCAGAGTGGTTTTGTTCCCAAGGGGGTAAGAGAGTCAAACAATTCACACTGATTCCAAACCAAACATTTGTGGAAGAGAACTGACTCAGCTCTAAGGCAAACTCAAGTCCCATCACTTACTTGTACAAGTTTGGAATTTGCTTTGCTATATTAAGCTCTTCCCAACTCAGCTTCTGCCTGAATTCCTTCTAACAGCAACTCAGCTGACAGGCAACAGCAAAAACTAGAATCTCATTTAGACTAAGTCAGGATCCAGACAGCTGCTGAGATGGGGGAAAGCAGGAGAGCTGAGGTCCATTTTCCATTCAGTGGATCCAAAGGAGGGAACAAAGTCAGCTCCAGCTCAGAACACACATTACTGACTGCCAAAAGACTAAGCCTGTACCTGCCCTGTCAGGTAAAGCAGTGCCTCTGAGAGTCCAGCTCATGAGGACCAGAACTAAACTTTTAATCCCAGTGCACATCAAATCTATTTTAAAGTGGAAAACAACTCAGGTTTAAAAAGAATAAACACACAACCCCCCCCAAACACACAACAAAACCAAGCAAACCCCCCCCAAAGAAACAACAATCAACCCAAATCCCCTCCAGTCACCAAGCCAGAACACAAAAAACACCAAACAACCTCAAAACCAAGCAAACCCCCAAAGAAACAACAATCAAGCAAAACCCCCTGTCACCAAGCCAGAACACAAAAACCACCAAACAACCTCAAAACCAAGCAAACCCCCAAAGAAACCAAACACAATCAACCAAAATCCCCACCTGTCACCAACTCAGAACACAAAAACCACCAAACAACCTCAAAACCAAGCAAACCCCCAAAGAAACCAAAAACAATCAACCAAAATCCCCACCTGTCACCAGCCCAGAACACAAAAAACACCAAGCAAACCCCCAAAGAAACCAAAGCCAATCAAACCAAATCCCCTCCAGTTACCAAGCCAGAACACAAAAATCACCAAACAACCTCAAAGCCAAGCAAACCCCCAAAGAAACCAAAACAAATGAACCCAAATCCTTACCAGTCACCAAACCAGAACACAAAAAACACCAAACAACCTCAAAACCAAGCAAACCCCCAAAGAAACCAAAACCAATCAACCCAAATCCCCTCCAGTCACCATGCCAGAACACAAAAAACACCAAACAACCTCAAAACCAAGCAAAACCCCCAAAGAAACCAAAACAAATCAACCGAAATCCCCACCTGTCACCAGCCCAGAATACAAAAAACACCAAACAACCTTAAAACCAAGCAAACCCCCAAAGAAACCAAAACAAATCAACCCAAATCCCTACCAGTCACCAAACCAGAACACAAAAAACACCAAACAACCTCAAAACCAAACAAACCCCTAAAGAAACCAGAAACAATCAACCCAAATCCCCACCTGTCACCAACCCCAGAACTCAAAAACTCCCAAATAAACAACAAAACCAAGCAACACCCCCCCCAAAGAAACAACAACCAACCCAAATTCCCACCTGTCACCAGCCCAGAACACAAAAACCTCTGCCAACAAGCCCCCCAAAGAACCAGCAGCCAAGCCACCAAAATGCCCAGCTGTCACAAGCCAGCAGCCTCAGGTTTCCCAGCTGCTGCTCTGGCAAGCTTAGATCACAGAACCCTCAACTGGGTTGGCTTGGAAGGGACTCTACAGATCACCTAATTCCAAGCCTTTTGTTGAGGCAGGGAAGCCTCTCAATAAGACTCAGCTGCTCAAGGCTTCATTCAGCTTGGTCTTGAACACCTCCTCCAGGAAGCTCCCTGGGAAACCTATTCCAGACTCTCACCACCTTCAAACTGAAGAACTTCATCCTAAGCTCCAGTCTAACTCTGCTCTGTGTCACCTTCATACCCTTCCCCCTTGTCCTGTCTCTAGACACCGTTACAAAAAGTCCCTCTGCAGCTTTCCTGGAGGATCCCTTCACGTACTGGAAAGCAGCTCTAAGGTGTCCCCAGAGTCTTCTCCAAGCTGAACCCCCCCCCCAGCTCCCTCAGCCTGTCCTCACAGCAGAGGTGCTCCAGGCCTCAGGAACAAGCAGGTTACCCCCATGGAGGTATGGTGCTGGATGTGGTTCATGAGGCCATTTGCAGCAAAGCCTCTGCACTGCCTGCAGGTAGATCTGCCCCATCTGAGGAGCTGGCAGCTAAATCAGCCTCTTTAGAACAACCCCAGATGCCTCTGGTAGAGGGTTCACACATACCTGGCTTTGATGGTATTGATATTGAGGGCACATTTGGTAGTGGTACTGTCTCAGGACCACTGATTTCCAGCAAGTTTTTGTCTAGCTCTTCTTGTTCTAGTTCCTCTAGTTCTGCCATGAGTTCATCCTGAGGGAAAAAAGGGAAGAAAGTCACTTAGCTGGTCAAGATTACTCAAGAAAGCACCTTAAATACACAGGATCACAGTAAATGGAGTCTGGTTCTTCATCTGGATTCCTCTGGATGATCTCTCTGAGGATGAGGAAAGCAGCGAAGAAGAAAGTCCATTCTCAGATCAGGCCATCCAGACCCTTCTCAGCACAAAAGCAGGGTCACAGGGGCAGGAAGGACTGGCAGGAACAGCTACTAACAGGTTCTAGGAGAGGTCTGATATCCCAGCACCACATCTAGACACATGCAATATGCAGGTCTTGAAAGAAACATCTCCTATGAGTCCCCATCCCTGGAGGGGTTGAAAAACCACCACAGATGTGGTGCTAAGGGAGGTGGTTTAGTGGTGACCTGGCAGTGTTGGGTTAATGGTTGGACTCAATGATCTTGAAGATTGAGGAGGGCAGGCTTAGACTAAAGAGGAAGAAAGGGCTCCAGGAGAGCTGGGGAGGAACTTCTGACAAGGGCTGGGAGTGGCAGGATGAAGGACAATAGTTTTGAGCTGGGAGAGCAGAGACTGAGAGTGGAGATGAGGAAGAAGTTCTTTCCAGTGAGGGTGGGGAGACACTGGCACAGGTTGGACAGAGAGGTTGTGGATGCTGCCTCCCTGGAGGTGTTCAAGGCCAGGCTGGATAAGGCCTTGAGCAACCTGGGCTGGTGGGAGGTTGGAACAAGATGGCAGGGAGGGATTGGAACAAGATCAAAGGACCACAGGGTCACAGGATCACAGGAGTCAGAGGTTGGAAGGGACCCCCAGAGACCATCAAGTCCAACCCTCCTGCCAGAGCAGGACCATTTAATCTAGTTCAGGTTGCAGAGGCTGATCCTTGAAGGTTCCTTCCAAACCAAACCATACTATCCATCTATGAAGCTCAGGGCTCTATTCCAACCTCAGTGATGCTGTGATACAAAGAGAGGCAAATTCAATGCATACCTCATCAAACTCCTCCCCGAATCCAACTGGCTTGGAGATGGCTGTTGAAATCTCATCTGCCAGCTCTTGCTGCTCTGCAATGTCCTGCATTAATTCATCTACTTTATCAATATCCCTGCAAGAGAAAGAATTCAATACAGTCAGGCACTTTCCCCATCAACACATCAGACTCTGCTCCCTGGGATTGGTAGCAATGTCACACCATGGGGATATTTACAAGGTCCTTTCCCAAGGTATCAGCTTGGAGAAAAGAAGGCTCCAGGGAGACCTTAAAGGAGCCTTGCAGTAGCTGAAGGAGGCTACAGGGTTGCTGGGGAGGGACTTTTAACAGGAGCATGTAGTGACAGGATGAGGAGCAATGGATTGAAGCTTGAGATTGAAGAGAGATCAGGAAGAAATTCTTCACAGTGAGGGTGAAGAGACACTGGCACAGATTGCCCAGGGAGGGGCTGTGGCTGCCCCCTCCCTGGAGGTCACAGTATCACAGTATCATCAGGGTTGGAAGAGACCTCACAGATCATCAAGTCCAACCCTTTAAGGTGTTCAAGGCCAGGCTGGATGAGGCCTTGAGCAGCCTGGGCTTGTGGCAGATGTCCTTGCCTGTGGCAGAGGGGTTGGAACTGGATGATCTTTAAGGTCCCTTCCAACCCAAACCATTGTATGGTTCTGTGAATCCTTTCCATGCAAGTCTGAATCCTACTCCTCTGCATTCCCCAGAACTCTGTGTATGGTTTCCTTACTCTCCCTAACAGCCCAGCTGACAGCACTAACACCCTGAGCCTCCAGGTGAAGAGCTTTTGCTCTGCTTCACTGCTATGAACAACCATCTGCTCTCTCCCCTGCCCCAGCATTATCCCAGCTACAGTGTTTGCTTTCAGAGCAAGTACAACACAGCCAGAATGCAGCTCAGCTTTAATTACTGCTACAGACACAAGCTCCACTGCACAGACTGAAGTTTGACTCTTCCCTTGAGGCTTAGAATTCTTGCTACTGCCTAGGTGCAATCTGTAACTGGTGCAGCCTCCCACATGCTTCAGACTGTACTGCAGCTGTTTGTGTGCCTCTTTTGGACACAGGCAGTGGCTTTGAGCCCTTTAAAGTGGTGGCAAACTGGGAAAGCATCAATGCTTGCATGTTTTGCTCAATGCTGAAGCAGAACAAGTGTTTCCTGTTTCAGTCAGAGCCTTTTAAAAGAAGATTTGGCTATTGCAGCTCTGCTTCTGGTGGAGGAACACTTGGCCTTTAGCAGATCACCACATGACAGGCTGAGAGAGTTGGGCTTGTTCAGTCTGGAGAAGAGAAGGCTCTGAGGAGACCTTATTGTGCCCTTCCAATATCTGAAGGGGGCTGTAGGAAAGCTGAGGAGGGACTTTTTAGGGTGTCAGGACTTTTCAGGACTAGGGGGAATGGATCCAAGCTAGAGGAGGGGAGACTGAGATTAGACATCAGGAAGAAGTTCTTCACCATGAGGGTGGTGAGAGCCTGGAACAGGCTGCCCGTGGAGGTAGTGGAAGCCTCATCCCTGGAAGACTTTAAGGCCAGGCTGGATGTGACTCTAGGCAATCTGATCTAGTGTGAGGTGTCCCTGAGGCAGAGGGGTTGGAACTGGATGACCCTTGAGGTCCCTTCCAGCCCTGACAATTGTGTGATGACAAGCTGAAGGGGCTAGGGAAGGCAGAGGAGTAACTCACATGTTGTCATGAGCAGCTTTCATGGCTTTAGCAGCAAAGCCCATGTTCTTGAGCACTTCAGTGTTGGTGTTGGCATTCTCCAGGGCTTCCCTCTGGAACTCAATCGTTGACAAGGTGCCATCTATCTGTGCCAGCTGCTTCTCGTACCTCTTCTTGCGCTTCAGGGCCTGAAGAGCAGCTAAAGAGCAAAGAAAAGGAGAAGGGGGATGAGGTTCATGCCCAAAACAGCAATTCTCTTTCTGTACCAAATGCCAGAGAAACACCCAGTGAGCTCTGCTCTTTGCTGTCCACCTCTCTTCTGAGATAAACTAAGTTGCCCAAGCCTTGTGCCTGCCTCCTTCAACAGAACTTGCTGAAGGGTGGCCAGAAGCCTACTGCCCGTGGTCTGCAAGCCAAGAAGCAACTCAAGGAGGAGTGGTTCAGTCACTCCTAGAACACAACATACTATGCTACAACAAGCAGCAGGCTGCAAGAGGGCTGGAGACTCTCCCCTGTGGGGACAGCCCCAGAGTTGGAGCTGTTCAGCCTGGACAAGGGGAGGCTCCAGGGAGACCTTAGGGCAGCCTTCCAATACCTGAAGGGGCTACAGGAAAGCTGGGGAGGGACTTTTTGCAAGGCTATGTAGTGATAGGACAAGAGGTAATGGCTCCAAACAGGAAGAACCTGGATTTAGATTAGACATTAGGATGAAATTCTTCCCCAAGAGGGTGTGAGGCACTGGAAGAGGTTGCACAGAGAAGTTGTGGAGGCTCTAGGCCTGGACTGCTCAAAGCCAGGTTGGCTGGGGCCTTGAGCAACCTGGTCTAGTGGAAGGTATCCCTGCCTGTGGTGGGGTGGGTTTGGAACTAGATGATCTTTAAGGTCCCTCCCAACCCAATCCATTCTGATGTCCCTGTGATAACAGCGTTCCTGCAACACAGGCAAAGCAGCTCCTCTCCCAGCAGCAGGCTGATCCTGCAGGCTCCTCATGGACTCAGATGCCATCCTGGGAAGCTTGACAGTCCTTCAAGATAACATCCTGCTCTCCAGAAGCCCAGCATCCACCTCCAGTTCTGCATCTGGTTATGAACATGCTGTATGTGATGGCTTTCAAACCACACTCACCTATGGCAGCACCAACAAGGACTTGCTGAAGGTACAGCTGAGGCTGCCAAGCCCATGGAGCAGCACAGGTCACCTCCAGCCAAAGACCCAAGCCTCTTCCACTGCCTTTCTCTTCAAACTACAGTAAATCTGCCACTCCTCTGGGCCCAGCCCAACAGCCAGGAGTGGGACCAGGACAGGGCTTTTGTGTAACACAAAGCACAGTTGTCTGCTCTGCAGAATCAGAGAAGCATGGAATGGTTTAGGTTGGAAGGGAGCTCAAAGCTCAGCCAGTTCCAACCCCTCTGCCATAGGCAGGGACACCTCCCACTAGAACAGGTCACTCAAAGCCTCATCCAGCTTAGTTCTGAAGTCCTCCAGGGAGGTTGTGGAGCACAGAATCACCCAATGGGATCTTTGATCCCATTGGGTGATTCTGTGCTCCACAACCTCCCTGGGTAACCTGTGCCAGTGTCTCACCACCCCAAACCTGTGCCAGTGTCTCACCACCCCCAACCTGTGCCAGTCTATCACCACCCTCACTGCAAAGAACCCTTTCCTAACACCTAGTTTGAATCTCTTCTCTGCCAGTTCAAACCCATTACTCCTTGTCCTCTCATTCCAAGCCCTTGTCAATAGTCCCTCCCCAGCCCTCCTGCAGCCCCCCTCAGATCCTGCAAGGTCACTCCAAGCTCTCCTCCAAGCCTTCTCCTCTCCAGCCTGCACAGCCCCAACTCTCTCAGCCTGTGCTCACAGCAGAGCTGCTGCAGCCCTCTCAGCATCCTCATGGCCTCCTCTGCACTGGCTCCAACACTTCCATGTGCTGCTTGTGCTGGGGGCTGCAGAACTGCCCCCAGGAGTGCAGGTGGGGTGTGAGGAGAGAAGAGCCAAGGGGCAGAATCCCCTCCCTTGCCCTGTGCCCACACTGCTCTGGCTGCAGCCCAGCACAGGGTTGTGTCTGGGCTGCACTCACACTGCAGGCTCCTGTGGAGCTTTGCATCAGCCCAGACCCCCAGGGTCTGTTCCTCAGGGCTGCTCTCAGCCATTCCCCACCCAGCCTGGAGCTGTGAATCAAGCACAACATCAGCAGGAGCACTCCAGCTTTACGCTAGGTCATGAAGCGACGAACAACATCACACTGCTGGGAGCTTCAGCCTGGTTCACTTTGTGCTAATGGCTTCATTAAGGGACACATAAAGTTTTCTCCACTCAGAGAGACCAAACTGTGCCCAGGCCATGTGTTTGTACAGCAGCAGCTGCTGGGGAAGTGTCAGGCAGTGACAGGACATTCTGTATGGAGGGGTTTGTGCACCGTGGAGAAGCAGCAGCGGCGCCAGAGCTTCACGCAGCCCCACGTCAGGCACTGCCATCTACTTGCTGGTCCTCACCACAGCCTCCTCTGAGAACAGCTGCACTTTTACCCACACTTCATGCTTAGGTTGTTTCAAACCATGCTGCTCAGTCACCAAACATTACAAGGAGGACTGGAGCAGGGCTGCTGGGGAGCCCTACCCATCCTGTTCCCACCCACAGCAGGTCAGTGGACCAGAACTGCACTCCCCAACCTCCACTTTGCTTCATCAATCCCTGCCTCCATTAACTTCTCACTTCTATCAAGGCTGCAGGGAGACCTTAGAGCTGCCTTCCAGTACCTGAAGGAGGCTACAGGAGAGCTGGGGAAGGACTTCTGACAAGGGCTGGGGGTGACAGGATGAGGAGGAATGAATTTGAGCTGGAAGAGGGGAGACTGAGCCTGCAGGTTAGGAAGAAATTCTTTCGAGTGAGGGGACACAGTGGCACAGGTTGCTGAGGGAAGCTGTGCATGGCCTCTGCCTGGGACCAGGCAATGCAGACTGGTGGGAGATGTCCCTGTCCACACCAGGGGGGTTGGAACTGGATAATCTTGAAGGTCCCTTCCAACCCAAAGCACTTCATGGTTCTATGAACCACCCTGGGTGGTTTTTTTCTCAGCAAAACCCCTCAGTTTCCAGTGTGAAGTAAATATGAGAGACAGCAAAATACAACTCAGCCCTCTGGCACTGCACACATGCAAGAAACGATGTGTGCTGGAAGCCCCAAGTGTCACAAGACCCACCTCTGCCCTTCAGGAAGGCTGCTATCAACAGCAGGCAACCCTCAGGGGACACACCCCATAATTACCCCTTTACTGCTCCCAAGGCTGCAATTTCCCAGGCAGGCAACATCCTTTAGTAGCCAGTGTCAATTCCTGTGGAACTGCTTCAGCAGGACCTGCAACCACCTATTCAGTTGAAAGAACTTCTCCAGCCCAGCAGACAGAACCTGCTGCTGACCCAGAACCTGCTGCTGACCCAGAACCTGCTGCTGACCCAGAGCCTGCTGCTGACCCAGAACCTGCTGCTGACCCAGAACCTGCTGCTGACCCAGAGCCTGCTGCTGACCCAGAGCCTGCTGCTGACCCAGAACCTGCTGCTGACCCAAGAACCTGCTGCTGACCCAGAGCCTGCTGCCACAGCCATCAGGAGCACATTTCTCTGGAAACAGCTGACCTAAGGTTTCCCACAGTGGGACAACTTCCATATCCCAAAGGAAAAAGCCCCAGAAGGCAGGCAGATCACTGGATTGCTGACCTCACTGCTGTCTACAACTACCTGAAGGGACACTGTAGCCAGATGGGGGTTGGCCTCTTCTCCCAGACAACCACAAATAGAACAAGGGGACACAGCCTCAAGTTGTGCTGGGGGAAGTATAGGCTGGATGTGAGGAGGAAGTTCTTCACAGAGAGAGTGATTGGCATTGGAATGGGCTGCCCAGGGAGATGGTGGAGGCACCGTCCCTGGAGGTGTTCAAGAAGAGACTGGATGAGGCACTTAGTGCCATGGTCTGGTTGACTGGCTAGGGCTGGGGGATAGGTTGGACTGGATGATCTTGGAGGTCTCTTCCAACCTGGTTGATTCTATGATCACAGCACAGCTTCTGCACCATGCCTGACACTCAGCACTACCGTGGCACATTCTCTCCCCACGTCCTGGCTGGGTGCTTCTTCTGCAAATAACAGAATCGTGGAATCAAGCAGGTTGGAAGAGAGCTCCAAGCTCAGCCAGCCCAGCCTAGCACCCAGCCCTGCCCAACCAACCACACCATGGCACTAAGTGCCCCAGCCAGGCTTGGCTGCAACACCTCCAGCCACGGCCACTCCACCACCTCCCTGGGCAGCCCATTCCAATGCCAATCACTCTCTCTGCCAGCAACTTCCTCATAATAAAGGACTGTTAAAGGTCGTCTTGTCCCACCCACTGCACTCAGCAGGGACAGCTGCAATTAGAGAAGGTTGCTCAGACACCCAAAGGTCCTCACCTGGAATGATTCCAGGGATGGGGCAGCTACCACCTCTCTGGGCAAACTGGGCCAGGGTGTCACAACACTCAGTGTCAAATATTTCTTCTTTCTAGTCTCAATCTCCCTCTTTTAGTTTCAAACCATCACCACTTATCCTACCACAGCAGGCTCTGCTCGAAAGTCTGCCCCCAGCTTTCTCTTCAGCTCCTTCAAGCACTGAAGCCACCAGAAGCTCTCTCTGGAGCCTTCGTTCCTCCAGGGTGAACAACTCCAACTCTCTCAGCTTAGCTTCACAGCAGACATCAGCCCCACACCCATTTCTTTTTCCTTGTGTTTTTTTTACCTCAACCCTCCCACAGGTTGCACGGGAAGGAAATGCCAGCAGTTGCTGAACCATTTCACACCAGGCTGACAGGTTTACCCCTCCTCATCTGCTGAACTGCCCTGGACTGGATAAAGTGATACAAGGAGAGTAAATTGTTGGTGGGCTTAGATTTTACCACTAAAATAACCCTCACAGCTCTCCAGAGGGATCTGGCCAGGCTGAATGGATGAGACTCAACAAGGCCAAGTGCTGGGTGCTGCCCTTGGGTCACAACAACTCCATGAAGGCTCCAGGCTTGGGGCAGAGTGGCTGCAAACTGCCCCTGCAGGAAAGGAGCTCAGGTTTGGGGCAGAGTGGCTGCAAACTGCCCAGCAATAAAGGAGCTCAGGCTTGGGGCAGAGTGGCTGCAAACTGCCCCAGCTGGAAAGGAGCTCAGGTTTGGGGCAGAGTGGCTGGAAGCTGCCCCAGCAATAAAGGAGCTCAGGCTTGGGGCAGAGTGGCTGCAAACAGCCCCAGCAGGAAAGGAGCTCAGGTTTGGGGCAGAGTGGCTGCAAACTGCCCAGCAATAAAGGAGCTCAGGCTTGGGGCAGAGTGGCTGCAAACTGCCCCAGCAGGAAAGGAGCTCAGGCTTGGGGCAGAGTGGCTGCAAACTGCCCCTGCAGGAAAGGAGCTCAGGCTTGGGGCAGAGTGGCTGCAAACTGCCCCTGCAGGAAAGGAGCTCAGGCTTGGGGCAGAGTGGCTGCAAACTGCCCCAGCTGGAAAGGAGCTCAGGCTTGGGGCAGAGTGGCTGCAAACTGCCCCAGCAGGAAAGGAGCTCAGGTTTGGGGCAGAGTGGCTGGAAGCTGCCCAGCAATAAAGGAGCTCAGGCTTGGGGCAGAGTGGCTGCAAACTGCCCCAGCTGGAAAGGAGCTCAGGCTTGGGGCAGAGTGGCTGCAAACTGCCCCTGCAGGAAAGGAGCTCAGGCTTGGGGCAGAGTGCCTGCAAACTGCCCAGCAATAAAGGAGCTCAGGCTTGGGGCAGAGTGGCTGCAAACTGCCCCAGCAGGAAAGGAGCTCAGGCTTGGGGCAGAGTGGCTGCAAACTGCCCCTGCAGGAAAGGAGCTCAGGTTTGGGGCAGAGTGGCTGCAAACTGCCCAGCAATAAAGGAGCTCAGGCTTGGGGCAGAGTGGCTGCAAACTGCCCCAGCAGCAAAGGAGCTCAGGTTTGGGGCAGAGTGGCTGCAAACTGCCCCAGCTGGAAAGGAGCTCAGGTTTGGGGCAGAGTGGCTGCAAACTGCCCCAGCAATAAAGGAGCTCAGGCTTGGGGCAGAGTGGCTGCAAACTGCCCCAGCAGGAAAGGAGCTCAGGTTTGGGGCAGAGTGGCTGGAAGCTGCCCCAGCAGCAAAGGAGCTCAGGCTTGGGGCAGAATGGCTGGAAGCTGCCCCAGCAGGAAAGGAGTTGGTCTAGGCTGGATGTTAGGAGGAAGTTCTTGACACAGAGTGATTGGCATTGGAATGGGCTGCCCAGGGAGGTGGTGGAGTCACCATCCCTGGAGGTGTTGAAGCCAAGCCTGGCTGGGGCACTTAGTGCCATGGTCAGGTTTATTGGATAGGGCTAAGTTCTAGGTTGGACTGGATGAGCTTGGAGCTCTCTTCCAACCTGCTTGATTCTATGATCTGTTATGATAACAGAATTAAAGGCAGTAAGACATCTTAAACTGGGTGAGTCCTGGCATCCACCAGGAGGTGGTGGGCAGGCTCCAAATGATCTTCTCAGATGACATTTTGATATATTCACTGTCTTCAGCAGCAGCCACACTGAGATGCTGGAGCCAATTCTTATTCATGAAGATTGCAGAGCAGAGCTCTGACCAGTTCAAACTGACATAAATAGTTCATGACCTTTTTTTTACCTTGAAAAAGCAACAGAAAATGTCACAGTGTTAATGAGCTGATGGTCACTAACAGGAGCTGCCTCTAATCCATCCAGCTCCTTTTGCCATAGGAATTCTCAGGAAAGAAAACAGCTTCTAGGAGAAGAGGGGGAGAGTAAAAGAGCAGCTGAGGCAAGAGCAGGTAGATCAGCACTGACTGCTTTGAGTGCTTGAATTTATAGACTCCCTTTTGGGAGTTAGAAGGAGGTTTTGCAGCCTTTTGAAGAGCTCAGAGCTTTTTAATGCCTGTCCTGAGACACTGGCACAGGCTGCCAAGGAAGGTCGTGGGTGCCCCCTCCCTGGAGGTGTTCAAGGCCAGGATGGATGAGGCCTTGAGTACCCTGGGCTTGTGGCAGGTGTCCCTGCCCATAGCAAGGGTGATTGGAACTGGATGATCTTTAAAGTCCCTTCCAACCCAAACCATTCTATGGTTCTGTGAATCCTTTCCATGCAAGTCTGAATTTTATCCCTCTGCTCTCCCCAGAACTCTCTGTATGGTTTCCTTACTCTCCCTAACAGCCCAGCTCACAGCACAGCCTCCAGGTGCAGAGCTTTTGTTCTGCTTTACAGCTATGAACAACCATCTGCTCTCTCCCCTGCCCCAGCACTATCCCAGCTACAATCTTTGCCCTAGAGTCCATGATTCTATCAAGCCAAGCCTGGCTGGGGCACTTAGTGCCATGGTCTGGTTGGTTGGGCAGGGCTGGGTGCTAGGTTGGGCTGGCTGAGCTTGGAGCTCTCTTCCAACCTGCTTCATTCTAGGATTCTAGATCAGGCTGCCCAACACCACATCCAGCCTGGCCCTAAAACATTCAGGGATGAGACCTTCACACCACCTCCTATGGATGGAGCCTTGAGCAACCTGGGCTAGTGGAAGCTGTCCCTGCCTATGGCAGGGGAGTTGGAACTGGCTGACCTTGAAGGTCCCTTCCAACCCAAAGCACTCTATGAATAAACAGCAAATTCTCTTCTGCTGGCTTGTGGAGGTTTGCTGGTTTGGGCTGGATTTGTCTGGCTGTGTTTTGGGTTTGTTGGTTGTTTGGGTTTGGGGTTTTTTTTTTGGGGGGGGGTTGATTGTTGCTGGGGTTGATTTTTCTCTTTACAGCCTTCAACTGAGATATTCAAGGTGAGGCTCAACAGGGCTCTGGGTAACCTTACCTAGTTGAGGATGTCCTTGCTGACTGCAGAGGGGATTGGAGTGGATGATCTTTGGAGGTCACTTCCAAGCCAGCCCATTCAATGCTTCTCTGATTCTATGCTAACTGCATCAGTCTGAATTTCCTACTTACTTCAATTCCTGTCTCCCCTAGAAACTCCAAGCAGAACTTTGACACTTGACCATCTGACTGTGGTGAATACCAAGCAGCCAGGGGGTTCACTGCCATGCCCACTGATAAGCTGGAACTCCTGTTAAGGTTTCCAGGCATTACTCCTTCTGACTAACAAACCTTGAGGAGGGCAAAGAATGGAGTCCCTCAGCCAGGCTCTCCTCTGTCAGCACTCAGACTGAAAAGCATGGCTGCTCACCCACATCATTTCACTTTGGTCTCCAGCAATGCCAGCCAGGAATTCAATTGTATGCATTTTTAAAAGTAGTTCAACCTAGAGACAGCAAATCACTGACAAGAGCTGGCTCATGAGCCTCAAGGTTCCCCCCACCAATATTGACAGCAGGCTGTTGGTGAAAGAAGAAAAATGTTCAGTGGGAAGAAGCTGCAAGGTCATAAAAATATCATTTTATAGCAGAGTATCACTCTCAAGAGAGGAAAAACTGCCTGGGAGCTTGCCAGTCAGGAGTCAGCAGCCCTCCTGCAAGTGCATCAATGTCCACTGCTGCTGGTGGATGCAAAGCCCTCTTCAAGCCCTGGTCTCAAAGCTCTCTGCTGCTGGTGGACCCAAAACCCTCTGCTGCTGGTGGATCCAAAGCTCTCTGAAGCACTGGACCCAAAGGCCTCTGCTGCTGGTGGATCCAAAGCCCTTTCAAGCCCTGAACTCAAAGCTCTCTGCTGCTGGTGGACCCAAAACCCTCTGCTGCTGGTGGATCCAAAGCCCTCTGAAGCACTGGACCCAAAGCTCTCTGCTGCTGGTGGACCCAAAGCTCTCTGAAGCACTGGACCCAAAGGCCTCTGCTGCTGGTGGATCCAAAGCTCTCTGAAGCACTGGACCCAAAGGCCTCTGCTGCTGGTGGATCCAAAGTCCTCTGAAGCACTGGACCCAAAGCCCTCTGCTGCTGGGGGACCCAAAGCCCTCTCAAGTCCTGGACCCAAAGCCTTCTGCTGCTGGGGGACCCAAAGCCCTCTCAAGCCCTGGATCAAGCTGTTGATTAGAAAAGCTCCAGCAAGCTTCTTCCCCTGCTTCTGGATGGGCAGAAAACAGAGTTCTAGACAAACTTTAAGAAGCTTTCATGGAAGTTTTCTTGTCAGTTTTGCTGCCAGCTGTTTGAGTGGCCAGGCAAATCTTCCTACAGGGAGATCTCCTTTTCTTTGGTGCTTGTGCCCAAGATGAGGGTAGGCAATGCCACTGTGATTGGGCTGTGTGAAGGATGTTATCATAGAATCAGCCAGGTTGGAAGAGAGCTCCAAGCTCAGCCAGCCCAACCTAGCACCCAGCCCTGCCCAACCAACCACACCATGGCACTAAGTGCCCCAGCCAGGCTTGGCTGCAACACCTCCAGCCACGGCCACTCCACCACCTCCCTGGGCAGCCCATTCCAATGCCAATCACTCTCTCTGCCAGCAACTTCCTCCTCACATCCAGCCTGAACCTGACCTGGCACAGCTTGAGGCTGTGTCCCCTTGTTTTGTTGCTGGTTGTCTGGGAGAAGAGGCCAACCCCTACATGGCTATAATGTCCCTTTAGGTAGTTGTAGACAGCCTCTCCTCACAGGGCTGTGCTCCAGGCCCCTCCCCAGCCTTGCTGCCCTGCTCCAAACACCTTCCAGCACCTCAACATCTCTCTTGAATTGAGGGGCCCAGAACTGGACACAGCACTCCAGGGGTGTCCTGAGCAGTGCTGAGCACAGGGGCACAAGAACCTCCCTTGTCCTGCTGCCCACACTGCTCCTGAGCCAGCCCAGGATGCCATTGGCTCTGCTGCCCAACTGGGCACACTGCTGCCTCATCTTCAGCCTACTATCTACCACCACCCCCAGCTCCCTCTCTGCCTGGCTGCTCTCAGCCACTCAGTCCCCAGCCTGGAGTGCTGCTTGGGGTTGTTGTGGCCAAAGTGCAGAACCCTGCACTTGTCCCTGTTCAATCTCATCCCATTGGCCTCTGCCCACCCATCCAGCCTGGCCAGGTCCCTCTGCAGGGCTCTGCTACCTTCCAACAGCTCCACACTGCTCCTAGCTTGGTGTCATCTGCAAACTTACTGATGCTGGATTCAATCTCCTGATCCAGATCATCAATAAAGACATTGAACAGGACTGGGCCCAGCACTGATCCTTGGGGCACACCACTGGTGACAGCTGCCAACTGGATGTGGTGCCATTCACCACCACTCTCTGGGCTCTGCCATCCAGCCAGTTCTTGATCCAGCACAGAGTGAATCTGTCCAAATCATGAGCTGCCAGCTTGGCCAGGAGCTTCTTGTGGCCGACAGTGTCAAAGGCTTTGCTGCAGTCCAGGCAGACTCCATCCACAGCCTGCCCCACATTCAGCAGGCAGGAACTTGATCATAAAAGGAGATCAGGTTGGTGAGACATCTTAGAGATGCCTGGGTTGGAAAAGCCCTCTAAGATTATCCAGTCCACCCAGAAACCCAACACCATCATGGCCATTAAACCATGTCCTTGAGTGCCATGCCCACACACCTCTTGAGCACCTCCAGGGATGGGGACTCCACTGCCCCTCCCTGGGTGATGCCAGGGTAAAAATAGGCTGGTGGTGTCTGGTGGAGGAAGTAGCTGTACAGTAACAGACATTACCCACTGTGACAGATGCTGTAGTGTCATCATGGCCACCTCTGGGCTATGGTGGAGGGAGGAGGATGGAGAAAGATCAGCACTTGAACAGCTGTTCATTTGAGCCAAGGGAGGTTTAGGATCATAGAACTCTTTAGGTTGGAAAACACCTCTAAGATCATTGAGTCTAACCATGTCCAGCACCACCATGGCCATTAAACCATGTCCCCAAGTGCCATGGCCACATGTTTCTTGCACACCACCACCTGCCTGGGCAGCCTGGTCCAATCCCTGACCACTCTTGCAGCAAAGAAATTTTTAGCTGCTTTTAGCAGGGAAACAGGAGCAGAGTTCAGTCCTGGTTCTCTTTCTGAACATCTAATGAAGCTCCCAAACCCTATCCTTAAAGAAAACTATTCCCAGCTCAGACTGATTAAAGCTACTGCAATAAAGCAGCCAAATTCAGGCAGAGAAGACAAGAAGGCTTCTGTCCTTTCTGTGTTTAAAACACAAGATTCCCCTTGGGCACAGTGCCCAAGCAGCTCTATCATGAAAGAGATTAAACAGCAAAGCAATCCTGGCCTGTAAATACAGACAGGCAAAAGAGATAAAGAGAAAAGCATCCTGAGCAACAGCAAGCAGAGCTCTGATACACTCAACACCCAAACAACACAACCACCAGCACCCTCAGACCAGCACCCACTGTGCCTCTGCTCACCAGCACCCTCTGACCAGCACCCACTGTGCCTCTGCTCACCAGCACCCTCAGACCAGCACCCACTGTGCCTCTGCTCACCACCACCCTCAGACCAGCACCCACTGTGCCTCTGCTCACCAGCACCCTCAGACCAGCACCCACTGTGCCTCTGCTCACCACCACCCTCAGACCAGCACCCACTGTGCCTCTGCTCACCAGCACCCTCAGACCAGCACCCACTGTGCCTCTGCTCACCAGCACCCTCTGACCATCACCCACTGTGCCTCTGCCCACCAGCACCCTCAGACCAGCACCTACTGTGCCTCTGCCCACCAGCACCCTCAGACCAGCACCCATTGTGCCTCTGCTCACCAGCACCCCCAGACCAGCACCTACTGTGCCTCTGCTCACCAGCACCCTCTGACCAGCACCCACTGTGCCTCTGCTCACCAGCACCCTCAGACTATCACCTACTGTGCCTCTGCCCAGATGCACCTGGACCTCTGCAGCAGCATCTGTGGGTGCTGCTTCTCATCCCAAGGCAGAGGAGAGGTGGCTGTGCTCCAAGCAGAACACACTTCCCTCTCACACTGCCTTGTCAGTCACAGGCAGGTATCTCACACAGGCTGCAGTGTTTCTGAAGGTCAGGTCCTCTGCCTCCACTGCTGCTTATTCCTCAGGCAGGGACCTGCTCAAGTGTAAGTGTCAGATGGAAGTGAAAGCAGAACCAGCAAGCTCAGAAACCTCCTCCTGGCTTGGCCTTCTCCATACAAAGGAAGTGGGTAGTCAGGCAGCAAGCAAGCCTTCAGCCTTGGCAGTGAGGTGTATTAAAAGGGTTGGTCGGTTCTGCTTCACCTCTATTCTACCCTGATGAGGCTGCATCTGGAATATTGTACCCAGCTCTCAGATCCTCAGTTCAAGAAAGACCTCAAGGAACTGCCTGAAAGAGTTCAGCCCAGAGCCACAGAGCTGCTGCAGGCAGTGGAACATCGTCCTTGCGAGGGAGCTGAGGCTCTTGAGCTTGGAGCAGAGGAGCCTGAGCCCTCACTGCTGCTGATAAAGATGTGCAGGGCAGTGTCAGGAGGCCAGAGCCAGGCTCTGCTCTGCCCAGTGACAGGACAGGGGGTACAGGTACCAGCTAGAGCAGAGGAGATGCCATGTGAACAGAAGGAAAAGCCTTCTCACTGTGAGGGTGCTGCAGCCCTGGAGCAGGCTGCCCTGAGAGGTTGTGGAGTCTCCTTCTCTGGAGGCTTTCAAGACCTGCCTGGATGCATTCCTGTGTGACCTGCCCTGGGTAATCCTGCTCTGGCAGGGGGGTTGGACTGGGTGATCTTCTGAGGCTCCTTCCAACCTCTAACAGGCTGTGATGCTGTGTGATTCCTCCCTTAGGGCATCAAGACAAATGGCTCTCTGGTCAATAGCCTCCTGTAGAGCAATCTCTAGGGGAGTATGGGACAAGAAGAAGAAAAAAAACGAAAATAAAAAGGAAAAAAACATCAACTTCAGTGAGATTTGAAGCCCCTGTGAGAGAATCAGGAGAGATTCCCAATGACAGAGAAGTAACCAATGGGTCTGCTCCACCCAGGAGCTGGAAGGAGTCCAGGAAACACCAGAGCAGTCAAGCTCATCTAGGCCTAATGCTTCAAACCCAAACATGAAAGCTCTGGAGACAAAGCACAAACCACACTGCCCAGTTCTCAGTGTTCTTGGGGTCCTGTGTGTCACTGGCTGATGACAAGGGACTGGAAAGGTACCTCAGAAGTGTTTGACCCCAAACACATTTCTTCTTACCAAATAAACCTAGAGAATTCCTAAGCCTGCTGGGGTAAATGATCCTGCTTTACCCTTTTCAACTGCCCAGGAGCTTTGCTGCTAAAACTCTGCACTCCTGCTTCACCTGGGAGCTTTGCACACACACAGGAGGAGACAATTAGTCAGAGGGCAACAGAAGGTGAACATTTCAGGATGAAAAATAAAAGCTGCTTCGTGGGATTCTCACAAACACAAAGACTCCCTCGTGGGTTTCCTTCTTGATTTTGTGATTGCTGAAGAGAGCTTCTTAAAGAGAATTGCAGTGAAAATCTATAATCTTCCTCTGGATCCCAGCCAGAAATGCATCAGGTTGAGATTTAGCTTAAGAAGAACAGAAGCAGCTCTTCTCCAAGTATCTTCAAGGCCAACGGGATGAGACTGAACAAGGCCAAGTGCAGGGTTCTGCACTTTGGCCACAACAACTCCAAGCAGCACTACAGGCTGGGGACTGAGTGGCTGAGAGTAGCCAGGCAAAGAGGGAGCTGGGGGTGCTGGGGGAGAGGAGCTGCAGAGGAGGCAGCAGTGCCCAGGTGGGCAGCAGAGCCAATGGCATCCTGGGCTGGCTCAGGAGCAGTGTGGGCAGCAGGACAAGGGAGGTTCTTGTGTCCCTGTGCTCAGCACTGCTCAGGCCACCCCTGGAGTGCTGTGTCCAGTTCTGGGCTCCTCAGTTCAAGAGAGATGTTGAGGTGCTGGAAGGTGTCCAGAGAAGGGCAACAAAGCTGGGGAGGGGCCTGGAACACAAACCCTATGAGGAGAGGCTGAGGGAGCTGGGGGGGTGCAGCCTGGAGAAGAGGAGGCTCAGGGCAGAGCTCATTGCTGCCTGCAGCTGCCTGCAGGGAGGCTGTAGCCAGGTGGGGTTGGGCTCTGCTGCCAGGCAGCCAGCAGCAGAAGAAGGGGACAGAGGCTCAAGCTGTGCCAGGGCAGGTCTAGGCTGGATGTGAGGAGCAAGTTGCTGGCAGAGAGAGTGATTGGCATTGGAATGGGCTGCCCAGGGAGGTGGTGGAGTGGCCGTGGCTGGAGGTGTTGCAGCCAAGCCTGGCTGGGGCACTTAGTGCCATGGTGTGGTTGGTTGGGCAGGGCTGGGTGCTAGGTTGGGCTGGCTGAGCTTGGAGCTCTCTTCCAACCTGCCTCATTCTATGATCTCATAATGTTCTGTTCTCACAAAGATGCATTTTGCAGTAGACTGTGGCATAAAGCACAGAGAAGGCAGACAAGAAGGGCCTCCTGCTGCCCCCCAAGTCAGCATCTTAGGAGGCATGGATACAAAATCAGGCTCATGCTCTTCGATTCCAGAGGCACAGATCACTGCTCCTGCCAAATGACAAGCAGGACCTTCAAAACACATTCACAAGCAATGCATTCATGTCCAGGACCTTACATATATGCTTTTAGGTCACAGAATGATAAAAAATGGTTGGAAGGGACCTTCAGAGATCATCGAGTCCACCCCTCCTGCCAGAGCAGGATCACCTAAAGCAGGTCACAGGAGGTTCAGGTGGGCTTTGAAAGCCTCCAGAGATGGAGACTCCATCACCTCTCTAGGCAGCCTGCTGCAGAGCTCTGCCACCCTCACAGCTAGGAAGTTCTTTTTCACCTTTAGGTGGAACTTCCCAGGTTCAATTTTATGCTCATTACCTCTTGTCTCATCACTGGGGACCACTGAGAAGAGTCTGGTCCCATCTTCCTGACACCTACCCCTTAGATATTTGTACTATCTCTCCATGAGGTTCACCTTCACCTTATGGTTTATGCTCACTTGAATCTTTGCCCACACTCAGGCCTGAGTTTGAAGCTTTCTCTTCCTTGAATTCCAGATTGCTCCACTCAAATTTCTAACCCCAAATACCCCCAGCATCAAGAGACACACTTCCAGCTCCAGTTCACCACCAGCTGGCCCCTGGCTGGGAGATCTCAGGTCACCCTTGGATCTTATCACAGTTAGCAGCTCCAAGCTGAAGGAGCAGGGGACTGTTGCCAGGAGAAGCAGAACTTCCCTCCTCCTCCCAGTCACATTCCTGACTCCCTCTCCTGCCAGCTCTGGCCTTTGTGTGCCTAAGTGCAAAAAAAAAACCACAACTGGGTTTTCTCCTGGGTTCTTTTATTTTAAGAGCTAGGATTTGGCTGGCTCAGCAAACTAATCCAGCTCATGCACTGCCCACATGAATGCTAACACCAGCACAAGAGAAACGGGCAGGACAGGGCAGCCACAGCGCTGGAGATCAGCCTGTGCCAGCTCCTCCACCCCCTACCAGGCAGGTTAGCTGAGCTGCTGCTGGAAGGGGAGCTTCTGCCTCTCTGGAAGGAGTTATCAAACACTGGAATAGGTTGTGATATTTATTTAGCTCCTTTTAAACCAGGGTGAAAAAGACCTCTAAGATCATCAAATCCAATCTACCACCTAACCCTTCTAGGGGCTTGGAGCACCACCCTGGAGGTGTTTGTACAACATCTGATGCTAAGAGATGTGGTTAAGCACCAGAATCAATAAACTTAAAGGTCTTTTCCAGCCAAAATGGTTCTTGGAGTCTAAGATTGGTTATTCTGAAGCTCCAGAAGCAGTTCATTGTGCTCACAGAATCAGGCAGGTTGGAAGACACCTCCAAGATCATCCAATCCTCTCCAGACACAGCAACAGACAAAGCAGATCAGGCTGTGCCAGCTCCTCCACCCCCTACCAGGCAGGTTAGCTGAGCTGCTGCTGGAAGGGGAGCTTCTGCCCCTCTGGAAGAGGTTATCAAACACTGGAATAGGTTGTGATATTTAGTTCCTTTTAAACCAGAGAGGAAAAGACCTCTAAGATCATCAAATCCAATCTACCACCTAACCCTTCTAGGGGCTTGGAGCACCACCCTGGAGGTGTTTGTACAACATCTATCTGATGCTAAGAGATGTGCTTTAGTACCAGAATCAATAAACTTAAAGGTCTTTTCCAGACAAAATGGTTCTTGGAGTCTAAGATTGGTTATTCTGAAGCTCCAGAAGCAGTCCATTGTGCTCACAGAATCAAACAGGTTGGAAGAGACCTCCAAGATCACCCAATCCTCTCCAGACATAGCAGCAGACAAAGCAGATCAGGCTGTGCCAGCTCCTCCACCCCCTACCAGGCAGGTTAGCTGAGCTGCTGCTGGAAGGGGAGCTTCTGCCCCTCTGGAAGGGGAGCTTCTGCCCCTCTGGAAGGGGAGCTTCTGCCCCTCTGGAAGGGGAGCTTCTGCCCCTCTGGAAGGAGTTATCAAACACTGGAAGAGGTTGTGATATTTATTTAGCTCCTTTTAAACCAGAGAGGAAAAGACCTCTAAGATCATCAAATCCAATCTACCACCTAACCCTTCTAGGAGGTTGAAGCACCACCCTGGAGGTGTTTATACAACATCTATCTGATGCTAAGAGATGTGGTTAAGCACCAGAATCAATAAACTTAAAGGTCTTTTCCAGCCAAAATGGTTCTTGGAGTCTAAGATTGGTTATTCTGAAGCTCCAGAAGCAGTTCATTGTGCTCACAGAATCAGGCAGGTTGGAAGAGACCTCCAAGATCACCCAATCCTCTCCAGACACAGCAACAGGCAAAGCAGATCAGGCTGTGCCAGCTCCTCCACCCCCTACCAGGCAGGTTAGCTGAGCTGCTGCTGGAAGGGGAGCTTCTGCCCCTCTGGAAGAGGTTATCAAACACTGGAAGAGGTTGTGATATTTAGTTCCTTTTAAACCAGGGTGAAAAAGACCTCTAAGATCATCAAATCCAACCTATCACCTAACCCTTCTAGGGACTTGGAGCACCACCCTGGAGGTGTTTGTACAACATCTATCTGATGCTAAAAGATGTGCTTTAGTAACAGAATCAATAAACTTAAAGGTCTTTTCCAACCCAAATGGTTCTTGGAGTCTAAGATTGGTTATTCTGAAGCTCCAGAAGCAGTTCATTGTGCTCACAGAATCAGGCAGGTTGGAAAACACCTCCAAGATCACCCAATCCTCTCCAGACACAGCAGCAGGCAAAGCAGATCAGCAGACTGACTGATATTGAAGACAAAAGGTTGAGGGAGGGCAGGCAGTGGCTTTTCCACCCAAACAGGCAGCTAAACTGCATTACCTGTGACACATGCCAGCCAGAGGTGGGCATAAAAACAGAGCTTCTGGCTTCAGCCCACAGCCAAGCTTCTGGCTTGTTTGCTTTTGGTGCAGGGTGGAGCACAGAAGTGATCTCTTTCCAGGAAAAGCCTGAATTATACAGCAGGAATCTAGCAGTGGTTTTGCAGCCATTTTCTGTATTCAGTCAGCAGGGGGAAAAAAAGGCCAAAACTCAAACCCAGTGTTCTATTTATTTACAGTGGAAGGGAAAATTTGACATCAGGGAAGAAAAAAACATCAGCCACCAGGAGCCAGAGCTGACAGAACATCCACAAAATGTCAATCTCCTGCTATGGGCTGAATGTACTTACTGCATATTGGCATCATAGTCATGGAATCAGCCAGGGTGGAAGAGAGCTCCAAGCTCAGCCAGCCCAACCTAGCACCCAGCCCTGCCCAACCAACCACACCATGGCACTAAGTGCCCCAGCCAGGCTTGGCTGCAACACCTCCAGCCACAGCCACTCCACCACCTCCCAATGCCAATCACTCTCTCTGCCAGGAACTTCCTCCTCACAGCCAGCCTAGACCTGCCATGGCACAGCTTGAGCCTCTGTCCCCTTCTTCTGCTGCTGGCTGCCTGGCAGCACAGCCCAACCCCACCTGACTACAGCCTCCCTGCAGGCAGCAATCAGCTCTGCCCTCAGCCTCCTCTGCTGCAGGCTGCACACCCCCAGCTCCCTCAGCCTCTCCTCACAGGGCTCTGCTCCAGGCCCCTCCCCAGCCTTGCTGCCCTTCTCCAAACACCTTCCAGCACCTCAACAGCTCTCTGCAATGGAGGAGCCCAGAACTGGACACAGCACTCCGGGGGTGGCCTGAGCAGTGCTGAGCACAGGGGCAGAAGAACCTCCCTTGTCCTGCTGCCCACACTGCTCCTCAGCCAGCCCAGGATGCCATTGGCTCTGCTGCCCACCTGGGCACTCTGCTGCCTCTTCAGCTCCTCTCTACCAGCACCCCCAGCCCCCTCTCTGCCTGGCTGCTCTCAGCCACTCTGTCCCCAGCCTGTAGTGCTGCTTGGGGTTGTTGTGGCCAGAGTGCAGAACCCTGCACTTGGCCTTGTTCAGTCTCATCCCACTGGCCTCTGCCTGGCCAGGTCCCTCTGCAGGGCTCTGCTACCCTCCAACAGCTCCACACTGCTCCTAGCTTGGTGCCATCTGCAAACTCACTGCTGCTGGACTCAATCCCCTGCTCCAGATCATCAATAAAGACATTGAACAGGACTGTGCCCAGCACTGATCCCTGGGGCACAGCACTAGTGCCAGCTGCTAACTGGATGTGGCACCATTCACCACCATATTAGCTCTTCACACCCACTGTGGTGTCTGTGGGCCTGGTGTTTGTTAACAAAAAGGTAAATATCTCATAGCAGGCAGGAGCATAACTGCCTTGATCCACCCTGGATCTTTAGAAGTGACATCCTAGGAGAGTGGCAGCTTTTGCCCCCTGCTGTGATCTTCACAGAAAGACAGAACTTGAGTTTTGAGGAGCTACTAAAAGCCAGGAGACACAGACCTGGAGAATCATACAATGGCTTGGGTTGGAAAGGACCTACAAAGGTCATCTAGTCCAACCCCCATGCAGTAAGCAGGGACAGCCTCAACTAGATCAGGTTGTCCAGAGCCATGTCAAGCCTCACTTTGTGTATCTCCAGGGATGGGCCTCAACTACCTCCTTGGGCAACTTGTTCAAGCACCTTCATGGTGCAGAACTTGTTCCTAACATCCAACCCAAATCTAGTTTGAAACCATTGCCCCCTGCCCTATCACTGCAGCCACTGGAAACAGTCTCTCTCCAGTTCTGGAACTGTTAATGACCAAAGTGGTCAGAGATCAAGGAATTACCTTCTTACTTCTCTGTGTGTGTGTCCTTTGTGCCTTTGGCTTTGCACCACCAGGTGAGAGCCAGAAGGAGTAAAACTGGAGATCAAGATCATCTTGAGCTACCCTGAAACTGAATCCTGAGCCCCAAAACTTGACATCCCATGGGAAGCTCCAGCAGCTTGGTCTGCATCATGGAGTTTAAGTGCCTGCTAAAGTCTTCCAGGCTTGAAATGATGTCATATTGACAAACTGGAGCGGAATAAAAGGCTGCAGCAGCAGCACAGGACCGTGGAGCTCACAGCTGGGCACTCCTTTTGTTACAGCAAAATTCCTCTTCAGGACAGACTTAAAAATCCAGTTAGCTACTGGCTGACTGTGTTCAAAGTGCTGTACTGCTGCTCCTGCACTGGGAGGAGTAAATCCACCACTCACCAGCTAGGATGAAAGTGTTGATGGCAGGTTGGGGGGTGGAACAAAAGCAGCAGCAGGACACAGGCTGTTGTCAGAACAGGCTGAACACTTGCATGAGAACACAAAACATAAGCACAACCCAACAACAGGCACCAGTACAGGCTGGAGCTGCCCTGCTGGGCCATGGAGAGGGACCTTGGAGTGTTTGCAGACAGCAAGTTCTGTGTGGAGCAGCAATGTGCTCTAGTGGCCAAGAGAGACAAAGGTATCCTGGGGGGGGCATCAGGAAAAGTGTGGCCAGCAGGGCTGAGGTTCCTCTCCCCCTCTACTCTGTCCTAGTGAAACCACACATGGAATACTGGTTTGGGCTCCCCAGTTAAGGAAAGACAGGGACCTGCTGGAGAAAGCCCAGCAGAGAGCCAGGAGGATGAGTAGGGGACTTGAGCATCTCCCCTATGGAGAGAGCCTGAGAGCCCTGGGGCTGGTTAGGCTGGAGAAGAGAAGGCTGAGAGGAGATCTGAGCAATGGGTACAAATGTCTGAGGGGTGGGGGGCAAAGGATGGAGCTAATCTCTCTTCAGTGGTGCACAGCAATAAGCCAAGGAGCAATGGATCCAAACTGGAACAGAGAAGGTTCCAGCTCAACATGAGGAGAAACTTCTTTGGTGTGAGGGTGGCAGAGCCCTGGAGCAGGTTGCCCAGAGAGGTTGTGCAGTCTCCTTCTCTGGAGACATTCAAGATCCATCTGGATGCATTCCTGTGCAGACTACCTTGGGTGATGCTGCTTTGGCAGGGGGGGCTGGACTGGATAGTCTCTGGAAGTCCCTTCCAACTTGTAAGGTTCTGTGATTCTCCCCAGGCATGGGGTTGTTAACTTGAACCTTTTCCAGAAACACTTCTAGAGAGGATCCATCTTCTCCTTGGCAGATTTTCACCCCAGGGACATGCAGATTAAAGCCATAACTGTTGATCTCTCTCCTCACAGAATGATAGATGTTGGAAAGGACCTCTGGAGATCATCAAGTCCAATCCCCCTGCCACATGAGCAGCTGTGTGCATAAACAGTGTGCAAGAAAACTTCTTCAGGGTGGTTTGGTTTTTTCTGTATTGAGGGGGGTGAGGATTAAAATGTAACCAGGCTGTTCCCAGACTGGGGTGGGAATAACCAATTGGCTGCTGGGCAACAAATCTTGGAGAAGGTAAGGCTGAAGGGAGACCTTAAAGCTTTCTCTAACTCCCTGAAACGAGGTTGGAATGAGGCAGGGGTTGGTTGGTCTCTTCTCTCAGGTTAAGAAGTCATAGGACAAGAGGAAACAGCCTCAAGTTGAGCCAGGGGAGGTTTAGGTTGGATATTAGGAGAAAGTTCTTTGCTGCAAGAGTGGTCAGGGATTGGAACAGGCTGCCCAGGGAGGTGTTCAAGGAATGTGTGGCCATGGCACTTTGGGACACGGCTCAGTGGGCATGGTGGTGTTGGGTTGATGGTTGGACTGGATGATCTTAGAAGTATCTTCCAGCCTCAGGGATTCCATGATTCTCTCTCAGCACTGCTGTCCTCTCCAGTCCCCATGTGCTGCTGGGAAGTGGCAGAAAGCTCTCTCCATGTTTTGTTTTCCTTTCACTATTTAACTAACAGCACCCAACAGACATCTGGAAGGGTCCTTCACCTCCTCACACTGCTGTGTGTCATCCACCTGTCCTCAGTGCCATCTTCCTTCACCATCTAGAAGCAGCACACCTGCCCTGGCACCAACCTCACACTTACAGCCTGTTCCCTCTCCCCTTCCAGGAGCTGATTTGGCATTATGGAGTAATTAGGAGGAATTGGTGGAATGGAATCAAACCCACAAATTGCTACTTATTAAAACAATTTGAGTTCCTTCAGAAGGTGCAGTGATGACAGAACTGCCAAGCCTGTGCAGCCAGAAGAGAACAGAAAGACCTTGAGAAAAGGAACTTTTAATCCAAAGTTGAAAGCTTCCCTGTCAAGAAACAACACAGACTAAGGAACTTTACACCTGGTAGCTACTCCTTAGAACCTCAGAACTTGATGAGGAGTTCCTCTGGTTATACATCTGGATAATATCCTAAATGCAGACTGTAAAAGCCATAGCTGTATACTAAGTTCATCAGTTAATTAAAACCTGGCTGTGTTTGGGGCAGGCAGAGGGAGCAGAGGGCTTTAAGTTTCTGTGCTTTCATTAGACTCCAGAAGTGGTGAAGGCTTGAGTCAATGAGCCCTTAGAAACCCCTCTGGCTTGGCACACAAACAAGCAGGCAGTGTGCTGCAGAGCAGAGAGAGTTTCCTTTTGTCACCCCTTCTGTGCCAGACACCCATCTTCCCTCTGAGAAAACAAACCAGACATCCTCTCAGGTTCTCCAAGGTGACTTTAAGCTTCCAGGTAAAACTCCCTGCCTCGCTGCTGTCTGTTCTCCTGCCAGCTTCACCCCAGCAGCTTCCACTGATGTCAGCAAAACTGTGCAGCAGAGCCTTACACATGGGCACCACTCAGGACATGCTCCTTCAGAGGAACACATTCAAGCCTTGGAGAGCTAGAGGAGAAGAGATTTACATTAGATGTTAGGAAGAAGTTCTTCACCATAAGGGTGGTGACATACTGGAACAGGTTGCCCAAAAAGTGATGGAAGCTTCATCCCTGGAAGTTAAGACCAAGCTGGATGTGGCTCTGGGTAACCTGATCCAGTGGTAAGTGTCCCTGCTCCATGGCAGGGAGGTTGGAACTGGATGATCCTTCCAACCCTGCCAGCTGAAGCTTTCTTAGTTCACACAGAATCACTAAGGACTCCTCAAGCTGTAGCTTTCAGCTCTAACACTTTAAACCCTCTCTAGCTTCTGTTGGGGTTTACTTAAAACATTCAATTTGATCAAAAGATTTCCATCAACAAGACAAACTTTCCTATATAACACCCAAAGGGGTTTACTTTCACTCAAATTACAGCTTTAAGTCACTTTGCAGCAAAGTGACATCACTTTTACAGTATAAAGCAGCCTGAAGTCAGAGAGGGGGAAAATCCACATAGCTGCATACAAACAAAATTCCCAAAGAGAGCATATAAAAAAATGAAATAACTGCACAGAAAAAGGCAGAGTGGGGGAAAAACATCCAAGCTACTGCATATAAAAAGGCAGAGGGGGGAAAAGAAATTCAAACAACTGCATATAAAAAGGCAGAGTGGGGGAAAAACATCCAAGCAACTGCATATACAAAGCAGAGTAGGGAAAAAATCCAAAGAACTGCATATAAAAAGTCAGAGTGGGGAAAAGAAATCCAAGGAATTGCATATAAAAAGAGTGGAGGGAAAAATCCAAGCAACTGCATTTAAAAAGTTAGAATGGGGAAAAAAACATCCAAGCAACTGCATTTAAAAAGTTAGAACAGGGAAAAAAACATTCAAGCAACTGCACATAAAAAGGCAGAGTGGGGAAAAAAACCAAGCCACTGCATATAAAAAGCAGAGTGGGAGAAAAAACCCAAGCAACTGCATATAAAAAGTCAGAGGGGGGAAAAAAATCCAAGCTACTGCATATAAAAAGGCAGAGTGGGGGAAAAAATCCAAGCAATTGCATATAGGAAGTCAGAGTGGGGAAAAAATCCAAGCAACTGCATATAAGAAGTCAAAGGGGGAAAAGAAATTCAAGCAACTGCACATAAAGAGGTAGAGTGGGGAAAAAATCCAAGCAACTGCATATAAGAAGTCAGAGTGGGGAAAGAAATCCATGCAACTGCATATAAAAAGCAGAGTGGGAAAGAAATCCAAACAACTGCACATAAAAAGTCATAGTGGGGGAAAAAATCCAAATAACTGCATATAAAAAGTCAAGAGGGGGAAAAGAAATCCAAGCAATTGCATATAAAAAAAATCAGAGTGGGGAAAAAATCCAAGCAACTGCACATAAGAAGTCAAAGGGGGAAAAGAAATTCAAGCAACTGCATATAAAGAGGTAGAGTGGGGAAAAAAATCCAAGCAACTGCATATAAGAAGTCAGAGTGGGGAAAGAAATCCATGCAACTGCATATAAAAAGCAGAGTGGGAAAGAAATCCAAACAACTGCACATAAAAAGTCAAAGGGGGAAAAGAAATCCAAGCAACTGCATATAAAAAGTCAGAGTGGGGAAAAAATCCAAGCAACTGCACATAAGAAGTCAAAGGGGGAAAAGAAATCCAAGCAATTGCATATAAAAGTCAGTGGGGGAAGAGAAATCCAAACAATTGCATATAAAAAGTCAGAGGGGGAAAAGAAATCCAAACAACTGCATATAAAAAGTCAGAGGGGGAAAAGAAATCCAAACAACTGCATATAAAAAGTCAAAGGGGGGAAAGACATCCAAACAACTGCATATAAAAAGTCAGAGTGGGGGAAAAGACATCCAAGCAACTGCATATAAGAAGTCAGAGTGGGGGAAAAGACATCCAAGCAACTGCATATAAGAAGTCAGAGTGGGGGAAAAGACATCCAAGCAACTGCATATAAGAAGTCAGAGTGGGGGAAAAGACATCCAAGCAACTGCATATAAGAAGTCAGAGTGGGGGGGAAAAGACATCCAAGCAACTGCATATAAAAAGCAGAGTGTGGAAAAAAAGCCAAACAACTGCATATAAAACACTGCAGACTGCACGTCAAAACTACCCAAATTAAAAGAATCCAAACAACTGCACATTAAGAAAGTCACGTTTTAAAACCTAAACAACTGCATCTGAGACCCAAGCGATTTGTTCCAGCTCAAGTGATCATCTTGAGAGCAGAATAAACAAGCAGTCCCTTAGCCTGTGCTGAGGGGAAGTCACTTCCCAGCAAGCCAGCAGATAAGCGGTTGTCTTTTCAGCCCAATAATAAAAGTTGGCCTCTTAGGTTCAGAAGTTGCCTGGGAAATCAAACAGAGGTTTTGTTTTTCCACCAGAAACGCATCCCTAGCCCTTCTTCCTTTTCACAGCTCCTTAATTACTCGTCAGGATCCTGGGTTTTTGCTGGGAGACCTCAATTAGCCTGCCTCAGAATGCTGCTGTGACCAGGCAGGTTTTTCTCCTTCCTCCACCTCTGAAGAAATTCCATCTCTCCACTACAAGCTCTCCAGAGCACACTAATGAGCAGCAGGCAGAAAGGCATGAAGAGAGATGACATTACAGCAGAGTAAGATAAACATCTGAGCAACCAGCAGCAGGAGGAGAAGTTTAGGAGAAGCTAAACACCACCAACGTTAAGACAGAGGATGCAAAGGAGGAAGGTTGGAGACAAGATGTATTTTAGTTCTCCTTTTAAGTTCATTACCAAACTAGACCAAAAATGGTGTCAGAAACTCAGACTTATTAACACTGCTGCAATAAGTTTGCTTTAGAAACTAACTTGCCCAAGTCTGAAGTCATGGTGGGTTGAGGTCCTTTAGAAGACATCTGGGGCAGCAAATGAGACCTCTGCCACCCTGTTGCTGCCTACAGATCTCGACAAGGCTCCGGACAACCTGATCTAGTTGAGAATGTCCCTGCTTACTGCAGAGGGAGTTGAGACTAGATGACTTTTGGAGGTGCCTTCCAACCCAGAGCATTCTCTGACTCTCTGAAATCCAGGAAGCCCTCCTGAGCTTGTTTCCTTCCCACCATCAGCTCACAACCCGAGAGCCCTGCTGCAGCATACTGCTCTGAAGAGAGCAAGGAGGCTCGAAACGCTGCCTGCAGCAGCGATACGAAGCAGAATCTGTTATCAGCAATTACTGCCAATTAGCCCTTGCCACTTGGCCAACAGCTGTGCGTGAGCAACTCCCAGGGCCACAGCCAGAGCCACACCTCCTGCCTCCAACCCTGAAACGCAGCACAGGAAGGGCAAACGTCAACACAAAGAGCTAACCCACTTCTAAGGACTGCTGTAAAAGGAGGAGGGAGCTCATCAGAGCACAGGAATACATCAACTGACAGCCCATTTCTTACCTTCAGCCTGACAGACCGTTCCTGGACAGCACTGCAAATACATAGCTGGGACAGGGATACACCAGAGAGAGCCCAGTGGAGGCTAGGATGACAAAGGGACTGGAACATCTGTCTGATAAGCAAAGGCTGAGAGCCTTGGGGCTGTTTAGTCTGAAGAAGGGAAGGCTGAGAGGGGTTCTTATGAATGGTTACAAACACCTGAAGGGTGGGGGTCAAGAAGTAGGGGCCAGGCTCTTTTCAGTGGTACCCCATGTCCTAGCACAGGACAACTGACACGAACTGGAATATAGGAGACTCCACTTCAATGTAAGGAGGAACTTCTTCACTGTGAGAGTGCTGGAGCAGGCTGCCCACAGAGGTTATGGAATCTCCTTCCCTGGAGACTTCTGAAACTCACCTGAATGCCTCCCTGTGTGACCTGCTCTGTGTGATGCTGCTTTGGACTGGATGATCTCCAGAAGCCCTTTCCAATCCCCACCACCCTCTGAATTTATGATTCTGTGACCTCCCCAGGCAGCTCAAGTTCCACTTGGTCAAGGCTGATTTCTAACTGTCATTTACAAGCCACACAGCAATAAAATCCTATTTCACCAAATCCTTGCATTAAGCAGGGTTTTGATAAAGAGTTTTGGGTTTAGAAGGGGGTGGGGGTAAAGACCAAGGTAGCAGCATGAGGCCTTACTGCAGGCTGAGTGCTGCTGCTCCAGCTATTCCTGCAGGTCACCAGCGCCACCCCAGCTGCTGCTCTAATCACAGAATCATCAAGCAAGTTGGAAGAGAGCTCCAAGCTCAGCCAGCCCAACCTAGCACCCAGCCCTGCCCAACCAACCACACCATGGCACTAAGTGCCCCAGCCAGGCTTGGCTGCAACACCTCCAGCCACAGCCACTCCACCACCTCCCTGGGCAGCCCATTCCAATGCCAATCACTCTCTCTGCCAACAGCTTCCTCCTCACATCCAGCCTAGACCTGCCCTGCCACAGCTTGAGGCTGTGTCCCCTTCTTCTGCTGCTGGCTGCCTGGCAGCAGAGCCCAACCCCACCTGGCTACAGCCTCCCTGCAGGCAGCTGCAGGCAGCAATCAGCTCTGCCCTGAGCCTCCTCTGCTGCAGGCTGCACCCCCCCAGCTCCCTCAGCCTCTCCTCACAGGGCTGTGCTCCAGGCCCCTCCCCAGCCTTGCTGCCCTGCTCCAAACACCTTCCAGCACCCCAATATCTCCCCTGAACTGGGACACGCAGCTCTGGACACAGCGCTTCCCCGAGCGAAGGCGCAGAGGGCCGAGCAGCGGCAGCCTGACACGCACATCAGGCGGCAGTGACGCGGCACCACGGCCGGGCAGGGGCCGCCCTTCCCGGTGGGGGGGAAGCCGGCTCCGGTAGGAACCCGTCGGGGGCAGGCCCCGGGCAGAGCAGTAAGCTGCACGACACAGCACACGTAGCCACACGCAGATCCCGCCGCGGCCCGCCCCTCCGCCGGGCAGCCGGGCCCCGCCGGACCTGTTGCCAAGGGAAGCAGTGGTCTGGCCCGGCACAGCCTGGCCCAGCCTGCCCTGCCCGCTCCCGGCCCGCCCCGGCCGCTCACCGCGCTTGTTCTTAGTGCCGTGCTTGCGGGCGGCCGCCAGCTCCTGCTCGATCTTCTTCTCGAGGAACTCCTGCTTCTTACTCAGCATCTCCTCCGTGTCGCGGAGCCGATGGATCGCCTCCTGCGGGGACGGACCCTTGCCGGCGCCCTTCCCGCCGGCGCCCGTCCCGAACAGCTTCCCCAGGAGCCCCGACATGGCTGCGCCGGGCCGGGCCGGGCCGCCGAGGCCGCGATATCAGCTGCGGGCGGTGAGGACGGCCGTGGAGCACCGCTGCGCCGCTCCCCTCACTCCGTGATCTCCTCACAGACCGTCAGGCCGCTCACCGGCAGAGCCCAGGCCGCCGCGTCCGCTCGCAGGACTCCCCGCACCCCGCCCGCTCCAGCCCGGCCTGCCCTGCCCCGCCCCGGCCCCGCCGCCCCCGAGCCGCATCTAGGTCCCGGCGTGCACCGCGGGCCCGAGCCGCGGCGGCAGGCGGCAGGCGCCCGCGGGGGCTGCTGGGAGATGTAGTCCCCGCCGGAGCGGGGCGCAGAGCATGACGGGAACGAGGGCAGCGGCAGAGCGGAGCCGGGGAGCGGCGTCACGCGGCTCGCTGACGTCACGCCCGGGGCTGGCGGCGGCGGGGGGGGGGGGGGCGGTCAGGCGGTGCCGGTGCCGGTGCCGGAGCCATGGCAGCCGCGGCGGGGCCCCTGCAGGCCTAAAGGCGCCGCGGGAAGCGGCCCCGCGGCAGGGCCGGGAGCGGAGCTTTGCCCGGACAGCGATGCCTGCCCCCGGGGCCGCCCAGGGCTCAGCCTGGCGGCCAAGCGCGGAAGGAGCGAGAATAAACACGGAGGGTGGGGCTGGAACCGTGGCTGGGGCGAGGCTCGGGCGGGTGGGTGCAAGAGGCGGGCACGGCCGGGAAAACCTGCCCGCTGCAGCCGGGAGCGGGGCTGGGGCGGGCCCCGGGGAGCTCTCCCGTCCCGCAGCGCCGGGGCCTTTAAATTGCCCTGCCCGCTGCCACAACGCGGCCGAAGCGGCAGCGTCCTGCACTCTGGCCACAGCCACCCCAGCAGCGCTACAGGCTGGGGCCAGAGCGGCTGAGAGCAGCCAGGAGGAGAGGGAGCTGGGGGTGCTGGCAGAGAGTAGCTGAAGGTGAGGCAGCGGTGCCCAGGTGGGCAGCAGAGCCAATGGCATCCTGGGCTGGACACTCTCCAGCATCTCCACAGCCCTCTTGGCCCAGGGGCTCCAGAGCTGGATGCAGGACTCCGGGTGGGGTCTCAGCAGAGCAGAGCAGAGCAGAGGGGGAGAATCCCCTCCCTGGCCCTGCTGGCCACACTGCTGCTGCTGCAGCCCAGGCTCTGCTTGGCTCTCTGGGCTGCAAGTGCACACTGCTGGCTGCTGCTGAGCTTCTCCTCCAGCAGCACCCCCAAGTCCCTCTCCTCAGGGCTGCTCTCCAGCCACTCACTGCCCAGCCTGGGTCTGTGCTTGGCACTGCCCCAACCCAGCTGCAGGACCCTGCACTTGTTGAACCTCCTGAGCTATGCCTTTTCTCCTACCAGCTGATACTAGGCAGAGGAGACCAACCCCCACCTCACTGCAACCTCCTTTCAAGGAGTTGCAGGGGAGCAATGAGGTCTCTCTCAGCCTCCTCCAGATTAAGCAGCCCTGACTTCAGTTTCCTGGTGCTTGCCTCTGTCACCCGTGTAAGTGCAAACACACATACCCCTCCCCTCCCAGGGGTGGTGTAAAAACAAGTTACTTAACAGCAGACTGGGGCAAGAGCAGTGCTTCCCTCTGGAAATCAGCCAGGAACACGAATCCTGCCTTCTGAGCAGGGTTGGGTGAGTTCATGTGCTGTAAAACAGGCAAAGAGGAAAAGCAAAGAGCAAACAGGAGCCAAGCAGCTGCTCGTTGGGCAAGAGCCTTGTTGTGCCCTCAGCAAGAAGGAAAAGCACTGCAGTGGTTGGTTAAAAACAGTTCCACACCTATGAGGGGAAGCTCATGGATCCTGCCTCACTCTACCTTGTTAATATTGTAGTGGCAGATAGGAGAGAAAGAACAGAACAAGCACAAGAGGAAACTTGAGGCTTCCAGAAGCCACTCCCGGTGCAGGGAATCACCCACAGCTGACAGCATCAGAGGCTGGGAGAGTACAAAGGGTGGGAAGAGCTTTTACCTCTCCCACAAGCATCTCCTGTCAGAAGTGGAGCTTGAGCACCACAAACCTTTGCTCTGATCCAGTACTGCCTCCAGTTCTCCCAGAGGATGGCCCTGGGGTACTCCAGTGAACTCCCCCAAGACACTGAGATGCTTCTGACAGTGGTTTTGTCAAGTAAACAATTGCAGCCAGCTTGGAATCAGCCCTCTGGAAAGGTGCTGGCACAAAACCAGTGCCCTAAGCAGCTCAGACCCACCTTGGCCCATGCTGCAGCTGAGCAGTGGGTAGAGCCCCAGCAGAGAGCCAGAAATGGGGCAAAGTGGTGGGGAGGATTCTTCCCCTCAGGCCAGGAGGAAACAGAAGAGCTGTGCACATCTGAACTGGCACCAGGTGTGCAGAGGAGTTTAGGCAGATAGACAGGGCTGGGAGAGGGAGGAAGGAAGAGGGTTTCTGAAGCTCTTTCCCTACTGAACTGATGCCTATGTCCTGAGTAGTACTGAGAACTGCACCTAACCCAAGATGTTTCAGCATCCAGCCTCCTAATTAAGTTCTTCCCATGACATTTCCCTCCATGGCAGCAGGCAGTATGGCTACAGAGGCTTTCCCATTCGTTTCAGAATCAGAATCAGTCAGGGATGGAAGGGACCATGAGGATGCTTCCCAGAAGGAGCAGCCAAGTTCTGCCCAGCTCTGCAGGGCTGCGAAGAGCCCAGCTGGGAAGCAGGGGCCAGGAGCCACCACACTTGCAGCCAGGCAGAGACCCATCCTCTCCTCTGCCAGTCTCCCTGGCAGATGTGCACAGGACTTGCATCCAGAGAGCTTCCAGAGGCAAGGGCTGCACAACCAGCCAGCCCAGGAAGAGAAGCTTCTGTTAGCTTGCACATAATCACTCTGAGCTTTACTCTAGGGGGACAATCACTAGGCTCAAGATAAAACCTGGCAGACTTTGGTTCAGATATGCAAACAGCACAGCACCTCTCAGCTCCTGGGGCCCACAGCCACAGCTGAGCTGTTCATGGCTCTCCTCCCACTCCTGGAACTCCACTCACAGGAACACAGAATGGAAGAGGTTGGAAGGGACCTCTGGAGATCATCAAGCCAAATCCCCCTGCTAAGGAAGGTTCACCTAGAGAAGGTCACACAGGAACACATCCAGGTGAGTTTGGAATGGCTCCAGAAATGAAGACTCCACTACCTCTCTGGGCAGCCTGTGCCAGAGCTCTGTCACCCTTAAGCTAAAGAAGTTCCTCCTCACGTTCAGATGGAACTTCTCGTGTCCAGCTTTGTGCCCATTACCCTTTGTCCTGTCACTGGGCACCACTGAACAAAGCCTGGTCCCATCCTCCTGACACCCACCCTTGAAGTACTGATCAGCACTGCTGAGTTCCCCACTCAGGCTGCTCTTCTCCAGACTAAATAGCTCAAATCCTCTCAGTCTTTCCTCCTCACAGAGATGTTCCTGTCCCCTCAGCATCTTTGCAGCCCCTTGCTGTGCCCTCTCCAGCGAGTCCCTGTCTCTCTTGAACTGAGGAGCCCAGAACTGGACACAGTACTCCAGATGTTGCCTCATCAGGGCAGAATAGAGGAGGAGAACCTCCCTTGACCCACTGGCCACACTCTTCTTGATGCACCCCAGGATGCCATTGGCCTTCTTGGCCCTGAGGGCACATTGCTGGCTCATGGGCATCCTGTTGTCCACCAGGACCTCCAGGTCCTTTGCCCCAGAGCTGCTCTCCAACAGATCAGCCCCAACCTGTACTGATCCATGGGGCTGTTCTGCCCCAGATGCAGGACTCCACACTTGCCCTTGCTGAGCTTCATTTCATTCTCAGCCAGTTCAGCTTCCAGCACCTGGCTGGCCTGGCAAGAAGCAGGGGCAAGGAAGGAAGGGCCATGCCTCCAGACAGTGCCTGGGAGCTGGAGGGGAGCTGCACCCACACACCTGGTCTGAAAATAACCCTAAGTGCCAGGGCTGCGACCACGTAATGACACTGTGCAGTGAGGGCACAGAGGGCAGCAGAACAGGAAAAGTATATTTAGCAAACTGCTTCCTGCTCCTGCTCCCCTCCTGCCAGACCTAAGCACTTCAAACCTTGTGGGTGACCAAAGCCTGGCCGTCAGAGCAGCCCAGCCCCGTCATGGACACACAGAAGCAGGAAGGACTGCCCGGAGGGCTCAGCCCAGCAGCCTCCTGCCAGGCATGACAGCACACAGCAAGAATTTGGAGTATCACCAGGTCCTGAGGCCTCACAGCCTCTGTCCCCTCCTTCCTGTGACCTCTTGGTAGAGATTTTTCTGGTTTGTGTCCCAACATGTCCCTGTTTGTCTTTTGTCCCCTCCCTGCTGCATGTCTGAGGAGTCTGGCTCCACCTTCTCCATTCCCACCTGCAAGGCAGCAGCAAGACCTCTCCTTGCCCTCTTCCAAGGCACGAATCCCCTCAGCTTCCAGCCTGCCCTGTAAGCCCTGTGCTCCATTTCCTCACACCCACCAGCAGCAGGAGGCACAGAAGCATCACCAAAAGCAGCTGAATGAGGGGAAAGTGAGCCAGGAAAGTGTAGGACCAAAGCCAAGTGATAGTGGGACCCATCCTGACAAAAGCATTCCAGGGGTGGCAGTGTAACCCATCCTTAGCCTGGGTGCAGTCTGCGAGCAGATGCCACCAGGAGATGCCCCAATGGCATGGCACTGTCACCCTGGGCCTGCAGATCTTTGACACTGTCTGCCAGAACGAGCTCCTGGCACAGCTGGCAGCTCCTGCCTTGGACAGATTCACTCTGATATGGGTCAACAAAAGCCTGGAGGGCCAGGCCCAGAGAGTGGTGGTGACAGGTGTCACATCCAGCTGGCAGCTGGCACTAGTGCTGTGCCCCAGGGATCAGTGCTGGGCACAGTCCTGTCCAGTATCTTTATTGATGATCTGGAGCAGGGGATTGAGTCCAGCAGCAGTGAATTTATAGATGGCACCAAGCTAGGAGCAGTGTGGAGCTGTTGGAGGGTAGCAGAGCCCTGCAGAGGGACCTGGCCAGGCTGCATGGGTGGGCAGAGGCCAATGGGATGAGACTGAACAAGGCCAAGTGCAGGGTTCTGCACTTTGGCCACAACAACCCCAAGCAGCACTCCAGGCTGGGGACTGAGTGGCTGAGAGCAGCCAGGCAGAGAGGGAGCTGGGGGTGGTGGGAGAGAGGAGCTAAAGAGGAGGCAGCAGTGCCCAGGTGGGCAGCAGAGCCAATGGCATCCTGGGCTGGCTGAGGAGCAGTGTGGGCAGCAGGACAAGGGAGGTTCTTCTGCCCCTGTGCTCAGCACTGCTCAGGCCACACCTTGAGTGCTGTGTCCAGTTCTGGGCTCCTCCATTGCAGAGAGCTGTTGAGGTGCTGGAAGGTGTTTGGAGAAGGGCGACAAAGCTGGGGAGGGGCCTGGAACACAAACTCTATGAGGAGAGGCTGAGGGAGCTGGGGGGGTGCAGCCTGCAGCAGAGGAGGCTCAGGGCAGAGCTCATTGCTGTCTGCAGCTGCCTGCAGGGAGGCTGTAGCCAGGTGGGGTTGGGCTCTGCTGCCAGGCAGCCAGCACCAGAAGAAGGGGACAGAGGCTCAAGCTGTGCCAGGGCAGGTCTAGGCTGGATGTTGTTAGGAAGTTCCTGGCAGAGAGAGTGATTGGCATTGGAATGGGCTGCCCAGGGAGGTGGTGGAGTGGCTGTGGCTGGAGGTGTTGAAGCCAAGCCTGACTGGGGCACTTAGTGCCATGGTGTGGTTGGTTGGGCAGGGCTGGGTGCTAGGTTGGGCTGGCTGAGCTTGGAGCTCTCTTCCAACCTGCTTGATTCCATCATTCTATGATCTGAGCATGAAGAGCAACTTGAGGCCAAGCAATGGGCTGGAGCTCAGGCTGGCTGCAGGCAGGGTCAGGCTCCTCAGACCAGTATCACTGGGCTGGCTGATCCAGTGCCCAGCAGCAGCCACCACTTCCCAGGTGGCAAGGTGGGAATTTCAGTACCAGGACTGCCTGAACTCATGCCATGCTCTGCACCAGCCCCACAGCATTGTCCACCTACAGACAACTGAGCAGCTTATCACTCCTTTACCAGGGAAAGCTCAGCTGGGCTGGCTGACATAAGGAGCAGGAAGAATGCTTTGGAGAGCAGAGCATGGGAACAGCACAGCTCACGAGGACCTGGAGGTATTAGTGATTCACAGACTTACAGTTGGAAGGGACCCTCAAAGACCAACTTGTCCAACTGCCCTGCAGCCAGCAGGGACACCTCCAGCCAGAACAGGCTGCTCCAAGTCACATCAAGCTTGATTTTCAATGTCTCCAGGGATGAAACCTCAACCACATCCCTGGGCAGCCTGTTCCAGTATTTCACCACCCTCACTGTGAACAACTTCCTCCTGATGTCCAACCTAAATCTCCCCTGCTCCAGTTTCAAACCATTGCCTGTCATCCTTTCACTCCAAGGCTTTCTAAACAGTCTCTCCCCAGCCTTCCTGTAGGTCCCTTTCAGACACTGAAATGTAGCTCTGAGCTCTCCCTGGAACCTTCTTCTCCAGGCTGAACAGCCCCAACTCTCTCAGCTGCCCTTCCCAGAAGAGGTGCTCCAGCCCTCTGCTCATCTTCATGGCCTTTTCTGGCCCTGCTCCAGCAGGTCCATGTCCTTTCTGTGCTGGGGGCCCCACAACTGGACACAGCACTGCAGGTGAGGTCTCCCCAGAGCACAGCAGAGGGGCAGGATCCCCTCTCTCCATCTCTGCCCACGCTGCTTCTGATGCACCTCAGGCTGCCCTTGGCCTTCTTCTGGGCTGCAAGTGCCCATTGCTGGCTCATGCCCAGCTTCTCACCCACCAGTACCCCTAAGTCCTGTTCTGCAGAGCTGCTCTCAATCTCATCACCTTTTTTCCACACAACAGCCCCAGGGCATCCTGTGACAGCATAAAAGCAGTGGCTGAGCACAGTACAGGAAGGCAAAAGGAGCCTGGCAGGGCAGGGAAGAAGAGAGCAGCACATTTGCTGTCCCCTTCTTCCCACTCTGGGCTCCAGACTTGCCTGTGCAGCTCCTTTACCAACATTGCACAATGTTCATTTTCAGCTCCTGGGTTTGCTGCTGTCATGCTGGTTTGGGGCTCCTGCTTAGGCAATGGGAGAGGAGAAACCAAGCAGAGGAGAAATTGTTCCAGTCACACCTGACTTGCTACCTAAACACACCAACTGCTCACCTGCCAGTGACCACTGAAACTCCTACTTAAGGCCTGAGCTAAAGGAATGCACAGGCTGGGAAGCAGCTGGCAGAGAAGAGCAGCACAGAAGCAGCACCTAGCATGGAGCCAGCACTAGAACAGCGCCTCAGAGAGGCACCACAGGTTTCCTGACTGACCCTGCACACTTCACCCAGGCTTTAGTCTCTCCCTGTGCAAAGATGGGGTCACATTTAACTGTCACAAGGATTCAGTGATGTCTGAGACACTTTGAGACCCTTGGCTAGGGAGAAAAAACCATGACAAGAACAAACACTGTGGAGAAAATACCAACCACTGACTCCAGGCAGCGCAGGAGGTCCAAGGTGTTTATAACACATGTAGTAGAGACAAGGTGAATCTTTCTACTGATAGAGACAGAGAGGAGAAAGATACCTGAGATGAGCCTATCAGGGGATTGTGAAGAGTGTTCCCAAAGGATCTCAGGATGAACTTGCTTCCACTAGGAAGGATCGTTTGCTCTCGGAAAGGCCACCCAAATACTGGGCAATACAGCTTTTAGGCCAGGAAAAAAACCACAGATGGGACAGGCTGTGATTTGCAAAGCCACCTGATTGCAGCAACTCTGTTGCAAGTTTGCACCCTCCTTTTCTTTACCCTGATTCAGGGAGCTTGAGTCTTTTCTTGCCCGGGGCTGAGCAGTGATGCAGAGGGACAAGAAATAGCAGCGCCTCGTAGCCGCTGGTGGCTTCCAAGCAGTCCTCTGCCCGAGATGAAAGCCAATCTCTCTCCCACATCCATCTGAGCTCCCCACAAGAGCTTTGGTCTGTCCCACGGGGCTCGGTGTGGGCACTGAGCCCGCCAGCCCCAGCAGCAGCAGCAGCAGCAGCCCTCAGCCACACAGTGGCTCCAGGCAGGGTCACTCCGTGGTCTGGATGTACACGGGCACAGCCAGCATGGCGCAGGCACCGTCCGAGGGACTCTGCAGCTCTGCCAGCCCCAGGTTGGATGCGATGCTGTTAGGCTGCCCGAGGTCCGAGTCGGCAGCTCCTGCCTCACCAACCACGATGGACAGGACCGCGTCCGACTCCGGGAAGGGTTCTTTGTTAGGGCCTCCTTCGGGAGGGCTTTGCCCGCCGGCGGCACCGTCCTTGAGCTCCGCCAGCCCCAGCTGGCTGGGGAGGGCCAGGGCTGCCTTGCGCCCCCGTGCCACCCGCTTCTTCTGGGGCTTCCTGAGCTGCAGCTCCTTGTCCTTGGGGGAGCCCGAGCGGCACTTGTGGTCCTTCATGTACTTGTGCCGGGTGAAGCCCTTGCTGCAGGTGGGGCAGCGGTACTTGTAGTTGCCGGTGTGCGAGCGCTGGTGCTCCACCATGTGGGCACGGCGGCTGAAGGACTTGTTACAGTACTGGCACTTGTGGATCTTCATCCCTGCACGGAGCAGCAGACAGAGAGCTCAGTTAGAGACCCTGCACCCTCCCGCAGAGCTTCGGCAAAGCCTGCGCCGTGCCAAGGATGTGCATAGAAGGTTTCACCTGCCCCCCGAGGAGATGCTCACATGCAGACACAGAATGGCTTCTGTTAGGAAGGACCTCAGAGACCATCTGCTCCAGCTCTGCCTACAGATTGGAACTGGCCTAGCAAACAGCCCACAGCTCAGACATAGCTCACTTAGGCCTGCAGCAGAGGCAAAGACCCTAGAAGTAAGAAGCATTAAGAACTGAAGCCTCTATGTGGCAAACACTGTGCCGTGGAGAGGAACATCCTGCCACAGCAAACTAGACTGTGGCTGTGTTAGCTGAGCAGTGGGAGGAGGGAAAGCAGCTGTCAGGGACGTTCTGCATTCATGGGAGTATAAAGCAGAAGCCCTTTTACAGTTTGCTGTCTCTTGTTCCTCAGGCTTGCTCCTCTGACACGCTCCTGCAGCACCACAGCAACCTCAGCCCCCTTGCTCCCCAGCAGCAGCAGCAGCCTGGGCTGAGCTACACTTACCCGAGTGGGACAGGATGTGAGCCTTCAGCTTGTCAGGCCTGTTGAACTCCTTATTGCAGCCTGTGTGGCTTCTGTAAGGACAACACATGCTGGTGAGCAGCCTGAACCAGCTGAGGAACCACCTCTAAGCATATCCTGAACCAGAAAGAGATCCAGAACCTTTCTTAGCAATGCTACTTCGGTCCTCCTGGAGAGGGGCCAGGAACAGACAGGTTGCTGCTAGGACTTGTGGCTTCTGCTAGACTGCAGAGAGCCTGTGTCTGCTAAAAGCAGAGGGTTCAAGATCCCAGCTGGATACAAAACTATTTTGGAAAGAGCTACAGGTCTCCTGAGCGAACTGAGGTTGTTCTGCCTGGAGAAAAGGAGGCTGAGGGGAGACCTTCTGGCTCTCATCAACTCCCTGGAGGTTGGAGCCAGGTGTGGGCTGGCCTCTTCTCCCAGGTAACAAGTGAGAGGACGAGAGGAAATGGCCTCCAGTTGCACCAGGGCAGGTTTAGGTCAGACATCAGAAGAAACTCCTTCACTGGAAGGGTTGTCAATCGCTGGCACAGGCTGCTCAGGGAGATGGTTGAATCCCCAGGCCTGGAGGTGTTTCAGAGAGGCAGAGCTGTGGTGCTGAGGGCCACGGTTTAGCAGCAGCCTTGGCAGAGTTAGAGAACAGTTTGGTCTTGATGACTTTAAAGGTCTTTTCCAACCAAAGTGATTTGATGATTCTACAAGGTGGCTGGAGCAGGGAGAAGCCAGACAGTTTTGGCTATCACAGTATCATCACATCACAGTATCACCAAGGTTGGAAGAGACCTCAAAGATCATCAAGTCTCCTATCTCAGGAGACCTAGGGCTGTGCCATGGATTTGGGATGCACCTGCTAAACATGGCTTTGGCACCTCCTGTTGCCAAGTGCTTTCCAAGACATGACAGCTGGGGAAGGCCCATCATTCAGGCAAGCCTTGCTCCTCATCCCAGTGGTCCCCCAGTGCAACTCCCCACATAGGCAGGCCTTTACAAGCCTTGATGGACCAAGATGAAGTGATGTGGCCCCAGAGGAAGTCAGTGGCACTTCTGAGTTCCCACAGCACACAGCATTCCAGCCTCCCCAAGGAGCAGCGAATGGGCAGGTGCCACACAGGTATCCTAAGGCAGCTGGGAAGGGACATTTCTTCCTTCCCAAAGCCCAGGCCAACCCCACTGGGACATGCCCCCGAGTTGGAGACTGGCTACATACGACAAGGGACATTTGTACTTCTTGAAAGGCTCATGGATCAGCATGTGGCGCTTCAGCTTGTCCTTGCGATTGAAAGCCGCGTCGCACACCGAGCACTTGAATGGCTTCTCACCTGGAGAGAGACACCAGGAGTCACCAGGAGGCCACTCACACAGGGCTGTCCCGGCCACCACAGGGCTGTCCTGGTCACACAGGGCTGTCCCGGTCACCACAGGGCTGTATGTGGCAGCTGGGTTGCTCTGCATCTCATAGAGTCCTAGAATCAAGCAAGCTGGAAGAGAGCTCCAAGCTCAGCCAGCCCAACCTAGCACCCAGCTCCAACCAACCAACCAGACCATGGCACTAAGTGCCCCAGCCAGGCTTGGCTGCAACACCTCCAGCCACAGCCACTCCACCACCTCCCTGGGCAGCCCATTCCAATGCCAATCACTCTCTCTGCCAGCAGCTTCCTCCAACCATCCAGCTGGGGGTTGGCAGTCTGCAACAGATGAGGCTCAGGGCAGAGCTCATTGCTGTCTGCAGCTGCCTGCAGGGAGGCTGTAGCCAGGTGGGGTTGGGCTGTGCTGCCAGGCAGCCAGCAGCAGAACAAAGGGACAGAGGCTCAAGCTGTGCCAGGGCAGGTCTAGGCTGGATGTGAGGAGGAAGTTGCTGGCAGAGAGAGTGATTGGCATTGGAATGGGCTGCCCAGGAAGGTGGTGGAGTGGCTGTAGCTGGAGGTGTTGCAGCCAAGGCTGGCTGGGGCACTTAGTGCCATGGTGTGGTTGGTTGGGCAGGGCTGGGTGCTAGGTTGGGCTGGCTGAGCTTGGAGCTCTCTTCCAACCTGCTTGATTCTATTCAACTCTATTCTATTTGTGCTGCTCCTCAGGAGTCAGGTTGGGACCGACTTTCTTTACCACCTTTGTTAAGTGAGAGGTGTCCCCTCCCTCCCTCAAGTGGGAGGTGTCCTTACTCATGGCTGAGGGGTTGAAATTGGCTGACCTTGAAGGTCTCTACCAACCCAAACCAGTCCACAATTTCCTGTCCCCATGTCACTAAAACTAACTCACAGATGGAATGGGCTGCCCGGGGAGGTATCACAGTATCATCAGGGTTGGAAGAGACCTCACAGATCATCAAGTCCAACCCTTTACCACAGAGCTCAAGGCCAGACCATGGCACCAAGTGCCACGTCCAGTCCTGCCTTCAACAGCTCCAGGGACGGCGACTCCACCACCTCCCCGGGCAGCCCATTCCAGTGTCCAATGACTCTCTCAGGGAAGAACTTTCTCCTCACCTCCAGCCTAAATTTCCCCTGGCACAGCCTGAGACTGTGTCCTCTTGTTCTGGTGCTGGCCACCTGAGAGAAGAGAGCAACCTCCTCCTGGCCACAACCTCCCCTCAGGTAGTTGTAGACAGCAGTAAGGTCTCCCCTGAGCCTCCTCTTCTCCAGGTGGTGGAGTCGCCGTCCCTGGAGCTGTTCAAGGCAGGACTGGACATGGCACTTGGTGCCATGGTCTGGCCTTGAGCTCTGTGCTAAAGGGTTGGACTTGATGATCTGTGAGCTTCCAACCTTGGTGATACTGTGACACTGTGACCATGCTGGGCAGGGCAGGGCAGGGAGCAGCACGCCACGGGGGTAGCCTTACCCGAGTGGATGTGGGCATGCAGCTTGAGGTAGTGCTCCCTGCGGAAGAACTTCTTGCAGACCTGGCACTTGAACTTGCTGCCCCCTCCGTGCGTGGGGATGTGGCGCCGCAGGTAGCGCTCGCAGGGGAACACCTGCAAAGGCACCGGACCCAGCCTGAGAGCCTGCACTGCAGCCAGGGGCGCCGCAGCTGTGCCTGCAGACAGAGGCTAACAGGCTCCCGGGGATCAGGATTCTCTGTAAGGACACACAGAGAGGAGCCTCGGGTTTGGAGAAGGAGGATACAGAAGGATTTAAAGAAACAAACCAAATGGCCCCAGGATGACAAGGGGAGAAAAGCAGTCCCAGAATAAACCAGGGGATGCCAAAGCCACTGAAACAGCAAGCAGGAACATCCAACGGGGAGAGAAAGGCAAGCAACAGCTGCAGCAAAACACAGGTCACTCCAAACAAAGCCCTGCACAGAGACACACAGACCCCACAGAGAGACAGACACAAAAACACACACAGACACACACACAAACCCCACAGAGAGACAGACACACAAACTCCACAGACACACACACAAACCCCCCACAGACACACACAAACCCCACACAGACACACACAAACCCCACAGAGAGACAGACACACAAACACCCCACAGAGAGACAGACACACAAACCCCACACAGACACACACACAAACCCCACACAGACACACACAAACCCCACACAGACACACACAAACCCCACAGAGAGACAGACACACAAACTCCACAGACACACACACAACCCCCACACAGACACACACAAACCCCACACACACACAAACCCCCCCACAGACACACACAAACCCCACACACACACAAACCCCCCCACAGACACACACAAACCCCACAGACACACACACAAACCCCACAGACACACAAACCCCACAGACACACACAAACCCCACACACACACACACAAACCCCCCCCACACACACACAAACCCCACACACACACACACAAACCCCACACACAAACCCCACACACAAACCCCACAGACACACACACACAAAAGCCCCACAGACACACAAACCCCACAGACACACACACAAACCCCACACACAAACCCCACACACAAACCCCCCCAGACACACACAAAACTCCCCCAGACACACACAAAACTCCCCCAGACACACACAAACCCGCCCAGACACACACAAACCCGCCCAGACACACACAAAACCCCCACAGACAGACATAAAACCCCACAGACACACATAAACACCCCCCACAGACACACAGAGAGACACAAAACCCACACCCCGCCCCCAGACACATGCACAAACCCCCCCACAGGCCAATAAGCCTATTAGATGTCCTGGCTTGCCCCACCCTTCTGCTGATGGGGGAGGCAAGGGTGGGAGGAGAACAGAGGCTTGGGCCATTATGTCCCTCCCAAAGTGCACCCACAGGTGTTTAGGTACTTGCTGGGCTCTTGCCCCAGTCAGGATGAGCAAGCCCTGGGGGTGCCTGGGCTTGGCAAGTGCCATTTGATTGGGGACTCTCTGTGGCCAAGGAGCCTTTGCACTCAGGCAGTGTCAGTGGAGCTAAGCTGCAAGCAGCTGAGCTGCTGCTGCCCTTCTGCCTCAGGGAGCTGCCTCTGCCTCACTGCCCTCCTGCTCTGCCTCCTGCTTCAGACCAGCTTAGCCCTGGTGTTCTGGGCTCAAACCACCTGGAAACTGAAGTGCCTCGAGGTCCCCAGGAGAAGGCATTTCAGTGCCTCTGCCATGGTGCTCTCTGCACAGCTGCCAGAGATCTGCCTGCACCTCTGCAACCCTCCGTGCCAAGGGGCACCAGGAGCAGGGCAGAGATCCTCTGCCTCTTTCCCAGCAGCCTGGGAGGATCTGGAAGCCTCTCAAGGGCCGAGCAGCTCCAACCCTGCCACAAAGGAGCCAGGGACTGTCCTGACATTCCTCCTCCCCAGCAGTGAGCAGCACAGGCTTGCCCCAGGGCTGCCTGTTAGGCAGTGAGGCAAAGCCATTGTGGGGCTAAGCTCTCCCAGTGTTCTGCTTCTCCTGACTGAATGAACTGCCCATGAGCAGCCTTGGGAAGGCTTTCCTGGCCCAATTAGAGCCCAAATGGAACTCATTTGCATAGAGCTGTGGGCAGGGCTTGCTGGAAATCAAATGCACTACATCTTGTGTAATTCCTGCCTCATTAATTGCCACAACTAAATCAGTCCAAGGGAACCAGAGAATGGGTTGGGTTGGGAGAGACCTTGACTGATCATCTAGAAGATGTGCTCCTTCCCAATGCAGCCTGCTTCAGCAGCAGCCATGCATGGCCACCTCTTCCCATGTCCTGCACCCTACAGCAGTCCCAAGAGCACAATTCAGGGCAGGACAGAGCCCAGCAGGCAAAACACAGGACCAGTGGTGCTGTTTCCATGCTACCAGAAGCTATTCACAGGAGAAACCAGGAGGAGCTCATGTGCTGGTGGTTGACAGCAAGCAGAAGATGCTCCAGCAGTGTGCTCAGGTGGCTAAAAAGTGGCTCAGCAATGGTGAGGCCAGCAGGAGAAGGGCAGGGATTGTCCCCCTTTTGTATAGATCTGCAGGCAGGGCTTGCTGGAAATCAAATGAACTACATCTTGTAGAATTCCTGCCACAACTAAACCTTCCCTCTGCTGCAAGCTCAAAGGCCCTCCCAGGCTGAGGAGGGCATGCAGCTGGGAGGGGAAGGGGAGAGCAGAGAGGTAAAGAAAAGGTTATTAACCATGGCAGGAATGTTTCCCCTTCCTGAGCTACCTCAGCACAGAGTGCTCACTCCTTTGGGGCTGTCCCTGCCCTCACTGTGCAGCATTTTCCTTTGCTATAAACAGAGGAGCAAAGGCCCAACATTGAGTCTGGATTTCAGAAAATAATTGATTAGAATTCAAACCCCACACAACTGTGCCCCCCTCAAACCCCCCTGGGGGTCTGCTGAAGAGAAGGTTTCCAGCCAGAACCTACTCAGGCATGGTTCCAGTCCCATCACTCAGACTGGCTCCTCTTTGCCAAGGACACAGAGCACTCATCCAACGGAGAAGAATCACAGGAACCCAGAGGCTTTTGTTGCAAGGGCAAATGAGGACAGCACTGGAGATGTATGAGCTCCTGCAGGACCCAGGGCTTTCCACACCCAACCCTTCCAGGCATGGTGGGTTAAAGGCACTGGCACTGCTCTATGACTCCCTCAAAGCAGCCTCACTCCATCTGCTCCACCTGCCAGCAGCCCAGTGTGCCATCCTGTGCTGTCCTGGCAAGCAGGGAGCTCCCCTGGCAAACCCTGTTCAGCACATGGGACCTGGGAAAGAAGCCAGCACTGGGCAGGGAGTACACTTTGGAGAGAGGCCAGAGCTGGAGGCCAGGCTCAGAAGCACCTGGTGAGCCTGCCAGGCTCTGCTGAGGTAGGGAGAGGAAAAAGTGGTGGTCAATGGTGCCAAGGCCAACTGGAGACCTGTAACTAGTGGAGACCCCCAGGGATCAGTGCTGGGTCTGATCCTGTTCAACATCTTTATCAATGCCATTGATAAGGGGACAGACAGACAAGTTTGCTGACAGTACCAAACTGAGAGGCTTGGCTGAGACACCTGGAGGCTGTGCAGCCATTCAGTGAGACTGGGACAGGCTGAGAGCTGGGCAGAGAGGAACCTGATGAGGGTCAGCAAGGACAAATGCTGAGTCCTGCCCCTGGGGAGGAACAATAAACTGCAGCAGCACAGGCTGGGAGGTGACTGCTGGAGAGCAGACCCAAGGAGAAGGAGCTGGGAGTGCTGGTGGGCAACAAGTTCTGTGCTGGTGGGCAACAAGTTCTGCATGGGCAGCAAAGTGCCCTGGGGGGCAAGAAGGGCAGTGGGGTCCTGGGGGACATCAAGAAGAGTGTGGCCAGCAGACTGAGGGAGGTTCTCCTGCCCCTCTGCCCTGGTGAGATCTCACTTGGAATACTGCATCCAGTTCTGGGCTCCCCAGTTCAAGAGGAACAGGGATCTACTAGAGAGTCCAAGGGAGGGCTCTAAGGATGCTGCAGGGACTGATGAGAGGCTGAGAGCCCTGGGACTATTTAGTATGGAGAAGAGAAGGCTGAGTGAGAGGGGATCTGATCAATGCCTGTAAATAGCTGAGGAAGGAAGGGACAGGGACAGCCTCTGCTCACTTGTGGATAGGGCAAGGGTAGTGGATGGAAAACAGCACAGGAAGTTCCACCTCAACACGAGGAAGAACTTCTTGCCTGGAAGGGTCCCAGAGGCCTGGCACAGGCTGTCCAGAGAGGTTTTAGAGTCTCCTCCTTTGGAACCTTTCCAGCCCTGTCTGGATGTGTTCCTGTGTCAGCTGTGCTGGATTCTATGGTCCTGTTCTGGCAGGGGGGTTAGACCTGAAGATCTTCCAACCTCTAACATCCTGTGATCCTATGAAAGGGAGCAGAGGGTTCCTGCCCCCATGAAGAGCCCCAGCTAGGTGTCCAGGATGAGCTCCCACTCACCTTCTGGCAGTGAGGGCAGGGGAAGTTGTGTGTGGCTGTCTGCAGATGGTGCTCCAGGGCCTCCGGGGTGGAGTATTTATTGACACACTTCACACACCTGAGTGCAGAGGGAAAGGACACGGCCTGAGAGCAAGGCTGTGGCCAGCAAGCCCCACACCATGGGCAGCACTGCCCAGATCATTCACCAGTCACCTCCCAGGATGATTTCTGACAGGCTCAGGTTGGTACAGACAATGCCACCACCACCCAGGTGCTCCCAAACCTCAGCAACCCACAGAGCCAGGTCACACTTACTGCATCCTGCACGAGGGGGAGATGCTGCAAAACTGCCTGAAGAAGCCTTTAAATTGCTCCTGCTCTTTCCACACAGACTCCCATGGAAGCACTCAGGCCTCAGCATGTATTCATAGAAGCACAGAATCATTTTGGCTGCAAAAAACCTCTAAGATCATCCAGCCCAACCATTTTCTAACTCCAGCAAGGCTGGTGCTAAACCAAGGCCCTCAGCACCACAGCTCTGCCTCTTTGAAACACCTCCAGGGATGGGGATTCAGCCACCTCCCTGGGCAGCCTGTGCCAGGCTTTGAGGACATTTCCTCTTGTCCTGCCACTTGTTACTGGGAAGAAGAGACTAGGCCCACCTGGCTCTAACCTTTCAGAGAGTTGTGGAGAGTCAAAAGGTCTCCCTCAGCCTCCTCTTCTCCAGGCTGAACAACTCCAGTTCCCTCACCTGCTTCTCTCTAGATCCTTCACCAGCTTTCTTCTCTTCCTCTGGACCTGCTCCAGCACCTCAATATCTCTCTTGTAGCAAGGGCAAAAGTGTCTTCTCATGCAGACAAGCCCTAAGTAATGACTTCACCTTACTTGGAACACCTCCTTCCATCTTCCCTGCGCAGAGACAGCAGTTCCCAGTGAAGGAGCTGGCAGCAGGATCACAGTGTAAGAGCAGTCACCCACGGCTCAGGACAGCCCAGTTTCCACCTGGGCTCTGCAGCATCTAACAAAGCTTTAACTCATGCCACCACCTGGGCCCTGTTCTCACACATCCTGGCAGTATTTCTGCTGGAGACCCCTGCCAAAGCTGACTGCTGAAGGGCAATGGGGAGAGCAGTGAGCACAGAGGCACCCACGCCAGCCAGCTGCTGTGACACCCCACTCCTCCTCAGACATAAGCAGGGCTCTGATCTCAAGGAGCCTCACTAGCAAGATGCAGGATGCAGTTCCACCACACCAGAAAGTCATGCTCCATGAAGCTCCTGGGTGACCTCACTGTCTTCTGGGCTTCCTACTGCTCCTTCAGTCTCTACTCCTCCTTCAGCCTCTATGGGCATTTCAAAAGCTGCAGAAGCTCTTTGTAGAACCTCTCACCTACTTCACTTCCCTCTTCACCTACTCCACTCCCTTCCCTCTACACTTGTGAAAAGGCTTTCTCAGGCAAACCTTTTCACAGCAAAGGGGCAGAAGAGATTTTTTGGGCACAACTTCTCCCATTCCTCACAAAAAACAGCCTGGGAATGGAGCTCTCCTGGCTCTCTGCCCCACCCCAGGGCAGCTTCAGCTGTGCCCATCTCACTCTTGCCTGGTGCTAAGAGGACTTGCAGCGATGAGACCTTCCCATGTAGCTGATGCTAACTTTTCCCTGGCTTTCCAAAAGGCTCCTTGCATTCCAAGTGCTTGGCCCCAGCAGCTTGGCAGAGGGGCTTCCATTTTCCACCTGGGTGATCAAAAGAGCTGCAGGCACTCACAGAATCACAGAAACATTCAAGTTGGCAAAGCCCCTCAGGACCACCAAGTCCAACCAATACCCCTACTCTACAAGGTGCACCCTAAACCATATCCCTGAGCACCACACCCAAACGACCTTTAAACACAGCCAGGGTTGGTGACTCCAGCACCTCCCTGGGCAGTTCATTCCAGTGCCTGACCACTCCTGCTAGGACCATTTCTTTTCTGATATCTAGTTTAAACCACCCCAGTGACAGCTTGGAACATAACATGCAGCCCCCTTTGAGGTCCCCACTGCTCAGCCAAACACACTCTGCACCCACTCACTCCTACAAGCCCTGTGAGCAGCCATTGCTACTGTACTTGTACACAGCCACGTCCTTCTTGGGGCTGTGCTGAGGCAGCAGGCTGTGGGAGTACTGGTGGACACCCAGCTCGTAGAGGGAGGGGAAGTCCTTGCTGCAGAGGTGGCAGCGATAGCTCAGCTCCTCCTGGTGGCTCTTGATGTGCTCCAGGAAGGACTCCAGCTTCTGGAAGGTCTGAGCACAGGTCTTCACCACACATTTGTACACCTGGGAGATGAAAGAAGAGCAACTGGAGTGGCACACCATGGAAACAGGGAAAATCCCTTGCCAACAGAGAGTGGCCTTCTGTTTTGGGCATCCACCAAAAAGGGATCACTGCCCCTTGAGCCACTGTGCTGGGACACAGCTGATGTTAGCAACAAAGCAGCACTGTGCTTCCCAGAGCATCTCATCATGCCAACAGCCATGGCAGAGCTCAGTGGTGAAACCCTGCCCTGCACCACAGCCATGGCAGAGCTCAGTCAGGGCTCAGTGGTGAAGCCCTGCCCTGTACCACAGCCATGGCAGAGCTCAGTCAGGGCTCAGTGGTGAAGCCCTGCCCTGTACCACAGCCATGGCAGAGCTCAGTCAGGGCTCAGTGGTGAAGCCCTACCCTGCACCACAGCCATGGCAGAGCTTACTCAGGGCTCAGTGGTGAAGCCCTGCCCTGCACCACAGACATGGCAGAGCTCAGTCAGGGCTCAGTGAAGCCTTGCCCTGTACCACAGCCATGGCAGAGCTCAGTCAGGGCTCAGTGGTGAAGCCCTGCCCTGCACCACAGCCATGGCAGAGCTCAGTCAGGGCTCAGTGGTGAAGCCCTGCCCTGCACCACAGCCATGGCAGAGCTCAGTCAGGGCTCAAAGAAGCCTTGCCCTGTACCACAGCCATGGCAGAGCTCAGTCAGGGCTCAGTGGTGAAGCCCTGCCCTGCACCACAGCCATGGCAGAGCTCAGTCAGGGCTCAGTGGTGAAGCCCTGCCCTGCACCACAGCCATGGCAGAGCTCAGTCAGGGCTCAAAGAAGCCTTGCCCTGTACCACAGCCATGGCAGAGCTCAGTCAGGGCTCAGTGGTGAAGCCCTGCCCTGCACCACAGCCATGGCAGAGCTCAGTCAGGGCTCAGTGGTGAAGCCCTGCCCTGCACCACAGCCATGGCAGAGCTCAGTCAGGGCTCAGTTAAGCCTTGCCCTGCACTACAGCAAGACACAAGGTGGTGGTAAAACATCCCCTCCCTCTGCTGCCCTCCTCCCAGGAAAGGTCTATCAAGTGCAGTGCTGAACACCTCAGCACCGACAAGTGGCTGACAGCTCCAGGGGAAGACAGTGGCAGAACCTGCCAGGACCTGCACACACAGATGGTGAGGACACTCCCTAAGACAGCCAAGGGGGATAAAACCTGAAACCACTCGAGTGGGTGAGAGCACAACATCCCAGCAGTGACTGTCCCACGACCTGAGAGCTGCCACCAACACTGCAAACTTCCAGCTTTGCCTCTTTGCTTCTTCTCAAGCCACCCAAACCTGCCCAGCTGACTCCTCACTCAGCAGGGTGGCAGCAGCAGAGCTTTTCAAAGCCACACAGAGCACACAGCTGCAACTCAGCCAAGCAGAGAGCTGAGCTGCACTGGAAGCACTGGCAGCTGTGCAGAAAACAGACCCTGCAGCCAGTGCACTGCATGAAGCCCATCCCAAGCTTGTCATCACCACCCTCTGCCCCTACCTGCTCGTTCTTGTGCTGTGTCATGTGTGATTTGAGCTGGAAATAGGTGTTGAATTTACTGGGGCAGAACTGGCACTGGTAAGAGCTATCAATCAGGACAACCTGCTTGGTTTCCAGTTTGCCTGCCTCACTCTCTTCCAAGGGGCTCAAGTCCTGAGGTGGTGGTGCTGGGTTCCTCGAGGGCTGCTGAGTCAAATCTGGAGAAGGGGAGAGAGAAAGCCACAACCTGCCATGAGATAGCTCTGAGAGCTGCTCTGCAAGCACCATGCTGCTGAGGCACAGCAGGCCTGGCTCTAGCTCCAGGCTCTTCCTTCCTTTCAAAGTCAGACTCTTTACAGGAGACAGATCTCACTAACAGGGTAGTTTTACACCTGGCTGCAGATCCTTAAGGGCTCCAGCTACTCCAGCTGCTGTTCCTCAACCCATTCTCTCTTTCAGGGACATAACTGTGCTCTGTGGAGCAGAACAGGCCTCCACCAGGGAACCACAACCACAGCTGCTCCCAACTCTGGCAGGCCACAAGAGGTAAGATCCAACCAGCAGCTCACAGTCCACGATGCCTGCAGAGAGCAGCTCCAGTGGGGCTTTGTCCCAGATGTGACATTGTCACTGCATTCCCTCCCCTCCTACCAGGCCCAAGGCCAGCAGCAGAAAGGCTACCCAGAAGCTCTGCTCTGCCTCACACTGCAAAGAAGCCACAGCACTGCACTGAACCACCACTGGACCTGTCTGTGTGGTTCAAGCAGTGCCAAAGCTGTACCTGCAGGGCATGAGACCACACAGTCATAGAATCATAGCATCAGCCAGGTTGGCAGAGAGCTCCAAGCTCATCCAGCACAACCTAGCAGCCAGCCCTGCCCAACCAACCACACCATGACACTAAGTGCCCCAGCCAGGATTGGCTGCAACACCTCCAGCCACAGAGACTCCACCACCTTCCTGGGCAGCCCATTCCAATGAGCCTCTGTCCCCTTCTTCTGGTGCTGGCTGCCTGGCAGCAGAGCCCAACCCCACCTGGCTACAGCCTCCCTGCAGGCAGCTGCAGGCAGCAATGAGCTCTGCCCTGAGCCTCCTCTGCTGCAGGCTGCACCCCCCCAGCTCCCTCAGCCTCTCCTCACAGGGCTGTGCTCCAGAGATGGAGGAGGACACCTCAGCCTGCCAGCTGGAGTGGAGCAAACACGACTCAGGTCTCTGAAGTGTGCTGCTGAAGCCCACAGGAGGCTTGCAGACAGCACACACAGCTCCTGTCCCCCCTGCTTCCCTAGCTGGAGGCTCAAGGACGAGCAGACTCTGCCCACCAATGCTGAGCCCCATGAACATGCTACCCCCATGCAGCAAACCTGTGTTCTCCTCATCCTCTGGCTGGTTGGGATTCAAGGCCATGACCTGCACGGTGATGGAGTTGCGGGAGATGGTGCAGCCCAGGCCTGGAGGCCACACTTTGTGTGTCTGCATGTGCTTCTTCACGTTGGACTTCTGGGCAAAGGCTCTGCCACACACGATGCACTGGAAGGGCTTCTCACCTGTGTGACTGCAGGGGAGGGGAGGAGGGAGGGGAAGGGAGAGGAGAGGAGAGGAGAGGAGAGGAGAGGAGAGGAGAGGAGAGGAGAGGAGAGGAGAGGAGAGGAGAGGAGAGGAGAGGAGAGGAGAGGAGAGGAGAGGAGAGGAGAGGAGAGGAGAGGAGAGGAGAGGAGAGGAGAGGAGAGGAGAGGAGAGGAGAGGAGAGGAGAGGAGAGGAGAGGAGAGGAGAGGAGAGGAGAGGAGAGGAGAGGAGAGGAGAGGAGAGGAGAGGAGAGGAGAGGAGAGGAGAGGAGAGGAGAGGAGAGGAGAGGAGAGGAGAGGAGAGGAGAGGAGAGGAGAGGAGAGGAGAGGAGCGGGGGAGAGGAGAGGGGAAGGGAGAGGGGAAGGGAGAGAGAAGAGAGGAGAGGGGAGGGGGAGGGAGGGGAGGGGAGGGAAAAGGTGAAGGGAGAGGAGAGAAGAGGGGAGGGGAGAGGAGTAGGGAGGGAGGGGAGAGGAGTAGGGAGGGAAGGGAGGGGAAAGGAGTGGGAAGGGAAAGGAGAGGAGAGGGGAAGGGAGAGGAGAGGGGAAGGGAGAGGAGAGGGGAAGGGAGAGGAGAGGGGAAAGGAGAGGAGAGGGGAAAGGAGAGGAGAGGGGAAAGGAGAGGAGAGGGGAAAGGAGAGGAGAGGGGAAGAGAGGGGAGAGGGGAAGGGAGAGGAGAGGGGAAAGGAGAGGAGAGGGGAAGGGAGAGGAGAGGGGAAGAGAGGGGAGAGGGGAAGGGAGGGGAGAGGGGAAGGGAGGGGAGAGGGGAAGGGAGGGGAGATGATGCTGCAGCAGTGATCAGGTGGCAACAGGTTTGATTTTCAGCCTCAGCAGTGAGGAAAACAAGCCTGCAGCCCCAGCCCATAATCAGCAAGATCATATGCACAATGCAGCCTTCAGTGCAGCCAGTGAAGAGAAGGTGCCCTGCAGTGAAGGGCAGGAAAGGTCTCCTCCCAGTGCAAGGGATGAGGGCTCACAGCCTCAGGGTCTCCTGGGCTGTGCAGAGTCCCTCAGTGGAGCTGTGCCCACCTCCACCCCAGCCACTCTGCCACGTCTGTTACCTTCTGATGTGCTGCTGCAGGTCAAAGTTCTTGGTGAAGGCCTTATCACAGTAGGTGCATTTCAGCTTGGGGGACTTGGGTTTGCCTGGAAGAGCAAGAGCACAGCCAGGAATGGCACCATGCAGCACAGCCCTGTTCCCCTGCACCACAGGGCCCTCACCCCAAGACACCAAGGAGCAACAAGAAATGGCTTCTGAAAGGGTAAGATCTGCCTGGCCAGACAGAGGAGAGGTTATGAGCACAAACTTGTTTAACATGGGCTGAGCCAACTCTAGAGGTACTGAGGAGAGCAGCAGTGGAGGGGGCAGGGCATCTCCTTCAGGCACTAACACCTCTCCAGGGACCCCTCCAGCTGCACTGCAAAGAACCTGCTTTACAGGCATGTCTGGCATTGGGAAAGGACACAGGATGAGTGAGAGGAAGGGCCCTTTTTCTGCCTCATATCCTTCATAGAATCAACCAGGTTGGAAGAGACCTCCCAGATCACCCAGTCCAACCTAACACCCAGCCCTAGCCAGTCACCTAGACCATGGCACTAAATGCCTCATCCAGGCTTTGCTTGCTCCTGAGTGGTCCTCCCAGCCAGAAGATCAGTCAGTCACACCTTCTGTCTGCTGGGATGGGATACAAAGCCATCAGCTGCTCCAGGAACCTCTGGCCTAGAGCTGCAACCTGCATGGTCACTGACACCTCAGCAAACAAGGTGAACCCCTGCAAGGCTGTAACTGCAGAGGCCCAGCCTGACCAGGGAGGAAGGCCACGTGGCTGGCTTGTGGAATCAGAATTGTCAGGCCTGGAAGGGACCTCAAGGATCATCCTGTTCCAACCCCACTGCCATGGGCAGGGACACCTCACTCTAGATCAGGTTGCTCAGAGCCACATCCAGCCTGGCCTTAAAAACCTCCCAGGATGAGACTTCCTGGGCAAAACATTCCAGGCTCTCACCACCCTCATGCTGAAGAACTTCTTCCTAACATCCAATCTGAATCTACCCCTTCCAGTTTTGCTCCATTGCCCCCAGTCCTATCACTGACAGCCTAAAAGTTCCTCCCCAGCTTTCCTGTAAGCCCCCTTCAGATACTGGAAGGCCAACCCTGGCACCCAGGGAGTGCTTGCATCATAGCAGCACTCCTCCATCCTGAAATGGGGCACATCCCTGTCCCACCTCAGGCTGGGTAGTCTTCCTTAGCTTAAACCAGACCCAGCTGGAACCCTTTACTTTGAAGGACCTCCCCATCTCATGGGTGATGCACTGAGCTGCAGGGACTCAGCAGTGGCTCAGTGCCACTCCTTTCACATGCATTCAGAGGAGACAGAGAAGCACTCCTGACAGCTCCATGAGGGCATCATGTTCCTCTGCAGAGCTGCACACACACAGCCAGTGCACTCAGAGGGGACACAGGAGCAGCTCCATGAGGGCATCATGTTCCTCTGCAGAGCTGCACACACACAGCCAGTGCACTCAGAGGGGACACAGGAGCAGCCCCATGAGGGCATCATGTTCCCTGCAGAGCTGCACACACAGCCAGTGCACTCAGAGGGGACACAGGAGCAGCCCCATGAGGGCATCATGTTCCCAGCAGAGCTGTGCACACAGCCAGTGCACTCAGAGGGACACAGGAGCAGCTCCATGAGGGCATCATGTTCCCAGCAGAGCTGCACACACAGCCAGTGCACTCAGAGGGGACACAGGAGCAGCTCCATGAGGGCATCATGTTCCCAGCAGAGCTGCACACACAGCCAGTGCACTCAGAGGGACACAGGAGCAGCTCCTGACAGCTCCATGAGGGCATCATGTTCCCAGCAGAGCTGTGCACACAGCCAGTGCACTCAGAGGGACATAGGAGCAGCTCCATGAGGGCATCATGTTCCCAGCAGAGCTGCACACACAGCCAGTGCACTCAGAGGGACACAGGAGCAGCTCCATGAGGGCATCATGTTCCCAGCAGAGCTGTGCACACAGCCAGTGCACTCAGAGGGACACAGGAGCAGCTCCATGAGGGCATCATGTTCCCAGCAGAGCTGCACACACAGCCAGTGCACTCAGAGGGACACAGGAGCAGCTCCATGAGGGCATCATGTTCCTCTGCAGAGCTGCACACACAGCCAGTGCACTCAGAGGGACACAGGAGCAGCTCTATGAGGGCATCATGTTCCCAGCAGAGCTGCACACACAGCCAGTGCACTCAGAGGGGACACAGGAGCAGCTCCATGAGGGCATCATGTTCCTCTGCAGAGCTGCACACACAGCCAGTGCACTCAGAGGGACACAGGAGCAGCTCCTGTCAGCTCCACGAGGGCATCATGTTCCCTGCAGAGCTGCACACACAGCCAGTGCACTCAGAGGGACACAGGAGCAGCTCCTGTCAGCTCCACGAGGGCATCATGTTCCCTGCAGAGCTGCACACACAGCCAGTGCACTCAGAGGGACACAGGAGCAGCTCCATGAGGGCATCATGTTCCCAGCAGAGCTGTGCACACAGCCAGTGCCACCCCTCGGGGTCTGCAGAGGGCATGGCTTAGAAGGCAGTGCAGCTCTGCAGGGAACATGATGCCCTCATGGAGCTGCTCCTGTGTCCCTCTGAGTGCACTGGCTGTGTGCGCAGCTCTGCAGAGGAACATGATGCCCTCATGGACCTGTCAGGAGTGCTTCTCTGTCCCCTCTGAGTGCATGTGAAAGGAGTGGCACTGAGCCACTGCATGGGCAAGCCTGTGCTGAGTCTCTGCAGCTCAGTGCATCACCCATGAGGTGGGGAGGTCCCTCAAAGCTGGGTCTGGTTTAAGCCAAGGAAGACCACCCTGTGCAGTAGTAGGGGCACTCACCTTCCTGCAGCCCGCTCTCCGCTTTGCAGCGCCGGCTCTTGGCAGCGGAGGTGGCATCGAAGCCGCCCCCAGCGCCCCCTGCTGCACGGCTCAGAGGGGTGGCAGAGGCAGCACTCTCCGACTTGAAGCCCTGCTTGCCAGGGCTGTACACGGGGGGAGAAGGGTACACAGGGCTCTCCACGCACTGGCTCGGGACCTGCAAGAGGGAAGCTGGTCAGTGGCAGCAGCTTGGCCACACTCTGCCCTCATCTCCGTGCCCAGCACCACTGCCCACCCCAGACCAGCAGCCTGGCTGTTTTCTGCCTCCTGCCACACTGGATCAGAGAATTGTTTGGGTTGGCAAAGCCTTCTGAGATCTTCAAGCTCCAACCTTCAACCCAACCCCACCATGGCTACCAAACCACCTCCCCGAGTGCCATGGACACACCTTTCTTCAACACCTCCAGGGATGGGGACTCCATCACCATCCTGGGCAGCCTGTGCCAATCCCTGACCACTCTTGCAGCAAAGAAATTTGTCCTCTTCTCCAACCCAAACCTGTCCTGGCACAATTTGAAGCCATTTCCTCTCCTTCTATCATCTGGTACCAACCCCACCTCACTCCAACCTCCTTTCAGGGAGCTGTAGAGAGCAATGAGGTCTCTCCTCAGCCTCCTCTTCTCCACGCTAAACCCCAGGTCCTTCAGCTGCTCCTCCCCAGCCCTGTTCTCCAGACCCTTCCCCACCTTTGTTGCCCTTCTCTGGACACTTTCCAACCCCCCAGTTTCCTTCTTGGAGTACTGGGCCCAAAACTGGATGCAGTACTCATGGTGTGGCCTCACCAGTGTTGAGTATAGGGGAGGACAACCACTGCCCTGGTCTTGCTGGCCACTCTAATCCTGATCCAGGCCAGAATGCTGTGGCCTTTCTTGGCTACCTGGGAACACTGCTGGCCACTCTAATCCTGATCCAGGCCAGAATGCTGTGGCCTTTCTTGGCTACCTGGGAACACTGCTGGCCACTCTAATCCTGATCCAGGCCAGAATGCTGTGGCCTTTCTTGGCTACCTGGGAACACTGCTGGCCACTCTAATCCTGATCCAGGCCAGAATGCTGTGGCCTTTCTTGGCTACCTGGGAACACTGCTGGCCACTCTAAGCCTGATCCAGGCCAGAATGCTGTGGCCTTTCTTGGCTACCTGGGAACACTGCTGGATCATGTTCATAGAGTTGCCTGCCATCATCCCTAGATCCTTTTCTTTCTGGCAGCTTCCACCTGCCCAGCATGAAATTCTCTTGCTGAACATCACAAGCATCCAGCAGCAAGAGGACAGCAAAGAAACACCCTGAAGGAGCCATCTAGTCCCAGGGCTCTCAGTCATCCCTCCTCACAAAGATGCTTCAGGCTGTCAGCATCTTCGGAGCCTCTGCTGGACCCACTCCAGTACTTCCCTGTCTCTTGAACTGAGGAGCCCAGAACTGGACACAATACTCCAGATGTGACCTGACTAAGGCAGAGCAAGAGGAGAAGAACCCCCCCTGACCTGCTGGCCACACTCTTCTTGATGCACCCCAGGATTCCATCCACCCTCTTGACCACAAGGGCAGGTTGCTGGCCGGTCCTAAGCTTGCTTGTCCATCAGCACCGCCAGCTCCTTCTGGCCAGCGCTGCTTTCCCCGCACCTCCCCCGGGCTGCACCTCCCGCTGGCTGCCAGCCGCGGCCGTACCTCCATGGGCGGGTAGGGCTGCATGCCCAGCGCCTGCATCTCCACGGCGCCGCCGGCTGCCAGGGCGGCAGGAGCGCTGTACACTTGCACCACGCCGGCGGCGGCCGCGCTGGGCTGCCCGGGACCCCCCATGCTCGGCGGCGGAGGCGGCGGAGGCTGAGGAGGGGGCGGCGGTGGGGGAGGCGGTGGCGGCGGCGGCTGGGAGAGGTAACCAGCCCCGGGGTGCATACTCAGGCTGCTCTGAAAGCAGGAGAGGAGAGACAGAGAAGGCGCTGAGCGTTGTGCAGGTTTGAGGCTAGCTGGAACAGCTTAAAGAGAAAAACGAGATGGTAGAATCATGGAACCATGGAATCAGGCAGGTTGGAAGAGAGCTCCAAGCTCAGCCAGCCCAACCTAGCACCCAGCCCTGCCCAACCAACCAGACCATGGCACTAAGTGCCCCAGCCAGGCTTGGCTGCAACACCTCCAGGGACGGTGCCTCCACCACCTCCCTGGGCAGCCCATTCCAATGCCAATCACTCTCTCTGCCAGTAACTTCCTCCTAACACCCAGCCTAGACCTGCCCTGGCACAGCTTCAGGCTGTGTCCCCTTCTTCTGTCCCTGGCTGCCTGGCAGCAGAGCCCAACCCCACCTGGCTACAGCCTCCCTGCAGGCAGCTGCAGGCAGCAATGAGCTCTGCCCTGAGCCTCCTCTGCTGCAGGCTGCACCCCCCCAGCTCCCTCAGCCTCTCCTCACAGGGCTGTGCTCCAGGCCCCTCCCCAGCCTTGCTGCCCTTCTCTGGACAGGTAAATATCTGCTTGTATCTTGTGCTAAGCTGTGAACACAAAGCTTCACTCCTTAACTTCCAGCTGGCTGAGTCTAGTCTGGGTGATTTCATCAGAGTTGGGGGGGGCTAAATCCCAAACCACCACCACCCTGCAGCAGCAATGAGCTGGGGTGGGGGAGGATTGTTCCCTCTCACACCTTCCCAAACCCCAGCACTCACCCCAGCACCTACACAAGAGTGCCAATGTCTGGCCACAAGGCTGGAGCAGGCTGTGCTGGCTGCCAGAGGCTCGGTGTAACCTGCCAGTAGATACTGTCCCCTCCAAACCCTAAGCACTGTGCCCAGGGAGGGCAAGGAAAATAAACCCCCACTGCTTTATTTCCTTTGCTTTGAAGTTTCTAATGCTTCTGGTTGCAAAGAACATTTTCAGAGCACGCACTGCACACAGCCAGGTCAGCTCCAAGGAGTGCCCAAGGCAACCAGCCCATGAGGAAGGGGATCCATGGAGCACACTGAGAAGGGCTCATTCTGTGAGGGCTGAGCAGAAGGTTGGAGTGGCCACGTTACAAAGGGCTGAGCATCCAGGAGCACAGACAGCAGAAGAGAGCAGGCCCTGCACCTATCCTGTTCTTTCTAGACTCACAGAACCATTCTGGCTGGAAAAGCCCTCTGAGATCATCCAGTCCAACCATTCTCTAACCTTCCCAAGCCTGGAGCTAAACCATGCTCCTCAGCACCACATCACTGCAAGGATGAGGATTTAACCACCTCCCTGGGGGGGCTGCTCTAGTGTTTGAGAAGCCTTTCAGCAAAGAAGTTTCTTCTAATGTTCAGCTTAACCTCCCCTGGTGCAACTTGTGCCTATTTCCTCTTCTGCTATCACTTATTCCTGGGAAGAAGAGGCTGACATCTACCTCACTTCAACCTTCCTTCAGGGAGCTGGAGGGAGCAATGAGGTCTCTCCTCAGCCTCCTTCCTTTCCTCCAGGCTTAAACATTCTCAGTTCCTTCAGCTGCTCCTCTCCAGACTCTTCCCCAACTTTGTTGCCCTTCCCTGGACATTCTCCAGCTCCTCAATGTCCTTCATACAGCAAGGAGCCCCAAACTGAACCCAGTGCTGAGGATTCAGTGTTGGAGCAGATGTCTTAGAGTCTGATCCACCCAAGAGGCCCCTCCTGCTGCCCAAGCACAGCCCCATGCAGCAAGACTCCCTGCATGCCCCTTACCTGCGCCGGGGGCTGCACGCTGGGCATGGGCTGGTCCAAGGATGTGAAAGCAGACATGGCTGACATCAGCACCTCATCACTCACCAAGATGTTCCCCTGCACCAGGGTCTGGATCAGAGGGGATGGGGGAACAGCAATGTAGGTGGAAATTTGCTGAAGGGATAGAAAAAAGGAAGCACTGCTGAGCAGCACCAGGACAAACAGCAGCAAGGGGACAAAAGACACACCAAAACCCAGTGGCACTGTGACACTGCAGCTTACTGAGCCTCAGACACACAATCACAGCACCATGCAGGCTGGCAAAGCCCCTCAGGAGCACCAAGGCCAACCTAGAACCCTGCTCTACAAGAGTCACCTTCAACCATCTCCCTAAGCACCACATCCAAACCACCCTTAAACACATCCAAGCTGGCTGACTCCACCACCTCCCTGGGCAGCTCATTCCAGTCCCTGACCATTCCCTCTGTGAAAAACCTTTTCCTGATGTCCAACCTAAACCTCCCCAGCCTCAGCTTAAGGCCATTCCCCCTCGTTCTGTCTCCAGCTGCCTGTCAGCAGAGTCCAGCAGCAGCCTCTCCACGATGTCCCTTCAGGTAGCTGCAGACAGCAATGAGCTCTGCCCTCAGCCTCCTCTGGTCCATACTACCCATCCCCAGCTCCCTCAGTCACTCCTCATCAGATTTATTCTCCAGGCCCTTCCCCAGCTTTGTTGCCCTCCTCTGGACCCACTCCAGCACTTCCATATCTCTCTTGTACTGTGGTGCCCAAAACTGAACACAGCACTCGAGGTGTGGCCTCAGCAGAGCCGAGTCCAGGGGCACAATCCCCTCCCTGCTCCTGCTGGCCACAGCATTTCTAATCCCAGACAGGATGCCATTGGCCTCCTTGGCCACCTGGGCACACTGCTGGCTCCTATTCAGCTCCTGTCTGCCACAACTCCCAGATCCCTTTCTGCCAGGCAGCTCTCCAGCCACACTGCCCCAAGCCTGTAGCACTGCTTGGGGTTGTTGTGTCCCAAGTACAGGACCTGGCACTTGGCCTTGTTGAAACTCATCCCATTCATCTTGGCCCATTGGTCTAAGCCTATCCAAGTCTCTCTGAAGAGCCTCTCTACCCTCATTCAGATCAACACCTAACTGGGTGCCATCTGCAAACTCACTGCTGCCACTCTCTGTGCCTGAATCAAGGTTATCAATAAAGATGTTAAACAGAAGTGGTCCCAGCACAGACCCCTGAGGAACACCACTGGTGCCACTGTGCTCTCACAGCCTCTGCTCAGCAGGAGAGCCACAGGAGCTACCTACAGCCAGAAGCTACCTACATGCTGAGGCCATGGTAGTTCCTAGCCCTACCAACAAGGCAACTCCAAAAGTGTTCTCCAGAAAAGGAGGCACAAAATGTGACAGTGGCCTGGGGAAGGTGGCCACTGGCTCCACTTTAAATGAGGAGTTATTGAACAAGATCTGCAGGACAAACTGGCCATGGGCAAGCTCAGGCCTCTCCTGGTTGCTTCCCTCAGGTAGGGAAAGTGGAGAAGTGAGGGAGGTTGCTCTGCCTGCAGATGCTGAACATCTGGCTCATCTCTTCAGACTGAAGTTAGGTTATAGGAAGGGAAGGAGGCTGTCCCATGGTCTGGGTGGGAACACCCCAAGTTTGCAGCCCTGGGCAGCACCATTCACTGGCACTACACTGACCTGAAAGGAACAGTTGGTTTGAAAGCCACCAGGATTGCAGGCACAGTACATGTCACACACAAAGGACCTGCTCCTCAGAAGTCAGTTGGATGGAGTCACTCCAGAGAGGACATTCCCTTAGCACTTAGCACACCACAGCACTTGCAGGAAACCAAAGGAGGGATGAAGCTTCTAGGTATTGCCCTCCTTTTCCGTCCATGAGGTAGACCACAGCCCAAGGGACAGTAAGAACCTCCAGGCTATGCCACCAGCGCTCTTGGGTAGAGCCAAGGTCTGGCTGTGGCACAGACACAACATCAAACCCCTCCTGCCCTGAAAAAAGGGCTGCCAGATGCTCATGCTGGAGGACCTCTTGCCAGGCTGTGCCACTGGGGCTCCTGGCTAGAGCCAAGGTCTGGCTGTGGCACAGACACAAGATGAAATCCCTCCTGCCCTGAAAAAAGGGCTGCCAGATGCTCATGCTGGAGGACCTCTTGCTGCAGGGGACCAGACAGCTTTAACCAGGAGGTGAAAAGCCAACAGGAGCACAAGTGAGCCTCCTAGGACAGATGTCAGTCATGAGGCCCCACTGGATCTGAAAGCATCACCCAGAGGTGCCCCCTGCTCCCACAAGCACAGCGACAGAGCAGCAGAGCCTCTGCCTGCAGCCCGGTACCTGGCGGCTGGCGCCGGGAGCAGGCTGCCCCGCGCTGATGGAGGGGGTGTAGGCGCTGTTGGTGGCCAGGGAGACAGTGGAGAGGGAAGGAGCATTGCCCTGGCACTGCTCTCTCTTGTGGATCATGAAGGCAGGCAGGGAGTTGAACTGCTTCTTGCACTTCCCACAGAGGAACACGTCTTCATCATCTGCAATGAAGGGGACAGGGTCAGTGCTCCAGGCTCTCTTCTGCGTTCCCCAGTGCTGCACCTAACAACCACAGCTGCAGGACAATAGACACCTTCTGGATCTTAGCACCTCAAGGGCATCATCATCATCATCATGAGATATCAGCTGCAAGGGCCAAACTGTCCCTCCTTCCCAGTCCCAAGCACTCCCTAAAGGCAGCTGATGTGACTGAGTCCATCTCAGCCCTGCTCCTACATACAAAAGCTGCTCTATGCCTGGGACAAACTGACTCCTGTTGTCTGTCTTCTCACCCCACAGACATCACCAACCAACCCAGCTCCTGCAGCACCTCTGCTCTCACACAAAACAGCTTCTTCCAAAGCCCCTGCCTTATGCCAGCCAAGGCAGATTTTATGGCTTGGGGTGCCCAAAGGAAGACAACTTGGATCAGGGGACAGAGCTAATCACAGCATGTTAGGGGTTGGAAGGGACCCAGGGAGAGCATCAAGTCCAACACCCCTGCCAGAGCAGGGCAATGCTACCTAACACAGATCACAGAGGAACACATCCAGACAGGCCTGGAAAGGCTCCAGAGAAGGAGACTCCACAACCTTTCTAGGGAGCCTGTTCCAGTGCTCTGGGACCCTTACAGTAAAGAAGTTCCCCCTTGTGTTGAGCTGCAACCTCCTGTGCTGCAATTAACACCCATTGCTCCTTGTCCTACCCCAGGGAGCAGTGAGCAGAGCCTGTCCCCCCCTTCCTGGCAGCCCTCAGATGCTCATAAACATTGATCCAATCCCCTCTCAGTCTTCTCTTCTCCAGACTAAGCAGCCCCAGGGCCCTTAGCCTCTCCTCATCAGCCATGCCCTCCTGTCCCCTCATCATCCTCGTAGCACTCTGCTGAACCCTCTCCAGCAGATCCCTGTCCCTCTTCAACTGGGGAGCCCAAAACTGAACACAGCATTCAAGGTGAGGTCTCAGCAGGGCAGAATAATGGCAGCTTGTGTCTGAAAGCCACCCTGGCACCAGCCTGCTGGGCTTTGGTGCCTCTGCTTGATGTTAGAAGCAGGAAAAGAGACAACCCAGTTACCATGTCCTAGATGAGACCTGCAGCACTGGCAAACCACACCAGCACAGACTATTCTGAGCTCGGCCCAGGCAGACTCCCAAGGCTCTACCTCCTGTCTGAGTCACTGCCTGCAGCAGCACATTTTGGGGGACACAGGCTGCAGCTCCTCCAGGAGATAACTCAGCAAACACCCAGCGAGCCCTAGGCAAGCTCTGTGAGTGCTGATGGGCACAGGAATGCCCAGTTCCATATGCATTGCCACTCAGTGACTGGAGCAGCTGCACATGCCCAGGGGAAAAGGGAGGACTGTTACATGGAGAATGTGACCAGTGGCAAGCAGGAGTGGCAGGAGAGCTGCTGCTGCCCCCCTTCATGTCTTTTTGGGAACACATGCTCATGGTTCATGGATGTCTCCATCTCTGCTTGCTTGGCCACTGCCCCATTCACAGAATGGAAGGGGTTGGAAGGGATCTCCAGAGATCATTGAGCCCAACCCCCCTGCCAAGGAAGGTTAACCTAAAGAAGGTCACAACCAGGACCTTCCAGATGGGTTTGGAATGGCTCCAGAGATGGAGACTCCATCACCTCTCTGGGCAGCCTGTGCCAGGGCTCTGTCACCCTTAAAGAAGTTCTTCCTCACGTTTAGATGGAACTTCTCATGTCCAGCTCTGTGCCCATTATCCTTTGTCCTGTCACTGGGCACCACTGAACAAAGCCTAGTCCCATCCTGCTGACACCCACCCTGCCAGTATTGATCAGCACTGATCAGACCCCCCCTCAGGCTGCTCTATCTCAGACTAAACAGCCCCAACCCTCTCAGTCTTTCCTCCTCAGAGATGTTCCTGTCCCCTCAGTATCTTGGTACCCCTTTGCTGTGCCCTCTCCAGCAAGTCCCTGTCCCTCTTGAACACAAGAGCCCAAAACTGGACCCAGTACTTCAGATGTGGCCTCACCAGGGCAGAGTAGAGAGGGAGTGGAACCTCTCCTGGCCTTCTGGCCACACTCTTCTCGATGCATCCCTTCTGCTCAGGGCTCACAGTGCTCATTGTGCTGCCAGAGTCAGGAGTGCAAGCTGTGGGACGAGACTCGCAGCCCTCCCGGCCCTCCTCTCTCCCTCTCAGCGCTACCAGCACTCACCCATGGCCTGGATGGCACTGGAGGAGTTGACATTCTGAGCAGATGGGTCTGTCACACCTCCCTGACCATCCAGTAGGGACTGCACAGCCAGCACGGTCTGATTGTCCATTCCTGCAAGGAGACACAAGCATGGATGGGTGCCCGGAGCACAGCTGGACAGGGAGCGCTCAGCGCTGGCAGCTCACTCACAAGCCACAGAGAGACACTGCTCACTGGCTGCTGCTGTCTTCTCCCAGAGCCAGGCTCACCTTCTCACCCCCTCCCACACCTCACACCTCATCAGCAGTCACACTGAAGCAAGGCTCACCTGTCCCTCTACATGCTGTGATACAGGAAGGAAAGGGAAGAAGGAGAAGGAAAGCCAAAAGAGGGTTTGGTTTGGGGCATTTGCTGTAGAGGGGAAGGATGCTCACAAGGAGCAGGTATGAATAGAGCTAAGAATCATCAACCCTACAGAATGGCAGGGGTTGGAAGAGACCTCTGAGGTTCATCAAGGCCAAGTCCTCTGCCAAAGCAGGATCACTTAGGGTAGGTCACGCAGGAACACATCCAGATAGGACTTGAATGTCTCCAGAGAAGGAGACTCCACAACCTCTCTGGGCAGCCAAAGAAGTTTCTCCTCATGTTGAGGTGCAACCTCCCAGGTTCCAGTCTGTGTCCATTGCCCCTTGAGCTATTACTGGCTCCTCAGATCCTAACATTCCCTCTCAGCCTCACCTTCACACTACTGAACAGAAGGAGGAGACATGTGGGATGGCACAGACCAGATGTGGTACCACCCTGGGTGGCTGTGCCTGTGTGACACAGCACAGGCAAGCACTGAGCACGGTGAAGACAAAACTCAGCACTGCTCAGGACACCCCTGGAGTGCTGTATCCAGTTCTGGGCTCCTCCATTGCAGAGAGCTGTTGAGGTGCTGGAAGGTGTTTGGAGAAGGGCAGCAAGGCTGGGGAGGGGCCTGGAGCACAGCCCTGTGAGAAGAGGCTGAGGGAGCTGGGGGGGTGCAGCCTGCAGCAGAGGAGGCTCAGGGCAGAGCTCATTGCTGCCTGCAGCTGCCTGCAGGGAGGCTGTAGCCAGGTGGGGTTGGGCTCTGCTCCCAGGCAGCCAGCAGCAGAAGAAGGGGACACAGTCTGAAGCTGTGTCAGGGCAGGTCTAGGCTGGATGTGAGGAGGAAGTTGCTGGCAGAGAGAGTGATTGGCATTGGAATGGGCTGCCCAGGGAGGTGGTGGAGTGGCCGTGGCTGGAGGTGTTGCAGCCAAGCCTGGCTGGGGCACTTAGTGCCATGGTCTGGTTGGTTGGGCAGGGCTGGGTGATAGGTTGGGCTGGCTGAGCTTGGAGCTCTTTTCCCTGGTTGCAGGAGTAGCATGCCCAGATCAGATCAGACACAGGGCTCTGACCTCCAGGATTCAGATCCAGCTTTGAAGAAGGAAATATGAAATGTGGGTGCTCCTGAGAGAGATGCTTTGGCCACCAGCTGCCACCTTGGTTCTGGGACACACAGGAGAGGAAGACTATGGCTCCCTCCACTTCAAAGCTGTGCTCCTCCACAGGCTCCTCTCCTGCAAGAGCTGCCAGCTGCTCTCTTTTGTTTCCAGACATAGAATCATTTAATTCCAGGTTTTTAAAAATCAGTTTAGAATTCTACATAGTTCTGGATTACAGAAACTGGAAAAGACCTTTAAAGTCAAGTCCAACCATTAACCCTACACTACCAAGTGCTGAGGAGAAACTTCTTTGCTGTGAGGATGCTGAAGCCCTGGAGTAGGCTGCTCAGAGGGGTTGTGGAGTCTCCTTCTCTGGGGACTTCCAAGACCCAGTGGATGTGTTCCTGTGTGACCCTGCTTTGGCAGGGAGGTTGGGCTGGATGATCTTTAGAGGTCCCTTCCAACCCCTACCATTCTATGAAGTGCACTGCTACACCATGTCAGAGAATCATAGAATCATAGAATCAAGCAGGTTGGAAGAGACCTCCAAGATCATCCAGTCCAACCTAGCACCCAGCCCTATCCAATCAACAAGACCATGGCACTAAGTGCCTCATCCAGTTTCTTCTTGAACACCTCCAGGGACGGTGCCTCCACCACCTCCCTGGGCAGCCCATTCCAATGCCAATCACTCTCTGACAATAACTTCCCCCTAACATCCACCCTAGACCTACCCTGGCACAACTTGAGACTCTGTCCTCTTGTTCAGTTGCTGGTTGCCTGGCAGCAGAGCCCAACCCCACCTGGCTACAACCTCCCTTCAGGTAGTTGTAGACAGCAAGGAGCTCACCCCTGAGCCTCCTCTGCTGCAGGCTGCACCCCCCCAGCTCCCTCAGCCTCTCCTCACAGGATTTGTGCTCCAGGCCCCTCACCAGCTTTGTTGCCCTTCTCTGGACACCTTCCAGCACCTCAGCATCTCTCTTGAATTGAGGGGCCCAGAACTGGACACAGCACTCAAGGTGTGGCCTGAGCAGTGCTGAGCACAGGGGCAGAAGAACCTCCCTTGTCCTGCTGGCCACACTGCTCCTCAGCCAGCCCAGGATGTCATTGGCTCTCTTGGCCACCTGGGCACACTGCTGCCTCACCTTCAGCTTACTACCAGTACCCCCAGGTCCCTTTCCTCCTGGCTGCTTTCCAGCCACTCAGTCCCCAGCCTGGAGTGCTGCTTGGGGTTGTTGTGGCCAAAGTGCAGAACCCTGCACTTGGCCTTGTTAAATCTCATCCCATTGGCCTCTGCCCACCCATGCAGCCTGTCCAGGTCCCTCTGCAGGGCTCTGCTACCTTCCAACAGATCAACACCTGCTCCTAGCTTGGTGTCATCTGCAAACTTACTGATGCTGGACTCAATCCCCTCGTCCAGGTCATCAATAAAGATATTGAACAGGACTGGGCCCAGCACTGATCCTTGGGGAACACCACTCAGTGACAGCTGCCAGCTGGCTGTGGCACCATTCACCACCACAGGGTGCACGGACACCTCCAACTAGATCAGGTTGCTCACAGCCACATCCAGCCTGGCCTTAGAAACATCCAGGGGTGAGGCTTCTACCACCTCCCTGGGCAACCTGTGCCAGGGTCTCAGCACTCTCATCCTAAAGAACTTCTTCCTAACATCCAATCTGAATCTACCCACTTCTAGTTTTGCTCCATCCCCTCCAGACCTATCCCTACCTGACACCCTAAAAAGTCCCTCCCCAGCTTTCTTGCAGCCCCCTTCAGACACTGCAAGGCCACAATAAGGTCTCCTCAGAGCCTTCTCCTCTCCAGACTGAACAGCCCCAACTCTCTCAGCCTGTCTCCACAGAGGAGGTGCTCCAGCCCTCTGCTCATCCTCCTGGCCCTGCTCTGCCCCTCAGCACCACATCTACAGAGCTTTTCAGTCCCTCCAGGGCTGGTGGATTCAGGACATTTCCTTCCTGCTGGGGACTGCCCACCTAATCCACAGCATTTGAAAGACACCCTAAATACCCATTTCTCCTGCATCTCCAGCGTGAGCAAGGCCCATTCAGGCTCTGTGTTCACCCAGAAGAGGCTGCAGACACTGCACATGCCCCCAGGGGAGAGGAGAGAGCACTCTTCTCCAGCTGCTGGGGAGCAGAGGGCACCAGCAGCTACTGGGAAGCAGGAGATCACCCTGCCTGACACACTGCCACGAAATCAGCCCTTGCACACACACCCCAGGGAGGCAGAGCCAAGCTGCAGGTCGAGTTCTGCAAGGCTGTGCTTAGCCAGAGAGCTGCCAGCAGCCCTGCAGCACAGCCCCGCCAGCAGAACGCTGCTGCAGCGCTCCTGGGTGGATCTGCTGACATCCACTGGAGCCCTGCTTTAAAACACACCTCCTCTTGGACTGAGAACCTCCTGGGCAACTGCAGAGGCAGTGCTGCAGGCTCCTGGCGGCACATCAAGCCAGGGCGTGAGAAGGAACAGCCCTTCTCCAGCAGGAGGAAGCTGCCAGGCTAGGCAAGATAAAAGGCAGTGGAAAAACCCAGGTGAAGTGTCTCCAGCAGAGTTTGCATCAGGAACTGCCCTCCTGAAGTGCCTGGCACTGGACAGCTAAGTTTTCTTGTGGCACACTGCCAGATCTTCCATGTAACAAAGGCAGAGGACTGCCTCAACCCTGCTAGCCTGAGGAGAAGCCAAGAACTGAAGACAGCCACCAGCGATGTGGCAATATTGGCGGTGCTGTGTTCTGCCTCCTGCTGGGATGAGTGGCTCAACACAGCAGACAGAGCACAGAACCACAGCATGGGTTGAAATGGAAGGGACCCCAGAGATCAGAGAATCATAGAATCAACCAGGTTGGAAGAGACCTCCAAGCTCATCCAGTCCAACCTAGCACCCAGCCCTAACCAATCAACCAGACCATGGCACTAAGTGCCTCATCCAGGCTTTTCTTGCAGACCCCCAGGGACGGTGCCTCCACCACCTCCCTGGGCAGCCCATTCCAATGCCAATCACTCTCTCTGTGAAGAACTTCCTCCTAACATCCAGCCTAGACCTACCCTGGCACAACTTGAGACTGTGTCCCCTTGTTCTATTGCTGGTTGCCTGGGAGAAGAGGCCACCCCCCACCTGGCTACAATGCCCCTTCAGGTAGTTGTAGACAGTAATAAGATCACCCCTGAGCCTCCTCTTCTCCAGGCTAAACAGGCCCAGCTCCCTCAGCCTCTCCTCATAGGATTTGTGCTCCAGGCCCCTCACCAGCTTTGTTGCCCTTCTCTGGACACCTTCCAGCACCTCAACATCCTTCTTGAATTGAGGGGCCCAGAACTGGACACAGCACTCAAGGTGTGGCCTGACCAGTGCTGAGTACAGGGGAAGAATAACCTCCCTTGTCCTGCTGGCCACACTGCTCCTGATGCAGGCCAGGATGCCATTGGCTCTCTTGGCCACCTGGGCACACTGCTGGCTCCTCTTCAGCTTACTATCTATCAGTACCCCCAGGTCCCTTTCCTTCTGGCTGCTCTCCAGCCACTCATCTAGCTCCACAGGCAGGGAGCACCCTCCACTAGACCAGGTTGGCCCAAAACTCCATCCAGCTTCCAGGGATAGAGCATCCACAAGTTCTCTTCACCAAAGAGGCTGCACTTCACCTGTTTGGCAGTTCCCACAAGTGTCCCTGAGCCCCAGCAGTGCCACAAACACTCCACACAGCACTAACACAGAGGGACATCACCCAGTCCAACAACCCAGTGTCCTGGTTTGAATGCAGCAGTCAACCTACAACACCCAGGCAGAGTTACTGCAGAGTCACTTGGTCACACAGATGCCATTCACAGCCATCCACTGCTTGAGAGAGTCCAGCACAGAAACACAAAGATGCTGAGGGGAATGGAGCAGCTCTGGTAGGAGGAGAGGCTGAGGGAGCTGGGGCTGTGCTGCTGGCAGAGGAGGAGCTGAGAGGTGACCTCAGCAGTGGTTCTAAAGATGTGCAGGTGAGTGGCAGGAGGCTGAGCCAGGCTCTGCTGGGTGATGCCAGGGACAGCACAAGGGGCAGTGGTGGAAGCTGAGGCAGAGGAAGTTCCATGGCAACATGAGGAAGAATTTTTTCCTTGTGAGGGTGACAGAACTCTGGAACAGGCTGCCCAGGGGGGCTGTGGAGTCTCCCTCTCTGAAGATATTCAAGCCCTGCCTGGATGTGTTCCTGGGTGATCTGCTCTGGGTGATCCTGCTCTGCAGGAGAGGTTGGACTGGCTGAGCTTTGGAAGTCCCTTCCAGCCCCTGACATTCTGTGATCCACAGGCTCCAGGAGAAAGCTTTGGATTGATCCTACACCTGTTACAGCCAGCAGCAGTCTGCAGGGTGCTCCTCACAGCCATGGAAACCTAAAAGCCAAGCCCTCTCCTCTCCAGGCTGTCCTCAGAGCCTGCCCAAAGCATGGCCATATGGGGAAGCCAGGACAACGCAGCAGGACTACTGTCTGTGCTTTTGCCTTTCAGATTCTCCCAGTCAAAGGTGGAACAAGACTGCCCAGGTGCCACATTCCCCTCAGGCCCTGAGCTCTGAGTCTTTTTTCTGCTGGCCATCTGCTCTAGAGCCAGGGGCAAGCCACCTCTACTCCATGGCTGCTCTCTCAGCACTACTCACCTCTGCCAAACCACCACCAACTTGCAACCAAACCAAGAGGACAAAACAAATAAGCTCAGCTGCCAAAAGCTGCCTCTGGCTGTGGGCTTAAAAAAGTACAAACCAGGCTGTTGTTTTTTATCTTCACTTTGCTCAAATGTTTTGCTCTCACAGAATCACAGAGGCTGGAACAGACCTCTGAGATCATGGAGTCCAGCCTAACACCAGCACATCGACCAGATCACGGCACTAAGTGCCACATCCAAGCTCTCCTTAAACACCTGCAGGGACAGTGACTCCACCACCTGCCTGGGCAGTCCATTACAGTGTCTAATTCTCCTTTCCATGAGGAATTGCTTCCTAGCATCCATCCTAAACCTCCCCTGGTGCAGCTTCAGGCTGTGCCTCCTCGTCTTGGCATGAATTGCCTTGGAGCAGAGCCTGACCCCCACCTTACTACAGCTTCCCTTCAGGTAGTTGTAGAGTCTGATAACGTCCCCCCCCAAGTCTCCTCTTCTCCAGGCTAAACAACCTCAGCTCCCTCAGCCTCTCCTCATGAGCAACTGACCTGACAGGAGAGAGAGAAAGGATTCTTCTCTGCTCTCTTCCCACCGCTGCCATTACAGGTGCTGCCTGCAAAGCAGGGAGTGATGTCCCCACGCAGGGCCTCCATCCCTGCCAGCAGCATCCTCCCACCCCCCAGGGAAATCTGTGTGATCCAGTTTAGGGAACAAATGCCTCGTGAAATAGTTCTTTTTCCTCCAAATGGGCTGACCCTCAGCACAGGTCAGACTGCCACAGCTTAGCACATCCATGGAATCACAGAACAGTTGGGGCTGGAAAGGACCTCCAGAGACCATAGAGTCCAAGCCCCTTGCTAGAGCAGGATCCCCTAGGGCAGGTCGCATAGGAACACATGCAGGGGGGTCTTGAAGTCTCCAGAGAAAGACCACTTCTCCAGGCAGCCTGCTCCAGGGCTCCAGCATCCTCACAGTCAAAACAAAAAGCTTCTCGTGTTGAGATGGAATTTCCTGTGCTCGAGTTTATGGCCATTGCCCCTTGTCCTATCAATGGGTAGCACTGCAAAGAGCCTGGCTCCATCCTCCTGGCAGCCACCCTTCAGATGCTTGTAGACGTTTGTAAGGTCCCCTCTCAGCCTGCTCTTCTCCTGCCCGAACAGGAGCTCTCAGCCTTTCCTCCTCACACAGATGCTCAGCCCCGGCAGCATCCTCGCAGCCTCCGCTGGACTCCTTCCAGTAGCTCCCCGTCGCTCTTGAACTGGGGAGCCCAGAAACGGCCACAACACTCCAGATGCGGTCTCCCTGGGGCTGAGTAGAGTCCAAAAGTCCCCTCAGCCGGCACCTGCCCGTTAAGCAGTGTCCCGAGGCGCAGCTGTGACAGTGCGAGCAGCGCTCGCTGCCCCCGCACAAGGGGCAGGAGCCAGGCACTGGCAGCCATGCACTCAGCGCAGCCAGCACCCAGCCCGGGGTGGCCACCCCCGGGGCACGTCGGTGGCGCCGGCAGCCCGAGCCCGGGGCACGGGAAGATGAGGGAGCCCCCAGCCAGCGGGGCACAGGGACAGCGGCACCGGCGGCGGCGGCGCCGCTCAGGGCACTGCTGACCGCGTCTAAGGGGCACAGAGAGGAGGGTGCCGGGAGCGCACCGGGGACAGGGGCTGGGCGATCACGGGCTGCCGTAGGGACAGGGAGGCGATGGGATGCACCGGGCACAGGGCTAACGGGGGCTCCCCGGTGCATGGATGGCAGCGATGGGTGGTGCGGGGATGCCCCGACGCAAAGGAAGAGGACGGCACAGGCCCAGGGCAGCGGCAGGTGCCAGAACGGCCCAAGGAACCGGGGACAGCGTGACGAGCCCCGGGCTGGCAGCGGGGGATGCCCGGCGCGGTCCCGCCCCGCCCCCGCCGTTCGCGCCGCCCGCTTGCCCCGGGGCCGCGCCGGTGCGCGCCGCCGCCGCCGGGGTGGGGGTGTGGAGTGGAAGGGGAGAGGGGTGCGGCCCCCGCGCTGCCGGAAGCCCCCCGCACCGCGCCGGTCCAGGCCTCTGCGGGGCGGCCCCGCCGCGGCCCCTCGGCTCGCCCAGCGGCGGCAGCGCGGTGCGGCGGAGCCGGGGCAGGGAGCAAGGAAAGACGCATCCCTGCTGCCGGCCCAGCACGGCCCGGCTGGGCTCGGCGCGGCGGCCCCGTTACCTTCCAGCGCCTCGAAGATCGCCTGCGCCATCTTGGAGCCGGGGCGGCCGCGACCCGCCAGCCGGAGCGGGCACCGGCAGCGCCGCCGCCGCTCGCCGCCAGGGGGCGCCCTCCGCCCGCCACGAGGCTCGGGGAGGGCGGGCAAGGACCGCGGTTGGGGGCACCAGGATGGGGCGGCCCCGGCGCTGGTCCTCTGCTCCGGGCAGTGACCGTACGGCCGGGCCTACCGGGGCTTTCACGTTTAACTGGAGCACGGCGGAGGGCTTCGGGGATCTGAGGAGGCCGAGCCTCGCCGAGGAGGGCGGGATCCACCTGGAGGCTGCACCTGCCCCTCTCGGGCCCCCTGGAGCACGGCCTGCGAGGTTCCCAAAGCCCTGCCCCGCGGCTCTGCCATGGGAGGGCCGTGCCTCCAGCCCCATGGCCCGCACCGAGCCGTCCCGCCGGGGCTCCGCGCTGCGAGCGCGGCCCCACCAGCGGCCCCGGCGGGAGGGGCGGGCGGGAGGCCGAGCGCGCTTCCCATTGGCTGCGAGGCTGACACTCGCCACCGACGGGCGGTCAAAGCGGCGCTGTCCATTGGCCAGCACCGTCGATGTGCATCCGGAAGAGCCTATGGGCGCAGCGGAACGGGCCCCGCCCCCGGAAGCGGCGGCGCCGTGGGCAGCCCGGGCCGGTGCCGCCGAGCGCTCCGCGATGGCCGCCGGTGGGGACGCGCTCCGCGCCCTGCTCCGCGCCGCCAACGCCCTCCTGCAGCAGCGCCGCTACCATGCCGCGCTCGCCGTGCTCAAGGGCTTCCGCAACGGGGCTGTGTGAGTGCGGCGGGAAGGACGGAGGGAGGGGTGGGAGTGGCGGAGCCGGTTGCGGAGGAGCAGGCCGCCATGTGCCCGCCTTGCTCCTAACTGGCTGGGGGCTGCTGCGATGGGGGTTCGGGAGGGGCTTTGCCGTCGCCTCTATGGCAGGCGAAGAGTTTAATCGAGTCTGGGGTCCCCGCCGGGTCTGGCATCTCTGGAGGCACCTTCTGGGCCAGCGGACTGGGCGCTGCCTGCCTTGGGTGCGCTGCTGCTGCTGCTCCTGAGCCGATCGTAAGGACGACGGAGTGGCGAAAGGAGGATCCAGTAGATCAAAAACACAGCAAGGTCGTAGTGTAACGCAAAACTTCCCAGTGGAATGGGCTGCCCGGGGAGGTGGTGGAGGCGCCGTGCCTGGAGGCCCTCAAGAAAAGCCTGGATGAGGCACTTGGTGCCATGGTCTGGTTGACTGGGCAGGGCTGGGTGCTAGGTTGGACTGGATGAGCTTGGAGCTCTCTTCCAACCTGGCTGATTCTATGATCTCTTCCCTTCTGCAGTTATGGAGCAAAAGTTCGTGCCCCACACGCCCTGGTGATGACTTTCCTGTTCAAGAGTGGAAGGTACAGACCCTGGTTCTGTAACTTTGTGCTAGAATTTAGAGTGCTTTTCGCCCAAGCCTTCCATTCTTCGTGTTTCCAGAAGGCTTGAACAGCAGAAACACACAGGGCTTAGGGTTGGGGATTGCCATTCTGATAGTTGGACACTGGAATGGGCTGCCCGGGGAGGTGGTGGAGTCGCCGTCCCTGGAGCTGTTCAAGGCAGGACTGGACGTGGCACTTGGTGCCATGGTCTGGCCTTGAGCTCTGTGCTAAAGGGTTGGACTTGATGATCTGTGAGGTCTCTTCCAACCCTGATGATACTGTGATAGCCGAGAGGGTCAGCTCAAAGGCACACGCAAACACACAGCCACGGGGGGTCGGGCACTCATGGTGAGAACCGGTAGCCGGAGGAGAAATAAGCAGGTGCAAACAGCAGCACTCTGCTCAAATCAGGGGAGCCAAACTCTAGCAGTGCACGTTGTGGCTTTCCCTGCTTTCACCAGAGCTTTGCATTTAGGGGCGGGGGGGAACCCTAAACAAATAAGCTGCTTTTTGTTGGATTCATGGAGTTGGAGAGAATCAACACCCTGCAGGCTAAGTAGAGCTGTGTGTCCTGGCCAGATGTGAAGGTGTTTCTCCTTCCTCGCCAGATGTGCTGTAGGCTGCCAGAGCTGTCGGGCGAGATGGGTAGGCCAGCAGGGTGTAGCATCCAGGCTGAGGGACTGCAGCCTTCCTGCCCTTTCTGCTCTCCTAATTGTCTGTTTCTTTTCTTCAGTTTAAGAGAGAAACTGAAGTCCATTGCTCAGGCTACATACACCCATTCCCGGAACCTGGCCTATTTTGTGTTCACCTACAAGGGGCTGATGGCATTGCAGTCCCGACTGCAGGGGAAAAAAATCCCCTTTCATTCTTTCTTTGCAGCCTGCATTGGGGGCTGGCTGGTGTTTGGTGACAACAACCCCATCAACAGCCAGGTAAATACGTTGGTTGCAAGGTTTCCTTGACAAATAACCCCTCCAGGTGGGTGGTTGTGTGCCAGGAAGTGGTTGGGGCAGCCTGGCATGGTGGTTTTACCATGTAGTGTTACTCTTCTACGATGCTCTTTTTGGCACAAGTTCTTTTGTCTGCTCTGTGCTCAAATCTTGGAGGTGGTTGGGTGTCTCTGTCTAGGGAGGGGTGGACTAGATGACCTTTGGAGGTCCCTTCCAATCCAGACTAGTGTGTGGTGTTTGGGTGTTAGAAGCCCAGCTTTGCCCTCCAGAGCTCCCTGGGAAAGCAAGGAGAGGTCACAGAATCCCAGAATGGTTTGGGTTAGAAAGGATCTAAAAGATCATCTCATTCTAACCTCCCTGCCATGGCCAGGGTCACCTTCTACTAGACCAGGCTGCTCAAGACCTCACACAAGCCAAAGCTGCTGGGTTACCTCAGCTGACGTCTGAGCTTTGGTGACTGACTGCAGATGCTCTTGACCTGCCTGCTCCCAGGGTTAAAAGCCTTCAGCTTGAATCTTGTGCCCAGGTTTGCCCTCCAGAGCTGCCTGGGAAAGCAAGGAGAGGTCACAGAATCCTAGAATGGTTTGGGTTGGAAGGGACCTAAAAGATCATCTTGTTCCAACCTCCCTGCTATGGCCAGGGTCACCTTCTACTAGACCAGGCTGCTCAAGACCTCACACAAGCCAAAGCTGCTGGATTACCTCAGCTGACATCTGAGCTTTGGTGACTGACTGCAGACGCTCTTGACCTGCCTGCTCCCAGGGTTAAAACCCTTCAACATGAATCTTGTGAGTGCAGAGCTGCTGAGCTACATTTAACTAAACTGGTTCAACTGCCAGAAGCTGCTCAGGGGATGTTTGGTTTACAGCTGGTTGTTAACACACAGTCACAGATTAATTAGAACTGGTTTGTTTATGCAGTGCCCTGCAGAGCCTACCCTCAGTCTGGTTTCAGAACGTGTCCAGACTGAGTTTGTAGCTGCTTGGCAGGTTAGCAGAGCTGCCTTGTGACTCTTGTCAGCAGCAGCATCTGAGTTAGCATTCACAGAGCATCAAAGACAGAAGTTGTGCAACTGCACAGATGTGTTGCATTAAGTGTGAGTTGTTGATCACTAAGTTAGAGCACCAACAGAGTCTCTCTCTACTTTGAGGACGTAGAGAAGACCCAAAGATCCAGGCCAACGCCACCTGGGTGAGATTCAAGAAGGCCAACTGCTAGGTCTTCACTTGGGGTCACAACAACCTCATCAGTGCTCCAGCTTTGGGTCAGAGTGGCTGGAAATTGCCCAGTGGAAAAGGAGCTGGGGGATGCTGGCTTAACCATGTCAGAGTGTACCCAGGTGGCCAAGAAGCCAACAGCATCCTGGCCTGGGTCAGCAATGGTGAGGCCAGCAGGGGCAGGGCAGTGATTGCCCCTCTGTAATCAGCAGTGGAGAGGCCACACTTGGAGTGCTGGGGTCAGTTTTGGGGCCCTCACTCCAACAAAGACATCGAGGGGCTGGAGCATGTCCGTCGAAGGGCATCAAAGCTGGGGAAGGGTCTGGAGAGCAGGGCTGGGCAGGAGCAGCTGAGGGAGCTGGGGGTGTTTAGTCTGAAGAAAAGGAGAGTGAGGGCAGACCTCATTGCTCTCTACAGCTCCCTGAAAGGAGGTTGCACTGAGGTGGGGGTTGGGCTCTTCTCCCTAGGATCAGATGATAGAAAGAGAGGAAATGGCCTGGAATTGTGCCAGGGGAGGGTTAGGTTGGACATTAGAAGAAACTTCTTCACTGAAAGGGTTCTCAACCACTAGAACAGGCTCCTCAGGGAGGTGGTTGAATCCCTGTCCCTGGAGGTGTTCCAGAGAGGCACGGATGTGGTGCTGAGGGCCATGGCTTAGCAGCAGCCTTGGTAGTGTTAGAGAAGGGTTGGACTGGATCATCTTAAAGGGCTTTTCCAACCAAAGTGATTGTGTGATCTCCAGCTAGAGAGAGACTGCTTGAGATGTGACCTTACAACCTCTTTGCTTTAAAGATGGATAAATTGTTTGCACTCCTCCTGCTGTGTCTGGTCAGGGTCCTGCTCCAATGCCCTCTGGGTTCTCTGCCTGCCTTGTCTCTTAGCCTGGCTGTTCTGTTTGGTCAGAATCCTGCTCCAATGCCCTCTGGGTTCTCTGCCTGCCTTGTCACTTAGCCTGGCTGTTCTGTTTGGTCAGAATCCTGCTCCAATGCCCTCTGGGTTCTCTGCCTGCCTTGTCACTTAGGCTGGCTGCTGTGTCTGGTCAGGGTCCTGCTCCAATGCCCTCTGGGTTCTCTCCTTGTGCAGATCATCATGTACCTGCTGTCCCGCATCCTGTTCGGCTTGTCCCGCCTGGCGGTGGAGAAGGGCTACATCCTCCAGCCTAAGCAGGATCCCTTCCCTCTCGTCGCTGCTCTGATCTGGGGGACAGTTCTGTGGCTCTTTGAATACCACCGGCAAACTCTGCAGCCTTCCCTGCAGTCCTCCATGACCTACCTGTACGACGACAGCGAGGTGTGGCACGACGTCTCCGACTTCCTCCTTTACAACAAAAGGACAGACAGCAAGTAGGTGGCTCCTCATTAAAACGCCTTTGAACAGGGTGGGACCTTCCAGCAGCCGAGGGAAAAGGTTCTGCTGCTCCTGACTGGTGATTTGGGTTTTAATTAGCATCTCTCAAGCAAGAGTTTGCCTGCTGTGTCCTGGCCAAAACGTTGCCGTCCGTCGTCTCTTGGCTCTGTTCAGAGCAAGGAAATACCTACAGAGACTTGGTGCTGTCTTTTTGTTTTTCAAGAGAGGCCTTATTTTCCCTGTGGTGTGGCTTTGCTGGGGTTTAAGAAACTGAACATGGCTGTAAAATGACAGTGGAGAGTTTGTGTAACCATAAGGAAGTGTTCTTGGGCTCACCTGGATGTGCACAGGGCAGAAGCGTTTTCCTCGGCTAACTGGGGTGTGCTGGGAGAGGAGAAGCTGCTCAGGGCTGAGAACAGGGACACAGTTTCTTTATTATTCCTCTGGAGGTCTTGTGTAAGGTATGACCTGAAGCTGTGTGCTCCTTAAGAGCATCCCTCAGCAGTGTTTCCCTCGGGGATGCAGTGAGATGTTTGAGACTCTGCAGGTTGTCTGCTTCACCCCTGCTAAGCCAGGCTGGGAAGGACTGGTTTTGCTTCATGCACTTTGGGCTGAATCTGCTCCTCTGCAGAGTGCAGCAATGAATACCCTGTCATTATTTTCAACTTATTTGGAGAGGGTTTGATTGGTTTTTTTTTAAGCTGCTTGAACTAAATACCAGAGAGGGTTACACAACTTGGGCTGCTTTGGGAGCAGGCTGTGGCACATTGCACGCCCTCGGATACCGCTGGGTGCTTCGGACACCGAAACCAGCACTGCTTGCAGCAAGCCAAGGAGAAGCAGATGGGGTTACCTTGGGTGCAGAATCTGCCCTCCACAGCAGTGCCCTGTGGGCCTCTAATCAATCTTGAGTGTACCTGGAGTTTGTGCAGATGTGTTGGTGGACCAGCTTGAGGCCACAGCTGAACGCAGAAGTGAATCTTCCTCTTTAAAATCAGGCTGCTGAGTCCTGCTGGGCTGGAACAGGAGGTTGAGTGGAAAGCTAAGAAAGCAAACTGTTTAAATTAAATCAATCCAAACTGTTAATAGTGCAAAGCACTTCCTGCCACATCACACTCAATGATGCACATTAAAATGATTCCTGACACACTGCTGCACGTGGTGATCCTTGGAAGAGAGTCACTTAAATTCTTGTGCTAACTGTCCCCTTGCAGCTCACTCAGGACTGTTATCTGCTCTCCCTGCACCCATCTGCTTTTCCCTCCTGACCTGACCATGTCATTTCATAATCCTACTGATGCTCTTCATCACCTCTTGCAGTCTCTTTACACCTCAGGCTCTAACACTTTGTCATATTCAGTGCATCAAATGAAACAGATGCCTGAAGTAGAAAACGATTCCCAGTTCCTTCTGGAGTAACTTCTCCTCCTAAGCTCTTTTATTACTACTCTGCCTATTCCAAGTGCTGCCTTGCTCTGTGTTTTTTCACTCTCTGGGTCAGCAAGAGGGAGGATGAAATGTTCCCCTCCCCACAGTCTGATGCTGCAGTGTTTGGGATTGAATTGCATCCTGCCTGCCTCGGGTGGAGTGGGATAAGAGTCTGCTGGCTCTGAAACTGAACCTAACTGCAGTCCCTGTGAGATCTTAATGCAGACACAGAAGCTGTTTTGTGCTGATGCCATGCAGATCCATGACAAACTCATGCTGGAGAGTGTCCAGAGAAGGGCCACTGGGCTGGAGCTCCTCTCCTATCAGGACAGACTGAAAGAGTTGGGGCTGTGCAGGCTGGAGTAGAGGAGGCTCCCAGGTGACCTTCTTGTGGCCTTTCAGGATCTGAAGGGGCCTACAAAAAAACTGGGGAAGGACTTTTGAGGCTGTCAGGGAGTGGCAGGAGTGGGGGGAATGGAGCAAAGCTGGAGGTGGGGAGAGTGAGGCTGGAGGTGAGGAGGAAGTTGTTGAGCAGGAGAGTGGTGAGAGGCTGGAATGGGTTGCCCAGGGAGGTGGTTGAGGCCCCATGGCTGGAGGTGTTTGAGGCCAGGCTGGCTGAGGCTGTGTGCAGCCTGCTCTAGGGTAGGGTGTCCCTGGGCATGGCAGGGGGGTTGGAACTGGCTGCTCCTTGTGGTCCCTTCCAACCCTACCTGATTCTGTGATTCATGTTTGGTGCCAAGACACAAGCTGCTGCTTTGCCATAACCACTGTAGGCAGTTACTGGGGGTACCTTTACCTTTTACTTGCTGTTGCAGTCTGTACTGAATCCTTCCATTTGAACACCCTGCAGGATTTAATCAGATAGAGCCCAGGAAAGCTGGAGAAGTTAGGAAATGGTTTTGTTTCTTTGCAGTTAAATATTTAGCTTGGTGCAGATTAAGCTTCCAGACTGAATTTGAGGAGGAAAAAAAAACACTACAGATGCAGGTGAGGTCTTGATTGTCCCACTGCTGGCTGGCTGAAGCAGCACTCTCTCTTTCTGGGTTTTGCTGCTGCTGAGGAAGCACATTGGGTGCTGCTGTGCTCCACAACCTCCCTGGAGGTGCTCAGGACCAGATTGGATGAGGCCTTGAGTGATCTGTTCTAGTGGGAGGTGTCCCTGCCTACGGCAGGAGGTTGGAACTGGCTGAGCTTTGAGGTCCCTTCCAACCTAAACCATTCTGTGATTCCAACAGCAACATTTTAGCATCAGCCTGGCAGCAGCGCCCTGGGTTCTCAGCATCCTTTTTCTCTTGGGCACCTATCACTAACCTCACTTTTCAAGCAAGTACCCAAGCCTCCAGCCATCTGTACTTCAGCTCCAAGCCCCAGCTGCCATCCCTGTGGCTCCCTGGAAGCCAAGCCACAGCTCAGCCCAGGAGCAGGTCCCAGCAGCAGCCCTGAGCCGGGTGGTCACGGACGGTTGGGCTCTCCTGCTGCGGTGGGGGCAGGATGTTAAGCTGCAAGTCACTTCTTTCCCCAGGGAAGTAATTGGAGCAGTTCTTCAGCAGCATGAGGCCACATTGCTGTTCCTGGGAGCAGATAGCTGGGGATGAGCCCCCTTATGCCACCAAGGTGTTGGAACAATGCGGGCGTGTAGTAAGGAAGTGAACTAGAAGTAATGCGTCTGAGTCAGACTTTTGGGATACAGAAGTTACACTCCCTGCCCTCCCCCAGTGCATTGTGTGGGGAGTTAAGTCTCCTGTTTGTCTTCCTTTTTTATTAGCATTAAACCCAAAAGAAATAAAGAGGCAGTTGGAAGCCACCTGGGAGTCAGCTGAACGCTGGAGAACCACAAAGAGGAGGCCATTTTTTCCCCCCCCCCCAGCCCTGATGTCTTTTGAGTGTTTAAGATGAAAGTGGATCTGTTTTGTCTACATCAGCTTGGTTTTCCCCTGTTTTCTCTCTTCCTCAGCACCTGACTGGGAGCTGCTGAGTGCCTCACTGCTTGGCTCAAAATCCAGAGTTACCAGATTCAAACCCCCCCAAGTGTTGATCGGCCAAGGATGCTTCTCCTCCCCTTTCTCAGCCCCTCTTTTAGAGGCACTTTCAAAGGTTAATGACTCCCAAGTGATCAAAAGTTTTCAGCAGACTATCCTGAGCCATGAATCATTTATTTTGTGATGGAACAAAGCGAGCTGAGGGTTATTTCCAGCTGCCCCAGCATACCCACTGTGCTTCACTCCTCCAGGACAGCTTGTGTGTGCTGCTGCTGCTGAGGAAGCCTTTCTGGGGCAGTTACATTATTTAACAAAGGGAGAAGTGAAATGGGTGCCTGACATTTGCTTCAGCTCAGAGGATGTTTTGGTTTTGATCCTTGCAGCCAAAGGGAAGATGCTGCTGAAAGAAAAGGCTATGCCTGGTCCAATTAGTGGCAGAGAGAAGGGCATACAGGAGGTGTGAACCTGGGTTGGCAGCCTGTCACTGTGAGTGCAGAGGGGGTTGGACTGGATGACCTTTGGAGGTTCCTTCCACCCCAGACCTCCAAAGGTCATCCAGTCCAACCCCCTCTGTAGTCAGCAGGGACATCCTTAACTAGATCAGGTTGCTCAGAGCCCTGTGAGGCCTCACTTTGAGTATCTCCATCTCCTTGTCCATGCAATAGCCACTCATGTTTAAGGGAGACCTTATTACTGGGGACCATAGAATCACAGAATCATAGAACCAACCAGGTTGGAAGAGAGCTCCAAGCTCATGCAGCCCAACCTAGCACTCAGCCCTATCCAGTCAACCACACCATGGCACTAAGTGCCCCAGCCAGGCTTGGCTTCAACACCTCCAGGCACGGCCACTCCACCACCTCCCTGGGCAGCCCATTCCAATGCCAATCACTCTCTCTGCCAGCAACTTCCTCCTAACATCCAGCCTAGACCTGCCCTGGCACAACTTGAGACTGTGTCCCCTTGTTCTATTGGTGGTTGCCTGGCAGCAGAGCCCAACCCCACCTGGCTACAGCCTCCCCTCAGGTAGTTGTAGACAGCAATGAGCTCTGCCCTGAACCTCCTCTTCTCCAGGCTGCACACCCCCAGCACCCTCAGCCTCTCTCATTGGGTTTGTGTTCCAGGCCCCTCCCCAGCTTTGTTGCCCTTCTCTGGACACCTTCCAGCACCTCAACATCTCTCTTGAATTGAGGAGCCCAGAACTGGACACAGTACTCAAGGTGTGGCCTGAGCAGTACTGAGCACAGGGGCACAAGAACCTCCCTTGTCCTACTGGCCACACTGCTCCTGAGCCAGCCCAGGATGCCATTGGCTCTGCTGCCCACCTGGGCACACTGCTGGCTCATCTTCAGCCTACTCTCTATCAGTACCCCCAGCTCTCTTTCTTCCTGGCTGCTTTCCAGCCACTCTGGCCCCAGCCTGTAGTGCTGCTTGGGGTTGTTGTGGCCAAAGTGCAGAACCCTGCACTTGGCCTTGTTCAGTCTCATCCCCTTGGCCTCTGCCCACCCATCCAGCCTGACCAGGTCCCTCTGCAGGGCTCTCCTACCCTCCAACAGATCAACACCTGCTCCTAGCTTGGTGTCATCTGCAAACTTACTGATGCTGGACTCAATCCCCTGCTCCAGATCACCAATAAAGATGTTGAACAGGACTGGGCCCAGCACTGATCCTTGGGGAGCACCACTGGTGCCAGCTGCCCATTGGATGTGGCACCATTCACCACCACCAGTATAGAAAGAGAGACTACCAGGAGGATGGAGACTCCCTTTTACAAGGTGCCCCATGGAAAAGACAAGGCTGATGGGGACAAGTTCCTGCTGGGGACATTCCCATTGCACTGCAGAAGGAAATGTTTCCCCATGAGCACAGTCAGGCACTGGAATCATCTCCCAGGGGCAGCAGTGCAGTGCCCTGCACTGGATAGGTGTCAAACTCAGCTTGCCAGGGTGCTGGGCTAATTCATTTCAACTCTGCTGTGACCTAGAAAGGTGGGACCAAATGATCCTTGAGGTCTCTTCCAAGCTGGCATTCTGGGGTTCTGTGTGGTGTGTCCATGGCAGCTGGATCAGGGTAGGGAGGCTGAAGATGCTCTTTGGTATCGCTGCTGTGAGGCTTTCTTGCCCTGGTAGCATAGTTCAAGCTCTGCTTCAAACTGGTAGAGGTAGAAGTCAGTGATGAGTGGAGATTAGGAAGCAATTCTTGACAGTGAGGGTGGGAAGACACTGGAACAGGTTGCCCAGGGAGGTTATGGATGCCTGGAAGTGTTCAAAGCCAGGCTGAACAGGGCCTTGTGCAACCTGGGCTAGTGAGAGATGTCCCTGCCCAGGGCAGAGGGGGTGGAGTTAGATGATCTTTAAGGTCCCTTCTAGCCCAAATCATTCTGTGATTCTATGATGACTTCTGACTGGTAAAACAGACAAAAGTGGGTCCCTGTGGGGAGTCAGAGGGTCCTGTGTGCAGCCAGCAGGGAGCCACCATCGATGGTGCTAGAGCCATTGTGCACCACTGTGCTGCTAGAGCCACCACAACCTCGTGCAGATACCCCCCCACAGGAGAAACTGCTGCAACTCCCACCTCATTTTCACTCCATCAGCATAAAGACGACCTTTGGCTAATAGCTGCAGGCTGCTTTCTATTTGCCAGGTTGTGTTTGCCTGCCTGGAGCCTGCCTACCTGAGCAGAAATGTGTTGGGTTTGCTGGAGCTGCTTTTGAAATCCAGCTGATAAGGGAGGAGAGAAAAGGAGGCAGAAAGTTGTCTGCTGTAGTGCCTGGCTGCTGCTGTTAATGTTTTAGGGGGGGGGTGCTAATCTGACATTTTCAACCTGTGTTCATAGCAGATCTCTGGAGGAGGTGGAGTTACTTAGAAGAGTTTTCACCTCATTTCTTTATGAAGCTGCTGGGGAGGAGGGGAAAACACAACCTAACTGCTCTAAAATACATTTATTGTTGCTTATCATTTATTCTTGGTGGTAGATATTTTGTGGTTGGAGCTGCTGTGGAATTCAGGCCCTGGTTTGGGGACAACATAAAGAACATAAACTCAAATAACTTAGAATCACAGGATGCTAAGGGTTGGAAAGGACCTTCAGAGATCATCCAGTCCAACCTCTCTGCCAAAGCAGGATTGGCCAGGGCAGGTCACACAGGAATATGTCCAGGTGGATTTAGAAAGTCTCCAGAGAAGGAGACTCCACAACCTCTCTGGGCAGCCTGCTCCAGGGATCTGTCACCCTCACTGTAAAGAAGTTTCTCCTCATGTTGAGGGGGAACTTCCTGTGCTCCAGGTTGTACCCATTGTTGTTTGTCCTATCACTAGCTGCAGAGGAGGCAGCAGTGTGCCCAGGTGGGCAGCAGAGCCAATGGCATCCTGGGCTGGCTCAGGAGCAGTGTGGGCAGCAGGACAAGGGAGGTTCTTCTGCCCCTGTGCTCAGCACTGCTCAGGACAACCCTGGAGTGCTGTGTCCAGTTCTGGGCTCCTGAATTCAAGGGAGATGTTGAGGTGCTGGCAGGTGTTTGGAGAAGGGCAGCAAGGCTGGGGAGGGGCCTGGAGCAGAGCCCTGTGAGGAGAGGCTGAGGGAGCTGGGGGGGTGCAGCCTGCAGCAGAGGAGGCTCAGGGCAGAGCTCATTGCTGTCTGCAGCTGCCTGCAGGGAGGCTGGAGTCAGGTGGGGTTGGGCTCTGCTGCCAGGCAGCCAGCAGCAGAAGAGGAGGACACAGCCTCAAGCTGTGCCAGGTCAGGTCTAGGCTGGATATTGGCAGAGAGAGTGATTGGCATTGGAATGGGCTGCCCAGGGAGGTGGTGGAGTCGCCATGCCTGGACGTGTTTAAAAGGGAGACTGGCTGGGGCACTTGGTGCCATGGTCTGGTTGGTTGGGCAGGGCTAGCTCATAGGTTGGACTGGGTGAGCTTGGAGGTCTCTTCCAACCTGGTTGATTCTATGAGTGCCACCAGAAAGAGCCTGGCACCTTCATCTTGACACCCACCCATCAGACACTTATAGACATTGCTCAGATCCCCTCTCAGCCTTCTCTTCTCCAGACCAAACAGCCCCAGGGCTCTCAATCTTTCTTAACAGGGGAGATGTTCAAGTCTCTTCCTCATCCTTATAGCCTCCATTGGACTCTCTCCAGCAGATCCCAGTCTCTTGAAATGGGAACCTCAAAACCAGACACAATATTCCAGGTGTGGTCTCCACCAGGGCTGAGTAGAGGAGGAGGAGAACCTCTCTAGACCTGCTGGACCTGCTGTTATTACCTAATAATTGTTATTGCATTTGCAGGAATACCTCAGGCTTGAGGTTTAAAAGGGGTGAAAGAGGGAGCAGTAGGTTGCTGAAGTAGCTCTGTCCTCTGTGAACTGCCACCTTCTGCAGTCAGCATAGCACAATGAGCCAAGCCTTGCTGCCAAACTCACTTGCAGCTGGTTCCTCTGCACTCAACTCTTTGACTTTTCCAATCACTCTGATTTCTGGAAGAATAATAAAAACCTGCTTTTTTTTTGTCTGCTGGTTTTACTGTCATCATTGTGAAGCTAAAGCACACAGAGTAATGTTTAACTCCTGCACGTTGCTTGTGCTGTACTCTGAGGGTTCCTGCACAGAGCACGTTTTGGGCATCGGTTGTGCCCTTGATGTTATCAGCTTGGAGGCAGCAAGCAGTGCAACACCCACACCATCAGGCCTGTGTGAACCTTGGGAGGCTCAACAAGGCTGAGTGTACCTGGGTTAGGGCAAGCTTCAGTATGGGTCCAGGCTGGAGGATGAAAAGATGGGGTGCAGCCCTGTGGAGAAGGACTTGGGGTGCTGGGAGGTGAAAAGCAGGAGATGAGTTGGCACTGTGAGCTCACAACCCAGCCCCAGTTGTGCCCTAGGCTGATCCCCAGCAGTGTGGGCAGCAAGGGCAGGGAGGGGATTCTGCCTCTGCTCTGCTGAGACACACACTCCCTGCAGCACTGGGGCCAGCTCTGGAGTCCTCAGCACAGCACAAACAGGGACCTGTTGGAGCAGGGCCAGAGGAGGCCACAGCAATGCTGGCAGGACTGGAAGCCTTCTGCTGTGAGGCCAGCCTGGGAGAGCTGAGGTTGTTCAGCCTGAGAAGAGTCCAGGGAGACCTTCTGGTGGCCTTTCAGTGCTTAAAGGGGCTGATGATCAGAAAGCTGGGGGCAGACTTAGGAGCAGGACTTGTCATGATGGGACATGAAGGTTTTGGAACTGGAAAAGGAACATTTAAACAGAAGATTTTCTTTCCACAGAGAGTGGTGAGAGCCTGTCCCAGGATGCTCAGAGAGGTGGGAAATGCCCCATCCCTGGAATGATTTCAGGTTGGGTTGGATGTGGCTCTGAGCAACTCCCAGGAGGTATTCCTGGGGGTATGGTCACAGGACAAACTGCTCCCTGGCACCTTGCAGTCCATCAGGAACACAAGCAAGCAGTGGCAGAAAAGGTGGAGCTGTTCAAAGTCAGCTGGAGGGAGGTCCCTCAGTGACTCCCCCACTTGCACATGGAGTCCTGGCTTCAGTCTGTGTGCCTGCTTCTGGCCCAAACACTCCTCTTCAGGGCTGAACCTGCTTTGCTTGTCAGCTAAACAATGAGGGCATTATCACAGAATCACTGAATCCCAGCATGGTAGGGCTTGGAATGGACTTCTGGAGGTCATCCAGTCCAACCCCCCTTGCTAAAGCAGGGTCACCCACAGCAGTTTGCCCAGGATCACAATGTCCAGGCAGGTTTGGAATCTCTCCAGAGGAGAAGACTCCACGACCTCTCAGAGCAGTCTGTTCCACCTCACAGCACCCTCCTGCACCCTCACAGCAAAGAAGTTTCTCCTCGTTTGCAGATGGAAACTCCTGGGTTCTGCCAAGAGTTTGACCCCATCCCTTTTCCCCCCACCCTTTAGCTCTTGCCGAGCATTGCTCAGATCCCCTCTCAGGCTGCTCTTCTCCAGGCTCAGCAGCCCCAGGGCTCTCAGCCTTTGCTCCTCACAGAGCTGCTCCAGACCCTCAGCATCTTTGTAGGCTCTGCTGGACACTCTCCGGTAGTTCCCTGTCTCTTGAACTGGGGAGCCTAGAACTGGACACAGTACTAGGGCAGAGCAGAGGGAGAGAAAAACCTCTCTTGACCTGCTACCCACTGAATGCACCCCAGGAGACCATTTGTTTTTCCTGCCACAAGAGCACATTGCTGGCTCCAGCTCCGTCTGCAGCTCCTCTCTCTGCTTTTCCTTCCACGCAGCGCCCAGCAGATCCCCCTTGCCCTGCACCTGTCCCTATGGGACAAGCAGCCAAAGCATTCTCCAACTGGGTGAATGCCGTGGGGTGAAATCCTGGCGGGGTACAAGGCGTGGGAATTGCCTTGCTGCTCCTCCCCGTGACCAAGCGGGGCCATGGAGACAGGACTTTATCTTTGTGCAGCAGCCGCCAGACAGCTAATCTTGAGAGCAAGCCTGCACTCCTCGGCAGGGCTGGTGAGCCTGGGAGGAGGCTGCAGCTGTGCAGGAGATGGAATTCATCTGCTTCCCCTCGTGTGCATGCAAGAAAAGCCCCTGCCCTTCCTTCTCCCACCAGCCTTTGCCTTTCATTTGTCTTCACAACTGCCCATTTTCAGCACCGCCGGCACTGAAAGCCTTGGAGAAGTTGCAGCGCAGGCAGGCAGCTCGGGGTTGGGGGGGAGGAGGAGGAGGGGGCAGAGCACAACCTGCTCCCCTTTGAATAAACTCTTGCATGAATTAGGGAGGGTGGAAACAGAAAAAAATCCACCATCCTTTGTGAAGAGAGAGGGAGCAGCTGGTGCAGCAGCTGTGTCCCAAACCCTGCCTCACCCCAGGCAGCGCCTGGCAGAGGCTCCCCGGGGACGGGGTGGGCACTGCCAGCCCCTCGCTCCCACCCGCCTCTGGGGGTTGCCTTTTTGCCTCCCCTTCCCCAGGTGGAAGAAAGGCGAAGGGTGTGCAAACATCAGGTGTAACTGTTGCTGGTGATTCACAGTAGAGAGGCCCTTGCTCATTAGAAGGGCCAGGTTAATTAGCTGTACTGAGGTGCTGGAAGCATGGCAGCAGTGCTGCTTGCTCTTTGCTGCTGAAGAAATGAGGCATGGAGGGGGGGGGGGTTGGTCACAGACACTCAGCATGCTCCCGGTGTGGGATGTGGGGTAGTGATGGCACTACTCCGTGCTGGCTGGCCCGTGGGGAGCTGCAGGCACTGCCAAAGCAGCCAGCAGAAGATCTCTTGAAGCCCCAAACTTGTGCCAGCTCCAGGGGCCCTGCGTGTCCCTGCCTGCGAGGACTGCGCTCCTCACTGCCAAGTGTCACTCGCAGCCCACGCAGGAAAGCTGCTGGGAAGAAACACCTCATCTCCTGCATCCCAGGTGGGTCAGGGTTGGCAGGGAGGCTGGGGCAGGAGCCAGCACTGCTCTGCAACCCTGCCTGGCAGCAGCGAGGGGTTGGGGGCCACCATGCTCAACCATGAGGCTGCTCAGGGACACTTGGGGCAGCTCACGGAGAACGGAATCATGCAACGGTTTTGGTTGGAGAAGACCTTTAAGATCATCCAGTCCAACCACTATCTAACTCCAGCAAGGCTGGTGCTAAACCATGGCCCTCAGCACCACGGCTCTGCCTCTCTGAAACACCTCCAAGGATGGAGGAGATTCAGCCACCTCCCTGAGGAGCTTCTCCCGCTGTTTGGTAGCTCATGGAGGGCATAAAGGGGCTAAACTTTGGGCTTGGCTCACAGGGGTTTGGGTCCCTGGCCTAGACCCACGCTCCACACTTTGCCCATGATCTCCACCCTGGGCATAGAATCATAGAATCAAGCAGGTTGGAAGAGAGCTCCAAGCTCAGCCAGCCCAGCCTAGCACCCAGCCCTGCCCAACCAACCAGACCATGGCACTAAGTGCCCCAGCCAGGCTTGGCTGCAACACCTCCAGGCACAGCCACTCCACCACCTCCCTGGGCAGCCCATAACCTGGTCTTTAAAAGCTGGGGTTTATCAGAAGGATGTTTGTGTTTCTCTTCCTCTTTAATTTTGCTTTCTCATGCAGCAGGAGGGTTATCAGTGTCCTGCACAGGGGCCATGTTGTGGTGGGAGCTGCCTATATTGTGTGTCATGGGTGGACTATCATCTGTCTCAACATGGCAGGGAAACTCCTGGCTACAGCTGCCAACCCTTCTGCCCCTGCCTCACCCAGGCCACACAGTCCCACCAGCACAGATAGCTGCCGGCAGGGTCAAGGGCAGAGTTTGGTTACAGCAGAGCTCTGACTCTGCTGCCCTGCAAGGGGTTATCAACTGGTGCTGAGGGACCTGCTGAGATCCACAGCTGATCACTGTCTGGAAGCATGCTGTGAATCACCCAGAGCAGATTGCAGCATCCCAATCGTTCTGTGCGTGCTGCAACCCTCAAGCAGCATCACAACACAAAGCCTCTAAACTTGCCCAATAGCTCTGCCCACAAACCGAGGGCAGCTTAGCAGTGAGGGAGATAGGACAGCTCTGAACTCCTGCAGAGAAGGACCTGGGAGTCCTGCTGGATAAACTGGTCCCCATGAGCCAGCAATGTGCTCTCGTGGACAAGGCCACAGGGTGCATTCAGAAGAGCATGGCTGGCAGATCAAGAGAGGTTTTCCTCGCCCTAAACTCTGCCCTGGTGAAGCCACATCAGTTCTAGGCTTTTTCAGATCAAGGGACAGGAAACTACTGGAGAAAGTCCAATGGAGGCTACAAAGATGCTGGCGGGCCTGGAGCATCTCTGTGAGGAGAGGCTGAGAGCCCTCGGGCTGCTGAGCCTGGAGTAGAGCAGCCTGAAAGAGGACCTGATCAAGGCTCAGCAAGAGCTAAAGGATGGGGGACCAGAGTACGGGCCCAGCCGCGCCAGCGGTGCCCAGCGACAGGACAAGGCGTAACGGGCACAAAGAGGAACCCAGGAGGCTCCCCCTTAACACGAGGAGAAAATGCTTTGCAGTGAGGGTGCGTAAGCCTGGAGCAGACTGCCCGAAAAGGCTGCCGAGACCCCGGCTGGGCAGAGCCCCTGTAAGGTAAAGGCAGGGCCGGCGCCGCCCCGCTGCCCCCTCCGCCGCCCCTCCACCCTCAGCCCGGCCCCGCTCCGCCCCCCCATTGGGCCCTTGCCTCTGCTCGGCGCAGCCGATTGGCCGCCTGGCAGCGCGGCCCGCGCCGCTGCGCTCCGCCAATGGACGCGCGGACACCGCCCGGTCGCTCCGCGGCCGTCGCCCAATGAAACGGCGCCTGAGCGGCGCCCGGGGGAGGGCGCAGCCAATGAGCTGGCGGCGGGGAGGCTCGCGCCGCTTTCGCGGCAAAAAGGATTTGGCGCGCAAAGGCGCGCGGGGGCCGGCGCGCCGAACAATAACGGCGGCGGGCGCGGAGCCGAGCGGAGCCCAGCGGCCCCGCGCCCCGCTATGGGCCGAGCCTTTGCCCGCGCTCTGCCCGCCGCTCCTCCCGCCGCTCCGGGCCCGGGCCCGGCGGCCATGTGAGCCATGGCGGCGGCGGCGGCGGCGGGAGGCGCGGCGGGGCTGGCGGCGCTGCTGGGCAGCGCCTCCCCGCACCTCCTCATCGTCTCCGCCGCCGAGGAACCCGCGGGCGGCGGACACACCGACGGTGACCTTTTGCTTTTCGCCACGCCGCAACCCGCCCGGCCCGGAGCCGCGCCGAGACGGCCCGCGCTGGGCCGCCCGCCGGTAATTCCCGGGGCCGGGGCTGGGAGGAGGACGACAGGGGGGACCGGGGGCCGCCGGAGCCCGGAATGCTGAGGGCTGCGGCCGGGCCGGGCTGTGTACCGGGTTGGGTTGTGCACTGAGCAGTGCAATACTGGGCCGCGTTGAGCCGTGCCGTGCTGGGCCGTGCCCTGTTCCGAGCCGATCGCTCTTACCGGGCCGTGCCCTGTACCGGGCGGTGCAGTACCGGGCCGTGCAAAGCGGGGCTTTACAGCAACGGGACTGTGCCAAGCGGGGCTTTACAGCAGCTGGGCTGTGCCATGCAGGGCTGTGTGTCAGGCCAGGCTGTGCCCTGTGCCAGGCCGTGCCGTTCCACACCGTTTCTGCCGTGCACCGTGCTGTGCCGTGTCGTGCCCTGGATACCCCGCTGGCCGTGCTATGCCCTGCACCACGCTATACGAGCCGTGCCGTGCCACGCAGCACACCTGCCAAGCGCAGCCCTGGCCCAGCAGCCGCTCCGGAAGCCGCTTGCCTGGGCGCTGGGCCCAGCTTGCCCTCCCCTTCCTGAGCCCTTTGGGGTGCTCCTTGCAGCGTGGCAGGGCCCCTCAGCCAGGGAGCCAGGTCCCCAGCCCTGCCGCTGCTGTTAGCGTGGCCCTGCCGGGGGCAAGGGACTTCCGTACCCTGCGGGGCTGTGCCTCTGGGTGGGTCCCTGGGTGGGCTGCTGATGGGCACCCTCCAGTACCGTGTGAGGCTGTGCTGGTGGCCGTTCCTCCGACGCCCCTTGTCATTTGCAGGTGAAGAGGAAGCTGAACTTGGAGACGGATCACCAGTACATAGCCGAGAGTCTGCCAGCGGGCCGGGGCAAGGCCAGGAACACTGCCAAAGGTACCGGCCCTGCTGCCCCTGACCTCCCGAGCCGGCCCAGCCCGGAGCAAGGGCTTTGGCACCTGCCTCTGCTGCCCACAGGCTGAGCTGCTGGGCTCGTCCCTGGTTGCTTCTCCCTGTCCCTTCATGTTGTTTTGGCTGTTCCTGGAGCTGGGCTGTTTCTGACCACTCTCTCCAGCCTGTGCAGCTGTGTCCCCTGGGCTGGTGGCACGGTTGTCCCGTCCCCCTGCTGGACACCAGTTTGGTTCTGTCTCTCTAAACACCACCAACATGGTGCTGGTGCAGTGTCCCAAGCGGACCCTCTGCCCTCTCCTCATTGAGCTCAGCCTGGCACCTTGCTGTCATAACTGAGTTTGTGGTGACAGCTCTGTCCTCTCCCCGTTGAGCCCAGCCTGGCACCTTGCTATCACAGCTGAGTTTGTGGTGACAGCTAAGCACACGTCAGAGCCCACAACAGGTGCTGTAGGATCCTTCCTGTGAAGGATGTGGGACCTCAGCCCATCTGAGGAAAGCAGATGGGTTTCAGGGCGTGCTGGTGCTAGTCCACGTCACCCCCCAGCATGGTGAGGTGTTTTGGGACCTCTCTGGTCCAGCAGTGGGTTTCCCTTGTGGCTAAATCACACTTGTCCTTGGTGGCTGGCAGGGGCAAAGTCTCCTGGGGAGAAGTCCCGCTATGAAACCTCGCTGAACCTCACCACCAAGCGCTTCCTGGAGCTGCTGAGCCAGTCCCCTGATGGCGTGGTGGACCTCAACTGGGCGGCCGAGGTCCTTAAGGTGCAGAAGAGACGCATCTACGACATCACCAATGTCCTGGAGGGCATCCAGCTCATCACCAAGAAGTCCAAGAACAACATCCAATGGCTGTATGTCCCTGGGCTGGGCTCGTGGGGCTGTGCCTGGCTGTCCCCTGGGATGAGGGAGCTGCCTGGGCAGGGCTCAGGGTGGAACAGGGTCTTGTTGGGATGGAGAAGCTCAGAGTGGTGTCACCGGAGCATCTGTTTGGGTTGAGTGGTGGCTTCATGTGGTCCACAGCCCTGGGTGAGTGCTGTGCACAACTGCAGGTGGCTCCTAAGCAGGTGTTCCTGTTGGTCTCAAGTCTCCCTTGGGCTCCCTGACCCAGTGCAGGGAGTGGGGGGGCTGCATGTGGGCTCAGGCACGGGACCCCTGGGCTGTGCCCTCCTGGGAAACCCCCACAAGGCCAATTCCCTGAGTACAGGGTGGGATTTAGCCTATCCCAGATGAGGACAGTCAACACAGGGCTGAGGGAGCTGTGGGGTTTGGCTCCTAATGGCCGTGGTGCTCCCCAGGGGGAACCAGGCCACCGTGGGGGCCCCCAGCCGGCACCGGTTGCTGGAGAAGGAGCTGCGGGAGCTGCAGGTGGCCGAGCGGCAGCTGGACGACCTCATCCAGATGTGCTCTGTGCAGCTGCGGCTGCTCACCGAGGACCCTGCCAACCAGCAATATCCTTTGGTGCAGGGCCGGGTGGGGCTGGCTGGGTGGGGTGGAGCAGCGAGGAGGGCCAGGCCGTGGTGCGGGCAGGGTGTTGCACGGCTCCCGTAGCTGCCACACGAAGGTCTCCCCGCGTCTGCTCCTTGACCTGCCACACCGCAGCCTACGTCACCTGCCAGGATCTCCGCAGCGTTGTGGACCCCTCAGAGCAAATGGTGATGGTTATTAAAGCCCCCCCGGAGACCCAGCTGCAGGTCTCGGACCCCGCAGAGGTAAGCTGGAGCCACTCTCTGCTCCCCAAGGCTGCAGAGCCCTCGGCAAAGCCCAGCCTAGGCTCCCTGGGCATCCTTGTGCCCCCTCATCTCACTCCTCTCCCCCTTCCCCAGGCTTTCCAGGTCTCTGTGCGAAGCACTCAGGGCCCCATCGACGTCTTCCTCTGCCCCGAGGACAGCTCAGGGGTCTGTAGTCCCATCAAGAGCCCCTTCAAAGGACCCACAGAGGAGTCATCTCCCAGCCACTCCCAACCCAGAGCCTCCCCACTCCTGCACCCTGCCCAGGACGTGAACATGTCGCTACTGCCCGGAGAACAAGGTGGGCAGCTGGGGCTGGGGGCAGTGGTGCTGGCACGGAGCCTCTGGCCGTGGCTGTGTTTGCAGCTGTGCCCTATGCCCGCGGCAGAGGCTGGGGTGATGCTGAGGCAGCTCAGCAGCACGGGGAGGTGGGAAGGCAGGTTCTGCGTTGCCAAAAAGCTGCTTTTTAGGGGTGTTCTGGTAAGCGTGGTGACATTCACAGCACTTCCTACCCCCCCAGAAGCGCTGCTGCCAGGGACCAGCGCCATGCCCAGCAAAAGCCCGGCGGAGGACGTGAGCCTGTCACCGCTGGCCTCCATGGATGCCCTCCTGGAGCAGAGCAGGGAGGACTTCGCAGGCTTCATGGCGGATGAGTTCATCAACCTGTCGCCGCCGCAGGCACAGGACTACCACTTCGGGCTGGAGGAGGGCGAGGGCATCAGCGAGCTTTTCGACTGTGACTTTGGGGACTTCACGCCCTTGGACTTCTGAGGCTCTGCCCCGGTGCTCGCAGGGGAGCTGCCCGGCTGGTGTGGGGGGCAGGCCTGGGCCCCTGCCCTTGCCGACGGGACTGGAACAGCAGCTCCCGGCCCGGCTGCGGCGGCAGCTCCCGGCCCGGCTGGTGTGGGGGCAGCTCCCGGCCCGGCTGGTGTGGGGGCAGCTCCCGGCCCGGCTGCGGCGGCAGCTCCCGGCCCGGCTGCGGCGGCAGCTCCCGGCCCGGCTGCGGCGGCAGCTCCCGGCCCGGCTGCGGCGGCAGCTCCCGGCCCGGCTGCGGCGGCAGCTCCCGGCCCGGCTGGTGTGGGGGCAGCTCCCAGCCCGGCTGCAGCAGCTCCCGGCCTGGCTGGTGTGGGGACAGCTCCCGGCCCGGCTGCAGCAGTCTCTGCTCCTCTCCCCATCCCTTTTTGCAATATTTTCTTACCCCTCCAGCCCCCTCCCCACCCCACCCATAGCCTGGTGGGGGCCAGCAGTGTCCCTGGCTCCAGCCTCATGAGGGACATGCCAGGGTCCGGGGGAGTTCCAGCTCAAAGGATCCCCCCACCCCAGGACCCTGATGACAGAGGGGGGCTGCCCAGGGCACAGCCACTGCCTCCCCCTCCCTGCCAGGTGCCGTTACAGAGCTTTAAGCAGGTCCTGTGTATAGATTTGGTTTAATTTATTATTGTCCCCTGGGGACAGCGTTTTAATTCCAGGGGTGGGGCTGGGGGAGGGGGTGGGGGAGGGGGGGGGCTGTGCAGCAGAGTTGGGGTGCCAAGAGGTTTTGGTGTGCTGGGAAGGGGGTAGCGAAGGTGGGGGTGGGTGCTGGGTCAGGGCTGTCTCCCTTTGCCGGGGGGGGGCTGCCCCCAGCCCAGCTGAGCGTGGGGTATTTATTTATTATTTATGGTGTGTGGGGGCCCTCCTAGGCCGTGGAGGGGCAGAAGGGAACAGAGGGACAGTGCTGGTTTGGGGGGGCACATGGAGAGGCTCGCTGGCACACCCTGGCTTTTGCTTGTGGCCAAACCGGAGCTGCTGGCAAGGCCACCCGTGGTGGCAGGTGGCTGTGGGAGGAGGGACAGGGCTGAATGGGGCTGGCAGCCCTGGGACCATGTGCATGTCCCCTCGGGGGGGGGGGGTACACACGGGGGTGTTTAGCTGCAGGGGAGAACCCAACGCTGTTTCCAGGCTTTTTTTTTCCCCTCCCCTCCTCCAGTGGCCATTCAGCCTTTAGGCTCCATCTCCTTCTCTCTGGCCCAGTGGGGCTGGGAGGTGGGAGGGTGGAGGTGGGGGGGGGTCTTGGGGTCCTCCAGGCAGGGCTGGAGACGCACTTTCACTTTTACTGCCTTTTAACAAGCTTGTGTTCCTCTGAGCTTCGTGTTTAATAAAGGTTTCTACTGACTGGCCCCTGCTGCAGGGCTGTGCTTGGGGGGCTGGGGGCACTGAGAGGGGCTGGGGGCTTTGGGGGAGATCCAACCTTAGTAACCCATGGAGAGATTGGGTTATTGTGAGGGGGGGGCTTTACATTTTGAATTTGAAATGCATGAACCTGGAGCTGCAGGAAGTGCTTTGGTCCTTGAGGATTGTTTTTTCACCCCTTCTACAACTCCACATGTGTGGAACTAGAGCTGGGGCTTATCCTGCCACCCTCTGCCATAGGTCTGGATTAGGGGGGGTGATTTTTTCCAGCAGACTCTCTTCCCCACTCAGCTTCTCCCCTGCCTTCCCTCTGGGTTCAGGGCAGTGTTTGCCCTGGGAGGGGCACAGTTCCTGTGCAGGGAGCAGGCAGGCAGCGTGGGACTGATGTGAAACCAGTCCATGCATCCACTGCACCAGCAGGCTCCCAGTGCCTCACCAGCTCCTCTGTTCACCCCAGCACCTCCTGGTCCTACCTGGAGGCAGCTGCCAGCACAGGTCTGCAGCCCGAAGTTGAAGGTACCCCTGCTCAAACCCTGAGTGCCCCAATCCCCTCTGCAGCATACTACAGCAAGCAAGGGCCATGGGCAGCTCTCAGGAGGGGATGCTTGGGGGCTCTGGGTACCTCCTGGCAGCCTGGTGCAGGCCCATGGGGGCCATCACCCCAGTGCAGTGTCAGGCAAGGAAGTGCCACTCCCTTCCTGTGTTTGTGCTCTCACTCCTCTCCTCCCTCCCCGGCCTCCTGCCTGGTTCTCCTTTAAATAGCCTGCTCTGCTTCAGCCGGGACTGCACTGTGGAGGCTCCCCCGGCTCCTGCTCCAGCAACGCAGCCTGCACTCCGGCCGGGCTGCTGCGGCAGCAGGGATGAGGAGCCTGTCACCACCGCCACACTCGGGCCTCCATCCCTGCACTGCAGCAGTCCCCGGCTCGTTGTGCTGCCCCAGGGTTGTCCTTGCTGCAGGACACGTGGGGATGGGGTTGTGCCAGCAGAGGGTGGCAAGCCCCGCAGCTCAGCCCCATCCATGCTGCCAACTCCTCGCAGTGTCCCACTCTCAGCCCTCCTCCCTGTAGTTCCCAGGGCTGGGAGTCATGGTGCTGGTGAGGAGGGGAATGTGCTGTGCCACCTCAAAGCCCAGCAGCCAGGAGGGTGGTGGCACACACAGGCTGGCTGGGCCCCTGGCAGGGAGTAGGGATGAGCCTGCTGGCACACTGTCACCCCAGCACATGGGCAATTAAACTGAGCAGAGCAATTCTGCTGCTCTGGTCCATGAAGCTCCTGTCCCCCCCAGCACCACAGGCAGGAGGATGAGGAGACCAGGGTGGGTGTGCATGGTCCCCCAGACCCCTGCCTGCCACATGCTTCTTTACAAGGTCAGTGTTTGCCACCTGAGGTGCTGAAGCTTTTATGAGGTGCCCAGCCCAGACATGTGCCAACACATCCTTGTTTCAAGATGCAGCCTCCCTTCTCCACACCTCCCTTTCAATTTCGTTTTGGGGGTGGTGACCTGCACCACTGCCCAGGGAGGTGCCAGTGGGCACAGGGAGAGGGGAGAGGACTGACATCAGCCTCCTGAGCTCTGCAGAGCTGCTCCCACAAGCGAGCTGACCCTTCCTGGCAGCACAGCTTTCCCCTCGAGCCAATGTGAAGCTCTCTGGGGGCATCCACTGTTACACTTCCCCTAATAGGAAACCTCAGGGAGTGCTGAGCCCTTGGGACTCCCAGTCCCCATGGAAACAGGCCCCCAGCAGGGACAGGACCACATCTCCCCAGCCCTGGCACTGCAGCCCATCTCGGGGTGGGGGGGAACACGTTGGCAGCTCCACGTGAGCCAGAGCACCGTAAAAATAACTGCTCTGCCTTCTGGGGATGATTCATGATGCTGCTGAAGGGCTTCCCTCCTGCTATTTTGGATCATAGAATGGGTTGGGTTGGAAGGGACCTTTAAAGGTCATCTAGTCCAACCCCCTCTGCAGTCGGCAGGGACACCTGCAACCAGAGCCGGTTGCTCAGAGGCCCAACCAACCTGACCTGGAACGGTTCCAGGGATGGGGCATCTTTCCCACCTCTCTGGGCGACTTGGGCATGCCAAATCTCTGGCTAAAGAGCTGGTGATGGCTCCTGCGTTTCATTTTGGGAAGTGGCACTGACTGCTGCCTGCTTTGACGAGCTCCCTGCACCTCAGTTGCTTTTCTTTGCTGGGTGAAGCAGACACAGCGTGGGAGATGGGCACTCTGCACACATCCTGTGTGCACCATGAGTCCTCAGCTCCTGTTCACTGCCACCTCCCATTCCCCAGCAGTAACCCTACAGGGACGGTGCCCATCTGACTCTAGGGGTGCCCAGTGCCATCGGGCCACACTGATGCCCCCCCTGGCACCAGCAAATGCTGGGCATCTGCAGGCTGTGCCGTGCCAGATGCAGACATGGTGCTGAGCCCAGGCAGACAGGGGGGAGCCTGTTCCTGTGCTGTGAAGTTTGGGCTCTGAGGAGTCAGGAAAGCCCAGAACTGGGACAAGCTCTGGGCCAGACTGGCAGTGGCTGGGGCACAGCTTTAGACCCTGACACAGCAGAAAGTTTGCCAGAGTTTATGTAAACCTCTTGGAGGGTTTGGGGTGATTTTGGGATCTCTACAGGCTGTGCCCCTGCCAGTGCTGCCTGCTGCCCACCTTGCTTCTGCATCCCACCCCACTTCCCAAACACACTCCTGTTTGTTCCTCAAGGAACGACTCAGGGAGGGGAAGCACAGCGTTGGCATTTGTTATGAGAGGCTGGGAAGGAGGTGATTTGTTTCAGTCCCCCCTGCTTGTGGCTCTGTGCCCCCACACCTGGGGAGCAGAGCCAAGCACTGGCATCACACCACAGCCAAGCCCAAGGCCACATCACCTTTCCCAGCCAGGGTGCACTTTGGAAGTGCCCACACAAGGAGCTGGGGGCACCTGTTGCCTCCTGCCACCAGCAGCTTCCCCTTGGACTTTGCCACCAGGACTACCCAGCTGCTCCTTCCCACGCTGCCCTTGTGCTGACCCTGAGGTGCCCCAACAGGGACCGAGCATGGATTTTAACAGCTCCGAATGCAGAAAGGCCCCCCCGAGGGCTTTGCTTTGATTGACAGCAGAGCCCCACCATCACCCCAGCCCCTCCCTATGCTCCCTGGCAAGGTGAGCCGCTGCCTCCCTGCCTATTTCTCTAGCAGCTGCCTCCGCGTTGCCTTGATTGAGTGATGGCCATGCTCAACAGCTCCAGCTTCTGGGCCTCTTTCTGCCTTCCCGGGGGGCAGAAGCCAGCCCTGTCCTGCGTGGGCTGGGTGCAGGCGGTCCCCGGAGCGCTCAGATGCTCCCTGCCGGGTCCCAGGTGCACCTTTTTCCGGCTCTTTTCCCTCGCACACAGCCGGAGCAGCCGGGAGACAGTAAAAATAGGCAGGATGCATCCTTTGGAGCACAGCAGGTCCGTCCTCGGGGGAGGAGGAGAGCCAGCGAGCTCCACGTGCTGCGGCGCCCTCACGTTGGGCTGGGGAAGCGTCTGGGGCTGGGGAGCCCAGGCGGAGAGAAGCCAAGCTGGGCTGAACCGGCAGCACGGGAAGGGAGAGGCGGTGCAGAGGGAGACAAGCCCAGCTGGGGAGTTTGTGTCCCAGCAACACTGCTGTGTGCCCTACGCTGAAAGCGAAAGTCCAGCATGCCCTGGCAGGGGGTGGGAAGGAGCTGGCACCACCCTAAGAATCATAGACTCAAGCAGGTTGGAAGAGGGCTCCAAGCTCAGCCAGCCCAACCTAGCACCCAGCCCTGCCCAACCAACCACACCATGGCACTAAGTGCCCCAGCCAGGCTTGGCTGCAACACCTCCAGCCACAGCCACTCCAACACCTCCCTGGGCAGCCCATTCCAATGCCAATCACTCTCTCTGCCAGCAACTTCCTAACAACATCCAGCCTAGACCTGCCCTGGCACAGCCCAACCCAACCTGGCTACAGCCTCCCTGCAGGCAGCTGCAGGCAGCAATGAGCTCTGCCCTGAGCCTCCTCTGCTGCAGGCTGCACCCCCCCAGCTCCCTCAGCCTCTCCTCACAGGGCTGTGCTCCAGGCCCCTCCCCAGCCTTGCTGCCCTGCTCCAAACACCTTCCAGCACCTCAACATCTCTCTTGAATTGAAGAGCCCAGAACTGGACATGAGACTCAAGAAGTCACCACTCTGCATGTACCCCAGGAGCAGTGTGAAGCTCTACCCAGGCATGGCTTGACTTAGTTTATTCATCTAATTTTCTGGCTGCTGTTTGTGGAAACCTTTGAGGACAGGCTGGAGGACAGACATGGAGGTCCAACCTATTCCTCTCCATATTCACAGGCCTCTGGGTACCTGTGCTGGTCTTGAAGGCAGCTCCTGCCTTCTCCTCCCCAGCCAACGTGCCCCACACTCCTGCAGCCCCTCTTGGCGTTTGCATCCACTTGAGGTACTGGGGACCCAGCACCATTGGTATGACCTGCTCATGCCCACCATTGCACTCTGGAGGGAAGCAGCACTGAGCAAAGGCTGCCCAGAATCATGGGCACAGGGGAGTTGGTGCCACTGGAAAGTCATTTGAAACCACTCTGAATGGTGGGGGGACAACCCCAAGGGCATTGGCAAGCAGAGCAGGGCCACCCGTAGCCAAACTAGGGCCAGATGAAGGCCATCTGAAGCAACCAGAACTACACTGAAGGCAGCAGTGACCACACTGGGAGCAACTAAGGCCACACAGGTGCAACCCCAGGCCAACAGCATCCCCACTGGGACCACTCGTGGCCATACTGGGGCCAACCTAGAGCTGACTGGAGCAACCAGAGCTGCCCTGGGGCCAAAGTGGGGGCTATCCTAGGGCCCACCAAGGTAAACAGGGTGACCCTTGGCTAACAGCATCCCCTCTGGGACCTCCACTGGCCGAAACGGAGCCGCACTGGGGCAATTCGGCGCTACCCTGTGGCCAACAGCAACCGCAACGGGATCCGCCCTGGCCAAACTGGGACCAACCGGGCATGACTACCCAGTGCCGTGCCGGCTGCCATGGGCTGCCATGCAGGCAACGCGGGAGCACAGGGCGGGCGCGCTTGGACCAACCGCGGCCAGCGCCACCGCCGAGCCCCCCCGGAGCCAGCGCCGCCGCCCCGCTCCCCTCCGCCAGCGGCAGGCGCGGCCCCACCTGCCAATCACCGGCCGTGGCCAACCGGACTGCCGCGGGGGCGGGCCCTCGGTGGAGGCAAAGTTGCCTGGCGGCGGCGGTGCCGCCTGGCTTAGTGCAGCTCGGCGCCGCGTCCCTTACGGTAGCGCACCGCACCCTACGGCACCGCACGGCGCAACTCTACCGCACCGGGTGGCGCTGCGCCCCGCGGCAGCGCACCGCACGGCGCAACTCTACTGCACCGGGTGGCGTTGCGCCCCGCGGCAGCGTACCGCACTCTACTGCACCGGGTGGCGTTGCGCCCCGCAGCAGCGTACCGCACTCTACTGCACCGGGTGGCGTTGCGCTCCGCGGCAGCGTACCGCACTCTACTGCACCGGGTGGCGTTGCGCTCCGCGGCAGCGTACCGCACTCTACTGCACCGGGTGGCGTTGCGCCCCGCAGCAGCGTACCGCACTCTACTGCACCGGGTGGCGTTGCGCTCCGCGGCAGCGTACCGTGGGGCCCCGCAGCCCGCCCTACGGCACGGCAGCGCCCGCACCCGGCGGGGCCATGATGGCGTGCGCCGAGCTGCTGGCCGTGTGCCTGCTGTCGGCAGACCGCGGCCCCGCTCCCCGTCGCCAGCCTCTTCCCATCTTCCACGACGTGAGTACCGCGGGGCGAGTCCCCGTCCCATCCCCGTGCGGCAGTGCCCCCTCGCAGGGAGCTGCACCTGTAGGTGTCAGGGTGAGGTCCTTTGCTGTCTGCCCCGGCCGAGGAGCCAAAGCCGAGGGGGCAGCGAGTGGGCCCTGCTGCTGCTCTAGGCGTGGAGCTGTGAGTCGAGGCGTGGGTCGCAGCGCTTTAAATCGTAGTCGGTGCCGTGTCCTTTCGCTGAGTTTCGGCCCTCCGGGTGGCTGGAAATAGCCTGCTTCTGACCGCGGGCTGCCTGTGGTGCCCGCTGGGGCGGGAGCTGCGTGTGCGGGGTAGGAGAGCTGCAGGCGGTAGCTGGTGAGAGCTGGAGGATCCCAGAGGAGGAGCGTGTCCCACTGCCTGCTCCAGCCTCCGTCCGTGCCCGCTGCTCTGCGGGAGCTTTGTGCAGGCTGGAGGTTGGCTGGGCGTCAGCTGGGCATCCCGGTGGCTGTGGCTGGCTTGCGGGAGGTGAAGGTGTGGGCAGTGGCAGCCTTCGTTTTCATGACATCGGTCCTGGCACACTGTGTCTCATTGCACTGTGGTGAGGATGCTCCTGTGGAGCCCTGGCACCAGGACTAGTGGGGGCAGTGCCTCTCCCCTGTGGCACCCAGAGGGGTAGGCAGATGGCTCCGTGCCTGGCCGCTTCCCAGGGCAAGTTGTGCAGCCTGGGTGGAAGCCTTCCTCTGCCCTTGCAGCGTAGCAGGGTCCTCAGTCTCTCTGCTCCTGGACAGCTTTTGCGAGCTGTGGGGTGCCTGGACTGGGTGGGCACCCTGGTGGGCCACCAGCCCTTCTCTGTCACCACTGGGGTCACCCTGTAAAGCCAAGGAGATGTAGAGGTGCCACCTCTGTCCTGCTGCAGGGACTAGGAAGGAGAAAGAGAGGCTAACATGGTGCCATAGCACCTGGACAGCCCAGAGTGGTGCCAGCTGTCATCTCTGCCTTGGTCTGGATGGTGCCACTCATTCATCCCAGGAGATCCTGGGCAGCAGGACGGCGAATGCCATGCTTGGCCCGATCCTCTCTTTGGGAGACCTCCTGGCAACACCAGGGAGCAGCTGGGAAGCAAGGCTGCTTTGGCTGTGATGGTGCTTATGGCTTCCAGCTGTGGGTCAGGGTCTCTCTCCTGCCTTGGGGGGTTTCAGGCTGCAGGGCTCTCTAGCCTGCAGCATTAACTGCACTAATTGCTTGGCTGATGAAAGATGGGCTGGAGGGGGGGTTGGTGGTGACAGCTGTGTTCAGCTCCGCCGGGCACTCCCTCAGTCTTGTATTTATCCCTCAGGGCGTCATTAAGGCAATTAAGATGGGAAGTGTTAACAGCACGAAGGGCTGCTTTCCGGGTTCTGGTGGCTTCCTTTCTTTTCCGTGGCTCCCTTTGCTCCTGCCTCAGCTCTGGAGCTTGGCAGGGTGAGTTTAATGCCTTGGCTTTGAGATGCGGGCAGTTAGCTGGTCTCCAGTTGCCCCACCAGGCTTGTGTTGAGCCGCTCCTGGCTGCAGCGGGGCAGGATCCCAGTCTGCCCCTCAGGCAGCAGGAAGGGAGAGCTGCCCACCAGAGATCCCGGGTGGCAGCCGGTGCCTCCCCTGGGACCAGAGCCGCAGTCTCCTTGCCCACTGACTGCCTGCCTCCAGGAGGGATGAGGAGGAGGAGAAGGAGGGCTTTGCCTGAGATGCTTTGCTGCCAGTGCAGTAGGAACTGCAGTGCTGCCATCGCAGGTGCTCCTCTGAGCAGGCATCTCAAGCCTCTGGGATGTTTGTCCCCCAGGCTGGTGCCCGAGGCTTCCCCACTCCCCTCTCTCTGTAGGAGAGGTTCAGGAGAGCTTTTTGGTGCCTGGCCACAGCCTGCGGGTCGATGAGCTCTGTGTCCCCTCCCCGAGAGTCAGTGTGTCCCTGGCTGCGTGTCCAGCCGCTGTGGTTGCTTCCAGCCCTGCAGGCAGGGAGAAGCCTTGGAGCGTCCCCTGCTTACCGAGGTGTGTGGGGTTCGTGCCCACAGCAGTGCTGGCTCAGTGCTGGTTCAATCAGCCCTGCTGTGCCTGCTGCCGCCCGCACTGAGTGGGGCTGTGGCTGCTTGGACCCAAGCCCAGGAGCCAGGGGCCAAGGGAAGTGTCCGGAGCTTGAGGCAGTGTCCCTGCGTTTCTGAGACTGCCAGACCCCTGAGTGCAAGCAAGGGATTGCCTGAGAAGCCTCTCCAGCAGCTGCCATAGACCGAATCCCATTTCAGTCTGCTTTTCCCTGGCTTTGTCCCAGGGCTGCTGCCCTCACCAGCGGCAATGCCTACCTGCCGTGGCTTTGCATGTGCCTGTGCCCCAGGGCTCATCCCGCGGAGCGTGGAAGCAGCTCTCTGCTGGTTTTGCTTGGCTGGAGTTGGATCCTGCTTCGTGCACAGGAGCCAGTGGTGTTTTCTGGTGCGTGCAGGGCTCACCGAGGCAGCCCTCTGCAGCTGGGGTCAGCCAAGGCTGGGCTGAGTAGAGATGCTGAGCAGCCCCAGCATGCCTGGGGGACAAGGAGCAAACGTGGCCCCGCCTGGCAGGGCTCTGGCAGCTCCTCTGCTGGCACCACGTCTGTTTGTTTTGAGCTGCAGGCAGCTGTTGCCTGTGCTCTGGCAGGGCTCTGCTTGTGCTGCAGCAGAGGATCCCCCGTGTGAGGGAGAAGCATCAGCTCTGTGTGCCGAGGTTTGTGCTGGAGCCAGGATGGGCTCAGCCACGTTAGCGATCTTCTCATTCCCATGGGATCCCTCTCCACACTCTGCTCTCCCCCTTAGCCCACAGGCAGACCCTGGAGCAAGGCCAGCCTGTGGGTGGAAACGTTTGGCCATACTGGAATCTGCATTTAAGTGCCGTGGTGGCACCTTTGGGATGAGCCAGCTGCCCTCAGTGACACTTGGGGTCACACTGTTGTGTCCCTCAGATGACAGAGACTCTGTGGGATGGAGCTTTTACCTTTTGTCTTGACAGAAAGTGCTGGCAGGGTGGCAGAGGCATGTGGGACCTGCTGGTGCTTCCCCTGTGGCTGCAGGCAGAGTTGGCCCTGCAGCCTGGAGAGAGTTTTGCTTTAAAACCCAGAGAGAGATGTTCAGTGTGTGGGAGCTGTGGGTTGCTGTGTGTGTAAAGCTCCAGAGGGCACTGAGTGTGTGTGGGAGCTGTGGGGCTCCAGAGGGCACTGAGTGTGTGGGAGCTGTGGGGCTCCAGAGGGCACTGAGTGTGTGGGAGCTGTGGGGCTCCAGAGGGCACTGAGTGTGTGGGAGCTGTGGGGCTCCAGAGGGCACTGAGTGTGTGGGAGCTGTGGGGCTCCAGAGGGCACTGAGTGTGTGGGAGCTGTGGGGCTCCAGAGGGCACTGAGTGTGTGGGAGCTGTGGGGCTCCAGAGGGCACTGAGTGTGTGGGAGCTGTGGGGCTCCAGAGGGCACTGAGTGTGTTGGGACTGTGGGGCTCCAGAGGGCACTGAGTGTGTGGGGGCTGTGGGGCTCCAGAGGGCACTGAGTGTGTTGGGACTGTGGGGCTCCAGAGGGCGCTGAGTGTGTGGGAGCTGTGGGGCTCCAGAGGGTACCCAGTGTGTGGGAGCTGTGGGTTGCTGTGTGTGTAAAGCTCCAGAGGGCACTGAGTGTGTTGGGACTGTGGGGCTCCAGAGGGCGCTGAGTGTGTGGGAGCTGTGGGGCTCCAGAGGGTACCCAGTGTGTGGGAGCTGTGGGTTGCTGTGTGTGTAAAGCTCCAGAGGGCACTGAGTGTGTTGGGACTGTGGGGCTCCAGAGGGCGCTGAGTGTGTGGGAGCTGTGGGGCTCCAGAGGGTACCCAGTGTGTGGGAGCTGTGGGTTGCTGTGTGTGTAAAGCTCCAGAGGGCACTGAGTGTGTTGGGACTGTGGGGCTCCAGAGGGCACTGAGTGTGTGGGAGTTGTGGGGCTCCAGAGGGTACCCAGTGTGTGGGAGCTGTGGGTTGCTGTGTGTGTAAATCTCCAGAGGGCACCCAGTGAGTCCTACAGGATGTTCAGGCAGCTCCTGCCCTGCTTTTGTGACCGGGAGGCAGCCTGGTTGGGTGCAAGTGCCTGTCCCAGAGGGATGCTTACCCAAGCTCAGGGCAGCCTTGCTCAGAGGAGCATCCGAGGAGGAGGTGTCTGTGCTCCTGGTTTTGCTTGCAGGGCAGGACCAGGGAGCTCGCTGCTGGGAGCAGCATCAGAGGAGCCTTCACAGTATCATCAGGGTTGGAAGAGACCTCACAGACCATCAAGCCCAACCCTTTACCACAGAGCTCAAGGCCAGACCATGGCACCAAGTGCCACGTCCAGTCCTGCCTTGAACAGCTCCAGGGACGGTGACTCCACCACCTCCCCGGGCAGCCCATTCCAGTGTCCAATGACTCTCTCAGGGAAGAACTTTCTCCTCACCTCCAGCCTAAATCTCCCCTGGCACAGCCTGAGGCTGTGTCCTCTTGTTCTGGTGCTGGCCACCTGAGAGAAGAGAGCAACCTCCTCCTGGCCACAACCTCCCCTCAGGTAGTTGCAGACAGCAATAAGGTCACCCCTGAGCCTCCTCTTCTCCAGGCTAACCAATCCCAGCTCCCTCAGCCTCTCCTCGTAGGGCTGTGCTCAAGGCCTCTCCCCAGCCTCGTTGCCCTTCTCTGGACACGCTCAAGCATCTCAATGTCCCTCCTAAACTGGGGGGCCCAGAACTGGACACAGCACTCAAGGTGTGGTCTAACCAGTGCAGAGTACAGGGGCAGAATGACCTCCCTGCTCCTGCTGGCCACACCATTCCTGATGCAGGCCAGGATGCCACTGGCTCTCTTGGCCACCTGGGCACACTGCTGGCTCATGTTCAGGTGGGTATCAATCAGCACCCCCAGATCCCTCTCTGTCTGGCTGCTCTCAGCCACTCTGACCCCAGCCTGTATCTCTGCATGGGGTTGCTGTGGCCAAAGTGCAGCACCCTGCACTTGGAGCTATTGAACACCATCCCATTGGCCTCTGCCCATCTGTGCAGGCAGTCAAGGTCCTGCTGCAGAGCCCTTCTGCCCTCCAACCCAGTCACATCTGCCCCCAGCTTAGTGTCATCTGCAAACTTGCTGATGACTGACTCCATGCCCTGTCCCAGTTGCATGCCAGTGGCTTCCTCAGGAGCAAGCAGCAGAGATTCCTCTGGGCAGCTCTTCCCTCCCCTCGAAGCTGTTTGGCAGGGCCGTTTCGGGGGCCGGCTGGGGGCTGTGCCCCCCGAAGGCGCAGCGCCACTGCCAGCAGGCTCTGCGGAGGGGAGCTGGGGGCGGAGGGGGCAGCGGCACTGCCGCAGCGTCGTGCAGCAGCAGCAGAGCTACTCCGGGGGTGGTTTTATCAGCTCTGCTTTGCAGGTGCCTGGAAAAGAATAGAACAGAGTCTTCTTGCCCCTTTTCCTCTCCTTGCTCCATCCTGAGCCTTCCCCAGCCCTTCGGATTTCTCTGGCAAGCAGGGCGATTGAAAGGGGTGATTAAATGGGAGCAAGTTGTAACACACACACACAGAGCCTTCTGTTGTTGGCTCTGTGAGGATGTGCTGGCCTACACCTCGTGCTGTTTGGTGTGGCAGGACGTTCCCAGGCTCTGCAAGTGATGCTGTTCCTCATCAGAGCCAGCCCCAGACCTTCTGCTGATCACTACTTGAAGAGGAGCCAGGCAGGGGTAGGACACTCCAGCATCCTCCTGGGCAGCAGGCAGGAAGAAGGCTCATGGTTGGGGACCTGGGTTGAGCCCCTGAACTGGAACAGCTCTCCAGCTGTGCTCTGTGGCAGAATTAATTACAGACGTGTTAATGAATCCATTAATTGTTAATGGCAGAGTCTGTGCATGGCAGGATGTCACAGGAAGGATTTTTGTGCAGGAGAATATTGAGGGTGACACTGCCCTGGAGCCAGGCTGCCCAGAGAGGTGGTGGAGCCTCTGTCTCTGGAGACTTTCAAGACCCATCCTGGATGCATTCCTCTGTGACCTCTTCTAGGTGATCCTGGCCTCTGGCCAGGAGGGTTGCACTGGATGATCTCCAGAGGTCCTTTCTGACCTCCACCATTCTGTGATGCCCAAGCATGGGGCAGGAGCTGCAGTGCAGGCAGCCGAAGTGCCAGCAGCGAGGCACAAAATGTGCTGCTGCTTTGGCCTGGGCTTGTGCTCAGTGTTCTTTTCATTGCAGGGCTCTGAAAAATTAAACACTTCCCCAGCACGAGGGTGCAGCCAAGCTTCATTACCCTCTGAGAGGTGCCCAGGCTTGAGTGCTGGGCACAAGAAATGGTTTTGATGGTTGGCAGAGGAGGCTTTCCCTGCAGCTGCCTGTGCAACCCTGGCACTGGCACCACGGGGAAAACTGGCCCCTGGAGCCCAGGGAGCCATGAACATGGCTCCCTGGGCTCCAGGGGCCAGTTTTCCCCGTGGTGCCAGTGCCAGGTGCTGCCAACCTTGCCCATCAGCCATGCTCTCTTTGGCACCTCACTGAACCCTGTCTTGTTTTCTCTTGCAGATCTTCCGACGAGCCGACAAGAACGGTGAGTGCTTGGCTCCTGCTCACTGCTTGCCCCACGCTGGGCAAAGCAGCACAGCCTGGCCCTGCTGGGAAGTTTGGCTAAAGGCTGAGGGGAGGATAAGGGAGAGCAGCTTTGACTGCAAGGAAAATGCTTTCCTGCTTTGCTTAGAAGGGCTGTGGGATCCCAAAGGGCTGTGGGCTTCTCCAGGTCATCCTCCATGTGCCCTTTTCCTGCCTGCATGAGCTGCTCTCTGCAGGGAAGGCAAACCAAGCTGTGCAGCAGGCAGGCCAGGCTGCTGCTCCACCTCTGTGCTCAGTCCATTTGTGCCTGGATGCCCACTTGATCATTTGAGTTAGGCTCTGGTGCTTGGCTTTTAACCTGGCACCTATAAACCGAGCTGTGGGCTCCTCCAGGTCATCCTCCGTGTGCCCTTTTCCTGCCTGCATGAGCTGCTCTCTGCAGGGAAGGCAAACCAAGCTGTGCAGCAGGCAGGCCAGGCTGCTGCTCCACCTCTGTGCTCAGTCCATTTGTGCCTGGATGCCCACTTGATCATTTGAGTTAGGCTCTGGTGCTTGGCTTTTAACCTGGCACCTATAAACCGAGGAGTCCAGGATCACAAATTGTTTCTCTGTGTCTTCCCAGCCCCCATCTTAGGCTCTTCTGCCTGCTTCACAGGCTCCAGGAGCTGCTTTCATTGCAGGTCAAAATGCAGTCCAGGAGCTCAAATCCTCCACAGAGGTGAAGGAAAAACCTCTTGAGTCAGTGGAGAGTTTTTTTTTCCTCTCCTTAAAAAGCTGCTTCTGTCCTCACCGTGCCGCCTGTGACAGGCTCTGCACTCTGCCAGCCCCTGCTTGCCTTTCTGAAGAGGTTGCAGTGGGGTCTTTGGGGCTGAAATCCCTCCCTTGCCATGGCAGCAGAGTGGCAGGGTGTTGGGTGGGGGACTGGTGAGGACTCGCTGCCACCAGAGCTATCTGCTCTCATTGCTATGCACCGCACGCCCAAGCGTCCCACGCTCCCCGCTGGAGAGGCTGCTGGGAGGGTGGCTGGGGCTGGCCTGCTTCTTGCTGCAGCTCTATAATTATCCTTCCCTTTGCCTGAGATGCAGATGATGGGAAGCTGTCATTTGAGGAGTTCAAGAACTATTTTGCTGATGGGATCCTGAGCTCGGAGGAGCTGTGGGAGTTGTTCAGCGGCATTGACAGGCGTCACTCGGAGTAAGTGCTTGGGAGGGGAGGTGGAGGATGTGGAAGCTGCTCAGAGGGGAGGTGGAGGATGTGGAAGCTGCTCGGAGGGGAGGTGGAGGATGTGGAAGCTGCTCAGAGGGGAGGTGGAGGATGTGGAAGCTGCTCGGAGGGGAGGTGGAGGATGTGGAAGCTGCTCGGAGGGGAGGTGGAGGATGTGGAAGCTGCTCGGAGGGGAGGTGGAGGATGTGGAAGCTGCTCGGAGGGGAGGTGGAGGATGTGGAAGCTGCTCGGAGGGGAGGTGGAGGATGTGGAAGCTGCTCGGAGGGGAGGTGGAGGATGTGGAAGCTGCTCAGAGGGGAGGTGGAGGATGTGGAAGCTGCTCAGAGGGGAGGTGGAGGATGTGGAAGCTGCTCAGAGGGGAGATGGAGGATGTGGAAGCTGCTCGGAGGGGAGATGGAGGATGTGGAAGCTGTTCAGAGGGGAGGTGGAGGATGTGGAAGCTGCTCAGAGGGGAGGTGGAGGATGTGGAAGCTGCTCAGAGGGGAGGTGGAGGATGTGGAAGCTGCTCAGAGGGGAGGTGGAGGGCTCCTGGGAGGTGGGTGGGAGGAATAGTCAGGGTGAGGTTCAGAGGATGGGTGTGGGTTGGAAGGGATCTTCAGAGCTCATCCAGTTCTAACCTACTTGCTGCTAGCCCGGGTCATACAAGGTCTCATCCAGCCTGGTTTTGAACACCTCCAGGGAGGCTGTGGAGCACAGAAGCACAGAATGGGATCTTTGATCCCATTCTGTGCTTCTGTGCTCCACAGCCTCCCTGGGCAACCTGTGCCAGTGTCTCCCCACCCCCACTGGCAAGAGTTTGTTCCTCATCTCCAGTCTAAACCTCCCCTCTTCCAGCTCAAAGCCATTGGCTCTTGTTAAAAGTCCCTCTCCTCTCTCTTGTAGCCCACTTCAGGCACTAGAAGGCTGCTGAAAAGTCTCCCCAGAGCCTCCTCTTCTCCAGGCTGAGCAGCTCAACTTTTGCAGCCTGTTGCCCCAGGGGAGATGCTTCATCCCTTTGGTCATCTTCATGCCTTTCTCTGGACCTGCTCCAGAGGAACTCACACAAAGTGAACTTGCCTCTTGCAGCACACAGATGTTAGAACCCACTGAACTGCAGCTGGGGGCATTGGAAGCCGTGGCACAGCAGCTGGGGGCACTGGAAGTATTGGAACCCATGGCACAGCAGCTAGGGGCAGCATTAGAATCCATGGCACAGCAGCTAGGGCCACTGGCGCCATTGGAGCCCATGGCACAGTGGCTAGGGCCACTAGAGGCATTGGAATGTGTGGCACAGCAGCTGTGGGCAACAGAAGCCATGGCACAACAGCTAGGAGCAGCATTAGAACCCAGGGCACAGCAGAAAGGGGCAGCATTGGGACCCATGGCAGGGCAACTTGGGGCACTGTGGGCATTGGGACCCGTGGCCCAGCAGCTGGGGGCACTGTGGGCATTGGGCCCCGTGGCCCAGCAGCTAGGGGCACTGTGGGCATTGGGACCCGTGGCCCAGCAGCTAGGGGCACTGTGGGCATTGGGACCCATGGCAGGGCAACTTGGGGCACTGTGGGCATTGGGCTCTGTGTCTCAGCAGCTAGGGGCACTGTGGGCATTGGGTCCCGTGTCCCAGCAGCTGGGGGCACTGTGGGCATTGGGACCTGTGGTCCAGCAGCTGGGGGCACTGTGGGCATTGGGACCCGTGGTCCAGCAGCTGGGGGCACTGTGGGCATTGGGACCTGTGGCACTGCAGCTGGGGGCACTGTGGGCATTGGGACCTGTGTCCCAGCAGCTGAGGGCACTGTGGGCATTGGGACCCGTGGCACTGCAGCTGGGGGCACTGTGGGCATTGGGACCCGTGGCACTGCAGCTGGGGGCACTGTGGGCATTGGGACCCGTGGCACAGCAGCTGGGGGCACTGTGGGAATTGGGACCTGTGGCTCAGCAGCTGGGGGCACTGTGGGCATTGGGACCTGTGTCCCAGCAGCTGAGGGCACTGTGGGCATTGGGACCTGTGTCCCAGCAGCTGAGGGCACTGTGGGCATTGGGACCCGTGGCACTGCAGCTGGGGGCACTGTGGGCATTGGGACCTGTGTCCCAGCAGCTGGGGGCACTGTGGGCATTGGGACCCGTGGCCCAGCAGCTGGGGGCACTGTGGGCATTGGGACCCGTGGCACTGCAGCTGGGGGCACTGTGGGCATTGGGACCCGTGGCCCAGCAGCTGGGGGCACTGGGAGCAGGCAGTCATTCTGAGAATGGTGCCCTCAGCTTTGCTGCAGTTCCCTGGCAGCAGGGGTCTGGTGCAGATGGCAGCAGCGTGGGCAGTGCCCTGCAGAGGTGCCCAGCCCTGCCGAGCTGTGTGAGCCTGCAGCAGGTGTGGGGACCAGGCGCGGGCTGCGCAGCGCAGGCTCTGCTGCTGCTGCTGACACAGCAGGAGCTGCCTTCCACCAGCAGTGGCCCTTGGGGTGGAGCTGGGAATCCAGGCCAGCTCCCCTGGCAGAGGAGAGCCCCAGAGGGCAGGGAGAGAGCTGCCCTGGGCCCTGCTCTCCTGACTCTGCTGCAGTCTGCTGGGCTTTGCTGGGTTTCTCACCCCACTCCTGGGGATGTCAGCTCTCTGCCCAGCTGCCTGCTGTCAGCAGGCCTGGTTTGGGACTGGGACAAGCTGGCCTGGTTGGGAGGTGCCTCTCCTAATGAAGGTGGTTGCAGCTTCCTCCTGGGCTCGGACAGCAGGCTGGTCTCTGGCTCATGCCCCTTCCCTGGCATCCCAGGAAGCGCTTTCTGCACCCACCTAACACCCCTGGCCAGGCACTGTCTGAGCAGATCCCTGCCAGGGTGAGATCCTCTGAGCAGCCTCCAGCTGGCTGTGCTGGTCCCACAGGGAATTGGGCTGTGCCACCAAATGCCACTGGGCCACTGACAGTGAGTACCCTGCAGTCTCTGGCTGCCAGTCCCCACATCACCCCCGTGGGGTCACTGACTGCTGGGTGCTGAGTGCAGCTGCTGCAGCTTCAGTGACAGTGCACAGGAGTGGTCTGGGGACATGCAGCTCCTGGTGAGGTGCAGCCCCTGGCACATGCAGCCTCTGCTGCCACTTTCTTTTAAGCCTGGCTGCCTGCTGCTGCCTGCCCTGCCAGTTGGGCTTGTTGGATGTGGGCAGCAGGAGGTCTCATGAGAGCACCTCCTGTGTGTCTGGGCTGTCATCCCAGAGAGACAGCAGTCAGCCTTTCCCTTTCCTCTTGCTCCATTTTGGGGTGACCTTGGAGTCAAAAAGGTGGACAGCACAGCTTGCAGCAAAGCAGAACTGCAGCTGTGTCCTTAAGTGAACCAGGAGGATCTCCTGCTTTGCCTTTGCTTTCAGTTCAGGCTTCTTCCATCTGTCCTGAGCAGACAGAGAGGACAGACTGCCAGGCCCATGCCAGCAGGCTGTCTCTGAGGGCTACACCCAGCCCTGGCCACAGCAGTGTTCTCCATCACTCGTTACTCGTGGTGACAGTGTGGTAGCCATGGCAACGTGGCACCCGCAGCGTTCAGCTGGTGCCATCTATTAGCAGGGCACAACCGCTGGGTCTTTGATCTTTCTGCCCTGAGGAGAAGAAGAGACCTTGCAGGCAGAGCTCCTTTCCAGGTTCCTGTTTCAGTGCCTTCCAGCACATGTGGGAGAGTCACAGAGCAGAAGAGAATCAGGCAGGTGGGAAGAGAGCTCCAAGCTCAGCCAGCCCAGCCTAGCACCCAGCCCTGCCCAACCAACCAGACCATGGCACTAAGTGCCCCAGCCAGGCTTGGCTGCAACACCTCCAGGCACAGCCACTCCACCACCTCCCTGGGCAGCCCATTCCAATGCCAATCACTCTGCCAACAACTTCCTCCTCACATCCAGCCTAGACCTGCCCTGGCACAGCTTGAGGCTGTTCTGTTGCTGGCTGCCTGGCAGCAGAGCCCAACCCCAGCTGGCTACTACCTCCCTGCAGGCAGCTGCAGGCAGCAATGAGCTCTGCCCTGAGCCTCCTCTGCTGCAGGCTGCACCCCCCCAGCTCCCTCAGCCTCTCCTCACAGGGAGGAGTCACAAGCAGGACATGGAAGTGTTGGAGCCAGTCCAGAGGAGGCCACCAAGATGCTGAGAGGGCTGCAGCAGCTCTGCTGTGAGCACAGGCTGAGAGAGTTGGGACTGTGCAGGCTGGAGAGGAGAAGGCTTGGAGGAGAGCTTGGAGTGGCCTTGCAGGATCTGAAGGGAGCTCCAGGAAGGTTGGGGAGGGACTATTGACAGGGTCTGGTAATGCCAGGAGGAGGAGGAATGGGTTTGAAGTGGCAGAGGGGAGATTGAAAGTGGATGTTAGGAAAGGATTCTGTGCAGTGAGGGTGGTGAGAGACTGGCACAGGTTGGGGGTGGTGAGAGACTGGCACAGGTTGGGGGTGGTGAGAGACTGGCACAGGTTGGGGGTGGTGAGAGACTGGCACAGGTTGGGGGTGGTGAGAGACTGGCACAGGTTGCCCAGGGAGGTTGTGGAGCACAGAAGCACCCAATGTGATCAGAGATCACATTGGGTGATTCTGTGCTCCACAACCTCCCTGGAGGTGCTCAGGACTGGATTAAATGAGGCCTCGAGTGACCTGTTCTAGTGGGAGGTGTCCCTGCCCGTGGCAAGGGGTTGAAACTGGCTGAGCTTTGAGGTCCTTTCCAACCTAACCCATTCTGTGACTCCACTGCTCTTTGCAGGGCACTGTGATAGCTTTCCAGGGAGGTGTCCTGTGGACCTCCTGTGTCCTGTGGACCTCCTGTGTCCTGTGGACCTCCTGTGTCCTGTGGACCTCCTGTGTCCTGTGGACCTCCTGTGTCCTGTGGACCTCCTGTGTCCTGTGGACCTCCTGTGTCCTGTGGACCTCCTGTGTCCTGTGGACCTCCTGTGTCCTGTGGACCTCCTGTGTCCTGTGGACCTCCTGTGTCCTGTGGACCTCCTGTGTCCTGTGGACCTCCTGTGTCCTGTGGACCTCCTGTGTCCTGTGGACCTCCTGTGTCCTGTGGACCTCCTGTGTCCTGTGGACCTCCTGTGTCCTGTGGACCTCCTGTGTCCTGTGGACCTCCTGTGTCCTGTCCTGCAGCTGCCTGCAAAACTTAGAAAGAGGAGGTCTGGCAAATCTCCTCTGCGTGAGATCAGTCAGGTGGTGGTGGCAGGGCTCAGGCAGAGGCTGCTCAGAGCCTGTGCCTCAAGTGACAGAGGTGGGAGGGCTGAGCTGATGCTTTTTACAGGCTCTGAAGTGGAAGCAAGCTCAGGGCTCTGGTTGTGTGGCTGGAGGGGCTGGGGTGAGCCTTCCTCCCCTCTCTTCAGCCAGAGACCAGAGCCACAGCCAGCTGGGGTGACAGAAGGTGGTAGGAAGCACTCTGGGTCACCCTGCAGAGGTTTGTGAAGCAGACCTATGGTGGCAGCAGGGGTGGCCAATGTGCTAGGTGATGGCAATGCATTTCCCCTCTGCTTCCCTGCAGCTGCTTGCTGGCTTCTGCCCCAAATTCCAGGCAGGGGCTGACAAAATCCCCGCAGCGCCATCGCGCCGAGAGCCTTCAGCAGCAGCTCAGGCTTAATTACAGCTAATCATTGCTTTGAGCAGTCAAAATACAGCAGTGTGGCAATGTGGAGAGTCTCAGGAGGAGTGCTTTGGAGGCAGAGGATGGCTCTTGTCTTGGAGTGGCAGAGGGGGTGGCAAAGAGAGGAGCGGAGCAGAGCTGAGCCTGCTGCAGCCCCGCAGGGTGGGTTGGGGTTTGATGTGCAGGTTCTTTTGCAGAACCACTGAGTTGTTTGGGTTGGAAAAGGCCTCCTGGGGTCATCCAAGTCTGACCATCGACCCAACACCACCATGGCCGTTAAGCTGTGTTCCCCAAGTGCCATGGCCACAGCTTTGTTGATCACCTGCAGGGATAGGGACTCCACCACAGGCTCGCAGGATGTTAGGGGTTGGAAGGGAGCCAAGGAGAGCATCGAGTCCAACCCCCCTGCCAGAGCAGGGCAATGCTACCTAACACAGATCACAGAGGGACACATCCAGACACCACCTCCCTGGGCAGCCTGACCACTCTTTCCAGAAATCACTTTTTCCTTATCTCCATCCTGACCCTCCCCTGGCACAATTTCAGGTCACCTCCTTTCCTATCACCTGCTACTAGGGAGCAGAGCCCAACCCCCACCTCACTGCAGCCTCCTCTCAGGGAGCTGCAGAGAGCAATGAGGTCTCCCCTCAGTCTCCTCTTCTCCACACTAAACACCTCCAGGTCCCTCAGCTGCCCCTCCTCGGCCCTGTTCTCCAGACCCTTCCCCAGCTTTGTTGCCCTTCTCTGGACACTCTTCAGCCCTTCAATGTCCTTCTTGGAGTGAATGGCCCAAAGCTGACCCCAGGATTTCAGCTGTGGCCTCACCAGTGCTGAGTGCAGGGGAACAATCCCTGCCCTTCTCCTGCTGAGCCACTTTTTAGCCACCTGAGCACACTGCTGGAGCATCTTCTGCTTGCTGTCAACCACCAGCCCATGAGCTCCTCCTGGTTTCTCCTGTGAATAGCTTCTGGTAGCATGGAAACAGCACCACTGGTCCTGTGATTTGCCTGCTGGGCTCTATCCTGCCCTGAATTGTGCTCTTGGGACTGCTGTAGGGTGCAGGACATGGGAAGAGGTGGCCATGCATGGCTGCTGCTGAAGCAGGCTGCATTGGGAAGGAGCACATCTTCTAGATGATCAGTCAAGGTCTCTCCCAACCCAAACCATTGCCTGGTTCCCTTGGACTGATTTAGTTGTGGCAATTAATGAGGCAGGAATTACACAAGATGTAGTGCATTTGATTTCCAGCAAGCCCTGCCCACAGCTCTATGCAAATGAGTTCCATTTGGGCTCTAATTGGGCCAGGAAAGCCTTCCCAGGGCTGCTCATGGGCAGTTCATTCAGTCAGGAGAAGCAGAACACTGGGAGAGCTTAGCCCCACAATGGCTTTGCCTCACTGGCAGACAGGCAGCCCTGGGGCAAGCCTGTGCTGCTCACTGCTGGGGAGGAGGAATGTCAGGACAGTCCCTGGCTCCTTTGTGGCAGGGTTGGAGCTGCTCGGCCCTTGAGAGGCTTCCAGATCCTCCCAGGCTGCTGGGAAAGAGGCAGAGGATCTCTGCCCTGCTCCTGGTGCCCCTTGGCACGGAGGGTTGCAGAGGTGCAGGCAGATCTCTGGCAGCTGTGCAGAGAGCACCATGGCAGAGGCACTGAAATGCCTTCTCCTGGGGACCTTGAGGCACTTCAGTTTCCAGGTGGTTCGAGCCCAGAACACCAGGGCTAAGCTGGTCTGAAGCAGGAGGCAGAGCAGGAGGGCAGTGAGGCAGAGGCAGCTCCCTGAGACAGAAGGGCAGCAGCAGCACACAGTGAGGCAGAGGCAGAAGGGCAGCAGCAGCTCAGCTGCTTGCAGCTTAGCTCCACTGACACTGCCTGAGTGCAAAGGCTCCTTGGCCACAGAGAGTCCCCAATCAGATGGCACTTGCCAAGCCCAGGCACCCCCAGGGCTTGCTCAGCCTGACTGGGGCAAGAGCCCAGCAAGTACCTAAACACCTGTGGGTGCACTTTGGGAGGGACATAATGGCCCAAGCCTCTGTTCTCCTCCCACCCTTGCCTCCCCCATCAGCAGAAGGGTGGGGCAAGCCAGGACATCGAATAGGCCTGGACATGGACAGCCCTCAGAGGGCTGATTTTTTGCCATGAGTCTTGGTGTCTGGTTTCAGTGTTTCACTGGGCACTGGTTCAGTGACTGAGTAGTTTGAAGCAGCAAACAGACAAGACAGTTACTGATCATCTCTGGCCTCAGCTTGGAGGCCAAAGGGTTGGTGTTGACTGTAGCTCTTTGTCAGGTGGATCCCCGAGGTGGGGAAGGGGCAGTGGATGGAGCTGGTGGCTCCTTCTCCTTCCTGCTGGAGCCAGTCCCAGCCCCAGGCTGTCCCTGGGCACAGGTGCAGAGGCCTGAGTGATGCATGCATTAGGGGTGGCACTGTGTCTTCTGGTGGCTCACCTCCACATCCTCTCTTTATGCCTTTAACCCATCTCTTGGATGGGATCCAGTGGCTGTGCTGGTTGCTCTGGGGCATGATTCTGACCAGCAGTGCCAAGGATGCTGCAGTGCCAGGTCTCTGGTGCCTGTGCATCAGCTGTGGCTCTGCAGGCTCCAGACAGCTTTCAGAGGCAACTGGAAGAATTAAGCAGGAGCAAGAAGACCTTCAATTCCAGTGTGAATTTGTGCTTCAGAGCCCCATCAGTGCCTAGCAGAGCTGTGGTTGGATGCAGGGAGCTGCTCAGAGGTGGGTCAGTAAAGTCTGATGGAGAGGAGCTGGCAGAAGGGGCTGGCTGTGGTTTTGCTGAGTGTCAGGAGCAAGAAAACCTTCAATTCCAGTGTGAATTATTTGTGCTTCAGAGCCCCATCAGTGCCTAGCAGAGCTGTGGTTGGATGCAGGGAGCTGCTCAGAGGTGGGTCAGTAAGGTCTGATGGAGAGGAGCTGGCAGAGGCAAGGGCTGGCTGTGGTTTTGCTGAGTGTCAGGAGCAAGAAGACCTTCAATTCCAGTGTGAATTTGTGCTTCAGAGCCCCATCAGTGCCTAGCAGAGCTGTGGTTGGATGCAGGGAGCTGCTCAGAGGTGGATCAGTAAAGTCTGATGGAGAGGAGCTGGCAGAGGCAGGGGCTGGCTGTGGTTTTGCTGAGTGTCAGGAGCAAGAAGACCTTCAATTCCAGTGTGAATTTGTGCTTCAGAGCCCCATCAGTGCCTAGCAGAGCTGTGGTTGGATGCAGGGAGCTGCTCAGAGGTGGATCAGTAAAGTCTGATGGAGAGGAGCTGGCAGAGGCAGGGGCTGGCTGTGGTTTTGCTGAGTGTCAGGAGCAAGAAGACCTTCAATTCCAGTGTGAATTTGTGCTTCAGAGCCCCATCAGTGCCTAGCAGAGCTGTGGTTGGATGCAGGGAGCTGCTCAGAGGTGGGTCAGTAAAGTCTGATGGAGAGGAGCTGGCAGAAGGGGCTGGCTGTGGTTTTGCTGAGTGTCAGGAGCAAGAAGACCTTCAATTCCAGTGTGAATTAGTGCTTCAGAGCCCCATCAGTGCCTAGCAGAGCTGTGGTTGGATGCAGGGAGCTGCTCAGAGGTGGATCAGTAAAGTCTGATGGAGAGGAGCTGGCAGAGGCAGGGGCTGGCTGTGGTTTTGCTGAGTGTCAAGAGCAAGAAGACCTTCAATTCCAGTGTGAATTATTTGTGCTTCAGAGCCCCATCAGTGCCTAGCAGAGCTGTGGTTGGATGCAGGGAGCTGCTCAGAGGTGGGCTCAGCAAAGTCTGGTGGAGGGGAGCTGGCAGAGGCAGGGGCTGTGCTTTTGCTGAGTATCTGTATTGCATCCCAGGGGAAGCACTGGGAGTGTTTTATCCACTTCCAGAGCAGTCAGCAGTGCCAGGAAGAGTGTGCCAGAGCCCTGCCTCCAGCAGCTCCTGTGGTGGGGGTTCAAAATAGCTGAGCCAAAGCACAGCCTGAGGCTGCCTTGAGAGGCTGCCTGATGCAGTGAGCTGGACAGAGGGGTCTGCAGTGCTCTTGGCATGGCTCTGAGGTGACCTCTCTCACCAAAACACCTTCAGGGTTTGAAGCAGAGCCTGTTATTGGGGTGCACACAGTGCAAGCTCAGCAGAGAGGCAAACCCCCTTTGATTTTGGGGAGAAAAAGCTGTAGGAAGATTTTCCTGAAGTGATTCCATTTCTGCCTGGCATCTTGGACACCTCACCCACTCTCCTCTCATTTCACCTCAGGATGTTTGTCCCCCCACTGCCCACTCTCATTTCATCTCAGGATGTTTGTCCCCCCACTGCCCACTCTCATTTCACCTCAGGATGTTGGTCCCCCACTGCCCCCTGAGCAGTGTCAGAGGAGGGGACAGGGCAGTGTGGCCGTGGTTTGGCTTGCTCTGGGCAGCAGCACTGCAGCTCTCCTCACACTTGGAGCCCAGCAAGCTCCAGGTAGCAGCAGTTCCTCCTTAGAGCCTTCAAGCACTCTCTTCTGTGCTTTCTTCCACTTTCCCAGGCAGGGTCAACAATGGTTGTGGCCATGTAGGGGACTTTGAGGCTTCAGCCTGTTGGGCAGAGGCTGCTTTGAGTGAACAATAGCCCAGGCGGTGATGCCAGGCAGCCCAAGCAGCTCTGCCTCGGTGGCTTTGGCCACCTGAGAGGATCTGCCAGCTCCATGTGGAGCCTTGGTTCTGCCTGACATCCCATCCTGAAAACAGGCAGCTGCTGCTGGATGTTTGCTGCTCCCTCTCCACTCAGCAGCTCCTCTGTTAGCAAGAGGGCCCTGCCCAAGGCCTGCAGGGCTGCCAGCATTGGTGCTCTCTGGTACCAAAAAGGGGCTTCTGGGCCCAGATCTCTGCTGGAATGGCCTTCATGGCAGGAGCAACCTCCCTGGAGGTGTTTGGCTGAGGCTGTGTGCAGCCTGCTTTAGGGCAGGGTGTCCCTGGGCATGGCAGGGGGGTTGGAACTGGCTGGTCCTTGTGGTCCCTTCCAACCCTTGACTGATTCTATGATTCCATGGGCTGGGAAGCCACCCTGCTCTCCCAGAGGCTTTCCCAGCTGCAGGAGGTGCTGGTGGAGCATGCTGAAGCCCAGGTGATGCTCTGCAGCCCCACCGTGGCACTGCGAGGGCTGGGCATGGCTCCTGAGCTGCCCTCTCTGCACTGCTGCAGCTTCTGATGTTTCTAATCCAGCTTTTGGAAACCCATGGGAGGAGCAGGGAACCCACTGGGGGAGGGGTGCCCAGACAAGGCCCCAGGCCCCTGCTCACCACAGCTGTTTCTCCTGAACCAACTGCACCACCTAACAGCTTCTTCTCTTGCTTCTCTTTCCTGTTGCTTGCAGTAATGTGGACACAGAAAAACTGTGTGGTAAGTTGGGTGATGTCCCTGCCTTGGAGGGCTTCCTCTTGAGGGTCTGTGGTGGGGCTCTGTGTGTGTCTGACCTGGGCAGGCAGGTGGCATTGGCAGTGCCAGGGCCTGAATGCCAGCACAGAGAGCTCTGGAGATCACCCAGTACAAACCCCCTGCTAAAGCAGGGCACCCACAGCACCTTGCCCAGGTGGGTTTGGAACCTCTCCAGAGAAGGAGACTCCACAGCCTCTCTGGGCAAGCCTGCTCCTGGGCTCCTACAGCCTCACACCAAAAACACTTCTCCTCCTGTTCAGGTGGAGCCTCCTGGGTTCCAGTTTGTGCCCATCTGTCCCTTGTCCTGTCACTGGGCACCACAGAAAAGAGTCTGGCCCCATCCTCTTTCCCCCCACCCTTCAGCTCTTGCTGAGCATTGCTCAGATCCCCTCTCAGGCTGCTCTTCTCCAGGCTCTCAGCCTCAGGGCTCTCAGCCTTTGCTCCTCACAGAGCTGCTCCAGACCCTCAGCATCTTTGGAGCCTCTGCTGGGCCCTACAGCAATTCCCTGTCTTGAACTGGGGAGCCCAAAACTGGACCCAGCACTCCAGACATGGCCTCACCAGGGCAGAAGAGAGGGGGAGGAGAATCTCCCTTGACCTGCTGGTCACACTCTTCTGAATGCAGCCCAGGAGACTGTTTGGCCTCTTGGCCACAAGAGCATGTTGCTGGCTCATGGGGAACTTGGTGTCCACCAGCACTGCCAGGTCCTTCTCCACAGAGCTGCTTCCCAACAGGTCCTTTCTCCCCTGTAGTGGTGCAGGACTTGGTGTCCACCAGCACTGCCTTCTTCACAGAGCTACTTCCCAGCAGGTCCTCCCTCACCTGTAGTGGTGCAGAGCTTGGTGTCCACCAGCACTGCCAGGTCCTTCTCCACAGAGCTGCTTCCCAGCAGGTCCTCCCTCACCTCTAGTGGTGCAGGTGCAGAGCTTGGTGTCCACCAGCACTGCCAGGTCCTTCTCCACAGAGCTGCTTCCCAACAGGTCCTTCCTCACCTGTAGTGGTGCAGGTGCAGGACTCTTCACTTGCCCTTGTTGAACTTGATGAGGTTCCCCTCCACTCAGTTCTCTGGCCTGTCCAGGGATGTGTCCCTGAGGATAGGGAAGAAGTCTTCCTTTCAGTCTGGGTGGGAGTGTGATCCTGGGGAGGGACATGGATGTCCTGCAGTGCTGAGCTGTCTGCCCTGCACCTCCTGCTCCCCACAGAGATGGAGGTGCTCAGGAAACTCACCATGATGTTTTTTCTCCTGCTTCAGATTATTTCTCAGCCTATCTTGGAGAATACAGGAATGTGCTCTCTGCCCTGGAAACCCTCAACTCTGCAGTGCTGGCAGCCATGGACAAAACCAAGCTGGTAAGGATGGGATCACAGGAGCAGAAGCTGTGGTGGTCTTTGCTTAGTGTTGAGCTTAGGTGTCACAGTGTGGCACTCCCAGGTCTGTGAGGTGTCCCTCTGCATGCCTGACTTGTCCCCATGGGCAGTGGGGGGCTGCAGGTAGCACAGGGTGAGGGTGGTGAGACATTGGCAGAGATTGAGGGTGGGGAGACACTGGCACAGGTTGCCCAGGGAGGTTGTGGAGCACAGAAGCACCCAATGTGATCAAAGAAGAGAGCTCCAAGCTCAGCCAGCCCAACCTAGCACCCAGCCCTGCCCAACCAACCACACCATGGCACTAAGTGCCCCAGCCAGCCTTGGCTTCAACACCTCCAGCCACAGCCACTCCACCACCTCCCTGGGCAGCCCATTCCAATGCCAATCACTCTCTCTGCCAGCAACTTCCTCCTTACATCCAGCCTGGACCTCCCCTGGCACAGCTTGAGGCTGTGTCCCCTTCTGATGCTGCTTGCCTGTCAGCAGAGCCCAACCCCACCTGGCTGGGAGCTGCAGGCAGCAATGAGCTCTGCCCTGAGCCTCCTCTGCTGCAGGCTGCACACCCCCAGCTCCTTCAGCCTCTCCTCACAGGGCTCTGCTCCAGGCCCCTCCCCAGCCTTGCTGCCCTGCTCTGGACACTTCCAGCACCTCAACATCTCTGCTTTCCCCAGGCTGGGACTCCTGAGGGGGCTGCAGTACCCAGGCTGGTTAGAAGGAGGAGAGGGAGGCAGCTTCTTCAGTGTGAGGGTGGCAGAGCCCTGGAGCAGGCTGCCCAGAGAGGTTGTGCAGTCTCCTTCTCTGGAGCCTTTCCAAACCCACCTGGGTGCATTCCTGTGTGCACTGCCCTGGGTGCTGCTGCTTGGCAGAGAGGTTGGACTGGATGAGCTCTGGAGGTCCCTTCCAGCCTCTAGGGCTCTGTGATTCTGTTGTGTGATCAGCTGCACAGGGGGCAGCTGAACCAGGGGAAGCTGCATTTTACGACTGATTTCCTCCCTCTGGCAGGAAATTCTCCAGAAAGAGCACTTTGGGCTCTCTCTAGAGATGGTTATTTCCATCCCTCTCTCTGGAGATGGTTATTTCCATCCCTCTCTCTGCTGCACTCCCCTGGGCCTGCTGTGTGTGATGGGGCAAGAGACAGGAGGCAGCTGCCTCCTCTCTGCAGTGCTCACCTCAAATGCTGATGTGTCCCCAGGGGATGTGGCTGTGCCCCTGCAGGGTGGGAGCAGGAGGAGGGGGAGCCCTCTACGAGGTGATCTTTAGAGCCCTGTCCCCTCCAAGCACAGCCTGCACCAGCCTAGTGGTTGGGTTGTGGGGGGGTTGGCACCCCAGGTTGGTTCCTGTGCCTGTGTGTTTGGGGTGTGAGGACTGTGCTGGGTGAGCTGCAGGGCTCAGAGCTGGCTGAAAGTGCTTCCCCCACAGCTGTGACATGATGTCAGTGTGAGCAGCTGCCTGCTCCTGTGATAGAACTCCATCCCCTGACATCACCCACAGAGGCCATCAGGAGGATCAGGCCATGGCTGGGGAGTGCTGGAGGCTGGCTGGGTGCTGGGGGTTCTCCCAGAGCCTGGCCTCTTGAAGGGGAGGTGCAGCTGGGGAGAAGCATCTGGCCCCTGTGCAGGGGCAAGTGTCCCTGTGCCGTGGCTGGCCCCAAGAGGGGGCTGAGGAGGGTGGGTGGGAGATGGGAGCAGACTCATTAACCTGGCTGTGGGGGTGCTTGCTGGGGCAAGTGGCCTCTGTGAGACAGGGGTGACAGTGTTTGGGTGCCTGCACCCCTTGGGAGTCAGGGGATGGAGTGGGCAGGGGGAGCAGAGGGTCCCTGCCTGGTCCAACCCTGTGCTCTCCCCATGGAGCAGAAGGGCTGGGAAGGAGTAGGTGGATTGCTTGGGTAGGGAAATGCAGAGATGCAGAGCTGGAGCTCAGCTTTCCATGGCTGCACAGGATCAGCTTCACTGCCATCCTCTTCCTCTGGCAGAGCAGTGAGATTCGTTTTCAAGCCTGAACCTGCCCTGGCACAGCTTGAGGCTGTGTCCCCTTGTTCTGTCCCTGGCTGCCTGGCAGCAGAGCCCAACCCCACCTGGCTACAGCCTCCCTGCAGGCAGCTGCAGGCAGCAATGAGCTCTGCCCTGAGCCTCCTCTGCTGCAGGCTGCACCCCCCCAGCTCCCCACAGGGCTGTGCTCCAGGCCCCTCCGCAGCCCTGCTGCCCTTCTCTGGACATCATCCAGCACCTCAACATCTCTCTTGAACTGAGGAGCCCAGCACTGGGCACAGCACTGAAGGGGTGGTCTCACCGGAGCTGACTGCAGGGCAGAAGCACTGCCCCGGTCCTGCTGGCCACACTCTTCTTGATGCCAGGATGCCACTGGCCCGCCTGGGCACGCTGCTGGCTCGCGTTCAGGCGGCTGCGCCCCCGCTGCAGAGCCAGAGGTGCCTGAGAGAGCTCTCTCCGCTTGCCCGCAGAGGTACGAGGGCGCCTCGAAGCTGGAGCAGTTCCTGACGCGGTTCCTGCTGCGGGAGACGCTGCAGCAGCTGCAGTCCCTGCAGGGCTCGCTAGAGTGCGCTGTGGACACCGTGGAGGAGCAGGCAGGACGCGAGCGGTAAGCGGCTGCGGCTCCGCTGCTCGCTTGGGCGCTGCGGCTGCGGCTCCGGCTCCCGGCCGGCGGCGGAGCTGCCCCGCGGCAGCGCCTGGCTCCAGCCTCTCCTTTGGCGTTTTGCTCTTTCAGGAAGGAGGTGCAGAAAGCGGAGGCCTCGCTCGGCCTGCGGCCGGGCCGGCGCTGCGGGCGCAGGGGGCAGAAGAACGTCTGCCTGTCACCCACCGACCCCTACTCCGGGATGCTAACCACAGGTAGCTGCTGCCTGGCAGCCGCAGCTCTGCTTGTATCACAGTGTCACAGTATCACAGTGTCACAGTATCATCAGGGTTGGAAGAGACCTCACAGATCATCAAGTCCAACCCTTTAGCACAGAGCTCAAGGCCAGACCATGGCACCAAGTGCCACGTCCAGTCCTGCCTTGAACAGCTCCAGGGACGGCGACTCCACCACCTCCCCGGGCAGCCCATTCCAGTGTCCAATGACTCTCTCAGGGAAGAACTTTCTCCTCACCTCCAGCCTAAATTTCCCCTGGCACAGCCTGAGGCTGTGTCCTCTCGTTCTGGTGCTGGCCACCTGAGAGAAGAGAGCAACCTCCTCCTGGCCACAACCTCCCCACAGGTAGCAGTTGGTGCCTCTGTCCAGCCTGCAGAGGCTGCGGGAGCAGCAGCGTGGCACAAAGGGCATTGGCAGCCAGCTGCCAGCTGCAGCTCCTGTGGGAGGCTGAGCAGTGGGAAGAGTTCCAGGAGGAAAACAAGTCTGAGCTTTTGGTTTACATGGGAGGTTTAGAAGGGTGGGGTTTTTTTTTGGTGGTGTTCTGGGTCTTGAGCAAGCTTTTGCAGTGGCAACAGCCAGCATTTGCCATGGCACCTCTCTGCCCTTCCCCCTGCAGGCGTTTGCGTGGAGCACAGCAGCCAGTGGATGGCACAGATCAACAGGCTGCAGCAGCTCATCGAGAAGCTGGAGTGCAAGGTGCGTGGTACAGGGCAGGGCTGGGGGCTGTCTTGCACCTTGGGGCTGCCAGGTTGGTGCTGGTTCCCCTCCCTGTGCCATCGGCCCTGGTGTGTGGTCCTGGCATTGTTACAGAGCTGTGCCCCCTCACCAGACCCAGGTTGGCAAAGCTGCTCACCCCCTGCTGTCTCCAAGGCTCTCCTTCTCCACTCAGCTCTGCTGACCCTCCTCTGATTCTCCATGGCCCATGCTGATCTGACGAGTCCAGTGTCCACCCCTGACCGCCCAAATGTGCAGGTCATAGCCCTGAGGTGCCCCAAGGAATGTCCCCAGAGCTGTCACACTGAGCTGGGCCGGGCTGGGGGTTCCTGCCACGTTGTGCTGGCTCAGAGCTGTCCCAGTAAGGATGATTTCTTCTCTGGTGCTCACACAGAGCCCGCGGCTGGAGCCACTGAAGGAGGAAGCGATGTGCAAAGGAAGAGATGCAGTAAGTCCCTGCCTGTGCACACAGACCCCGCTCTGACATCGCTCCCGCAGCCCCTGTCCCCACAGTCACCTGGCTGAGCTGCTGGCTTTGGGCTGGTGAGGACTCTGCTGCCCGCTGGTGGAGCGGGATGGGAGTCGGAGCTCTCAGCTGCCCGTGGCATCATCCACGGGACAAATGCAGCTCCCCCAGCAGTGCCCACAGCCAGCACAGAGCAGGCCAACCCCCTGCTTGTGAGCCCCCGAGTCCCCCAGCTTTGCTCTGGGCACCCTCAGACCATGCAGAGCCCCAGTAGAGGGTTCTCAAGGCCCCTTTGAGCTGGGGGGGGAACAACATAGGGAACTGCAACAGGCCCTAAACAAGACCCCACCGCTAGGGGATGGAGCATCTCCTGTTGGTGCAGCCCTTCTTGCAGGGGCCACCTGCCCAGGTAAGGCAGGAGCCACTTGGTGCTGGCACCGTCCCCCAGCGCTGCGGCGCCAGCTGCGTCCTGCAGCTTCCTCTGCCGAGCTGGGGGTGCTGGGCACTGCCTTGCCCTGCAGCAGGGTGGGAGCAGGGAGGCCAGGAGGGGACAGGGGCCACCCTGATGCCATTCTTCTGCCATCCCCTCCCAGCACATCCTGGTGGCAAAGAGGCAGATCTCGGTGGCGAGCAGCAGCATCGAGGAGTTCCGCCAAGCCTTCAGGTCCTACACGGAGGGCACTGCCGGGCAGAGCAGCTGCCTGCAGTAAGTGTGGCAGCTGGGGGGGGGTGTGGGGTGGCTCCCACAGACATTTGGGCTTTTAACACAGCACCCTCGGGGGACAGCAGAGGGGTTTGTGGTGTGTTTTGTGTGCTGGGGGAGCTCAGAGCGCAGAGGTTTGACCCTGCGGAGAGAGGAGGAGATCTTGTCCCAGCTGCGGCAGTGTCTCTGCAGCGTGGACCCAGCTCTTGCTGCCCCTGTGAGGCCACACCTTGAGTACTGCCATCAGTTTTGGGACCCTGGCTTCAAGAAGGGCATTTTGAGGCTGGAGAGTGTCCAGAGAAAGGCAGCAAACCTGGTGAAGGGTGTGAAGAAGAGGGCTGGGGAGGAGCAGCTGAGGGCAGACCTCATTGCTCTCTGCAGCTGCCTGAAAGGAGCTTGCAGTGAGGTGGGTTGGGTTGTTTACTCCCAAGTATCAGGTGACAGGACAAGAGGAGATGGCCTCAGTTGGCATCAGGTGAGGCTTAGGTTGGGTATCAGAAGAAACTTCCTCTCTGAAAGGGTTCTCAGGCACTGGCACAGGCTGCCCAGGGGGGTGGCCGAATCTCCATGCCTGGAGGGGTTTCAAAGAGGCAGAGCTGTGGTGCTGAGGGCCACAGCTTAGCAGCAGCTGGGGTGGTTAGAGCATGGTTGGACTGGAGAATCAGAGCACTGCTGGGAGCAGCCTCAACCATCTGAGCCTAACCCCACTGTGACATCAAAGCTGAGCACCCCTCCACTGCTGGGCAGCTTGAAGCCCAGCTCTGACTCCAGTGCCATGCCACTGCCAGCCTGTCCCTGGAGCTGGCACAGCTGCTCCTGGAGAGGCCCTTCCTGTTCCCGTGGGCAGCAGTTCCCCTTTGAAGTTGCCATTGCTCAGTTCTGCAGCTGCAGCAGCACAAAAGCGTTTGCAAGCCCAGAGCCAAGGGAGCTGCCCCTTGTGACCGGTGTGGCAGGGACAGGGCTGTGGTCCTTTGGCCCCTTCTGGCAGGAGCACTGAGCAGGCAGCTGGGTGGTGGTGCAGGGGCAGGCTCTCCACCTGAGCAACGCTGGAGCAGAGCCCTGGGCAGCCTCTGCTCTCCTGGGTCACCCCAGGGGACTGCAGAGTGCTCTGGGGACCGCACACGGGGGGATGCAGCCTATGAGGTGCCAGCTGAGTTGCTTTGCTCTCCCCCCAAGGGCCGGGGCCCCTCCTGCAGCCCTTAGCAGCAGCTGGAGGAAGCCTTCCTCCACAGCTGGAGCTCAGGATGCTGCAGCTGAGCGCAGATGGTTCCCCAGCCCATGCACCCTCAGCCTTTGCTCTCTCCCCTCCCTGCTGCTTCCCATGGACCGGAGGAAGCCCCAGGCTGTTCCTCTGGGGGGAGGGAGCGTGGGAAGCAGCTCCTGGCCAAACAGCATCGCGCTGGGGGGGCAGCAAGCTGCGGGTTTGTGCTGTGGTCTCAGCTCCTCACTCTCCTGCCCCAGTGTGTGCGGGGGGGGGGTGGGGGGGTGAGGGCTGACAGGCAGCTGCAGAGGCTGCAGGGCTGAGCTCCTCTCTGCTGCACTGCTGTCTGGGCAGCAGCAAGGCCCAGCCTAAACAGCAGCACTGATACCTGAGCAGCCTGGGCTGGTGGAAGGTGTCCCTGCCCACGGCAGGGGATTGGAACTAGGTGATCCCTTCCAACCCAAACCCTTCTGAGAGCCCTGAAGGGTGAGGGCTTTGGGATCCTCCGGAGCTGTGTGCTGGCTCCTGCAGCCACACAGTGTGGGTGCATCCCAAGTGCTCTCTGAAAGCCTTGTGCTGAGGCCCCACGGTGCTCAGTGTCACTCCTGTCCCCCTGCAGTGTGTCTGCCTGCAAGCTGACAGATGAGGCCTGCTTCATTCTCTACGAGTTCTGGCAGGACGTGAGCTCCTGGAGAAGGTTGGAGGCTCTCCTTGTGCAGGGCTGGGGCTGGCTGCTCTGGACTGGGGAGGCAGCTGCAAGGGGTGTCCCTCTGGGGCTCCACCAGGACCCCACTGCTCCCAGTCCCTGTATGGGCTGTCCTGCTGCTGGCAGCTGATGCCAGTGTGCCCCTGGGCTGCCTGCAGCAGGAGGGGATGAACACCCTGATAAAGGACCTGGGGAGCAGAGCAGGGGTGGGAGGCCTTTGGGGCTGTGTAGTAGCAGCCCTGACCCTGGGTGTGGGCAGGGGTCCCAGTGCAGCCCCGAGGCAGGCAGAAGCCCTGCAGCCCCTGACCCTCCCTCTGCCTTACACCCCCTGACCCTCGCCCTGCCTCACAGCCCTCCACAGCCCTGCAGCCCCTGACCCTCACCCTGCCTTACACACCTTGACCCTCACCCTGCCTCACAGCCCCCCACAGCCCTGCAGCCCCTGACCCTCACCCTGCCTCACAGCCCTGCACCCCTTGACCCTCATCCTGCCTCACAGCCCTGCACCCCCTGACCCTCCCTCTGCCTTACAGCCACTTGCAGTCCAGCTGCAGCAAGACCTTCCAGCGCTCCATCATCAGCTTGCTGGAGTCCCCAGAGCTGCTGACCACCATGCTTTTCCCAGGTGAGGAGGGAGGTGGGGCCCAGGCTGGCCTGGGGGGCTGTGGGAGCCCCCCCCTCTCAAGTCCCCATGCTTCTGCTTTGGGTGTTGTGCAGGGAGCAGGCAGCTGGGCTCGCTCCAGAGCAGAGGATGGGGGTGGGGAGGGACCTGAACTGCGTTTCTCAGCCCCCCCCCGTGTAAAATACCATGAAGTAATTTGTCTGGAGCTGACTCTACTTGACTCTCGAGTCCTCAGCACAGACAGGGACCTGTTGGAGCAGGGCCAGAGGAGACCACAGCAATGCTGGGAGGGCTGGAAGCCCTCTGCTGTGAGGCCAGGCTGGGAGAGCTGGGGGTGCTCAGCCTGGAGAAGGCTCCAGGGAGACCTTCTGGTGGCCTTTCAGTGCTTAAAGGGGCTGCCCAGAAAGCTGGGGAACAGACTTTTGATCAGGGCAGGAGAAGGGGTGATGCTTGGAAACTAGAACAGGGAGATTTAGACTGGAGGAAAGGTAGAATTTCTTTGTGCCCAAGCTGCCCAGAAGGGTGGTAGATGCCCTACCTCTGGAACCATTCCAGCATAGGTTGTCTGGGGTCTCTGAGCAGGGCTGTAGCTGGCCCTGCTCCCTGCAGAGGGGCTGGACTAGATGAGCTTTAAAGGTTCCTTCCTCCCCAAACCAGCCTGGGATTCCAGAGTTCACTGAATCTGGACTGAATCCCACAGTGGCAGTGCTCCTCCTGCCCTGCTGGTCCCACTGCCCCCGTTCCAGGTGTGCCCCTGCTGGGCTCAGGTGGCTCACTCCTCTCCAGGCCATGGAGCCCAGGGGGCTGATGATGCTTTAGAGCCGGATGCCAGGGAGCTGCAGCACAGCCTCAGGTGTCCCCAAGCAGGGCTGGATTCCCCCCCCCACCTCTGCTGCCCCCACTCCCCTTGCCCAGGCTGACCCTGACCCCTTCCCCTCTCTCCCCCCAGCCTCCTGGTGGATCATGAACAACAACTGACCCTGGGCAGCTTCTCCAGGATGCCCTCAGCATGCGCGGCAGGGCCAGCACCTTCCCCTCCCCCGTGGCACCTGCCTGCCCCTCCTTCCAGCAGGGGCTGCCTGCCCCTGGCCCTGGCAGTGCTTTACCTTTTGCTCTTTCCATGTTCATTGATTGATTCCCTCACCCAGAGGCTCTGTGGGGAGAGCAGGGCAGCTCCAGCAGCGTGCCTGGGGTGACCTGGCTCTGCTGCCCTCAGCCCCCCTTGCACTCCATCTCCTCTTCCTCACGCTCCATTTCCTGCAGGCTCCACAGGGACAGGCTGAGGGATGTGGCTCTGGCCAGCTGTGGCATCCTGAAGCCCTGGGCCAGCTGTGGCCCTGCCCAGAGCGCTGGGCTGCCTTGGGTGGGTTGTGAACAGTGTTTTATAGGGGGCAAAAAAGGGAAGTTTTCCTGGCAAGAAGTGCCAGGTCTGGCCTTGGCCATGCCAACAGCCTGTGTGGCCACTGCAATGGCTTTGACATTGGCCTCCTGCTCCCCCAGCAGTGCCCAGGGCACTGCACCCCCAGGGCAGGCCAGAATGGGCAGCGGCTCTGCTGCTTCGCCCTGCGGTCAGCTGCCACACAGCAGAGCTGGCACCAGGCTCAGTGCAGCTGAGTTAATGGTGAGAGGGGGCTCAGGCTGAGCAGGGCTGCCCCCCTTGCTGCAGCAGAGCCCTGGATGGTGGCTTGCACAGGAGCCTTGCTCTCTCCTCCCCTGGGCTGGTGTCAAAGCTGCTGCTGAGAAGAGCAGGGAGTGAGGGACTGGGCAGGGCAGGCATGGAGAATGTCCCTGCACCCCTGCCTGGCACCAGCACTTGGTGTGCTTCACCCAGCTCGCCACAGCTGCCCCCATCCAACCCTCCCTTGCCTGGGTACCAGCCCCCTCCCACCTCCCCTTCCCTGCCCCGAGGGTGCTGCTCCCCAGCAGCACTCCAGCAGCAGCACTCCAGCAGCAGCACCTGCCCTGCGGCTCCCCAGCGCCCTGGTGGAGCAGTGAGAGTGCAGCAAAGCTGTGGCTGCAGGGTGCTGGCTCCAGCACGAGGACAACTGCTGCCAGGCTGTGCTGGCATCTCCTGCCGTGTCACCCCCTGCCTCAGGGCCCTGGGGCCACAACGTGGGGACAGAGATGTGTCTGGGGACTTGCTTTGCTCCAGCAGGAGCTTCCCCATGGCTCCCTGGGTTTGTGGTGCAGGGAGTGGGTCCTGACTGATGTTGGCAGCCTCACTTCCCCCTTGTTGGGGGGGGGAAACAGCAGCCACTGCTGCCAGCTTGACTGGGCACCATCAGGCCACCAAACAGCAAGGGGTGAGTGTGGGGCCTGCCTTGGCCACCCTCCCTGTGCCCAATTCTATCACTAATTGTGGCTAACTGCTCATTTGCCCTGGCCAGAGCCACACTGGGCCATGGTGGCTGCAGCCCAGGGCTGAGGCAGCAGCGGGGCAGGGCCACATACCCTGCATGGGAGCCACAGACAAAGGGCACAGGGGTGTGCTGGGAGCAGAGTTGCAGTGTGGGTTATGGGCACGTCAGGGGTGGGTGAGAGATGGGCACCCACAACTGGCACAGCTGCAGTGGGCTTTGGGATTCCTGAGCCACTGCCTGCAGGGGACACCAGCAGCCTTCCCACACCAGGGTGAGGTCTTGCCCCCTGTTCTGGATTTCTTACCCACTGGATTGGTGTTTGCAGTCCGAAGTCCACAGACTGGGCCAAGGTGTGCCCATGGGGCATCCTCCTCAGGTGGCTGGCAAGTGACACAGGGCTGAAGCTGCAAGCCAGCTGTGCCAGCAGGACAGCACCTGGCAAGATTTAAACCTGAACCTAAGGAAGTTACTGAGTTAGGGGCTGGCTGCCAGCTCTGCCTACACCTGCTCCCCCAGGACCTGCAGCTCCCCCAGCACCCTCTGCAGCTCACTTGCTCAGGGCTGCAGCCTGGCACCGTACCCCCAGTCCCACTCCCAGCTCCTCCCAAGAGAGGAAGGAGGAGCTGGCTGCTGAATAGAGTCTTTTTATTGACTACTTTGGAGTAGAACAAACTAAATACATCTGTACTGGGGGGGGGGGGGGGTGTGTCCTTTATACAGTAACATTAAATAAGTTATGCACAGGAATGAAGTAACAAATTTCTATTACAGAATTAAATGGGAGGGAAAAAAGAAAAGGGGGGGGGGGGGAGGAAAAAATCATTGAAGCCTCTCCCCAATGTCTTCCCATGTCCTAATTTCACATTTATCATTCCAAGTGGGGGAGGGGGGGGAAAACCCAAACCCAAGCAAACCAACCAAGGGGCACTCATTAGCATTTGATCTGTGTAAGGGGGGGGAACTGAGCTGCACGGCCGTCCCGGGCACCTGGGGAGGGTGGAAGACAAAATCTATTTACAAGCAACTTCTCCAGCCCTGCCCTGCTCCCTGCCCCAGCCCCTGCCCTGCAGAAACGATTGGGATGTGACAAGCAGGCAGCAAAGCCCCTTCAGGCCCCGCCCTGCTCCGGGGAGAGGAGGGGGGGGGGTGTTAGCAGCTCCTGCCCTGATGCTCCCACAAGCCCAAAGCATTTGCTGCTCCTCCCTGCTGGACACAGCAAATCCTCCCCCATGCTACAGACCTGGGCACGGCAAGTCTGCCTCCATGCTACAGACCTGGGCATGGCAAATCCTTCCCCATGCTACAGACCTGGGTGCAGCAAATCTGCCTCCATGCTACAGACCTGGGCACAGCAAACCTCCCCCATGCTACAGACCTGGGCCCAGCAAATCTGCCTCCATGCTACAGACCTGGGCACAGCAAACCTCCCCCATGCTACAGACCTGGGCACAGCAAATCTGCCTCCATGCTACAGACCTGGGCACAGCAAACCTCCCCCATGCTACAGACCTGGGCACAGCAAACCTCCCCCATGCTACAGACCTGGGCACAGCAAATCTGCCTCCATGCTACAGACCTGGGCACAGCAAATGCTGCTGGGCTTTGCTGCAGAGGGGTGGGCAGAGTCCCTTTCCAGGAGCTTTGCAAAGGGCACACAGCAGGCAGGCAGCTCAGGGCTGCTGCAGTCCGGGGCTCACCTTTGCTGCCATCTCCGTCCCTCCTGCAGCAAACACCTTCAGGCTGGTGACACCTTCCCTAGGCTGCTGTAGGCAGAGGGGCTCTAGTGCCACCCCTATTGGGGGCTGCCTTAATCCCAAGGACAGAGCACCTTCATGCTCTCAGGAGCCATGCCCATGCCAAGGGCTGTGCCATGGCCAGCAGCCCTGGCCCTGTCTCCTGGGGGACAGGGGAGATGCTCGCAGCCGCCACTCCTGAATTGAGTTTTTTTTGCATAACAAACCCTTGCAGAGATGGGAATCAGGGCTGGGCCCCCCCTAGGGCAGCAGCTTTCCCTGAGGGCCAGGGCTGGGTCAGCAGGTCACTGGCTCAGCCCAGGCAGCCAGCAGGCAGCTCCAGCACAGCAGCCTCCGTGTGGGTCATTCCCACTCCGTGATCCAGGGGAAAAGTGATCACCAAAGCCTGGAATGCCTTGAAGTGATCACCACAGCTGGGAATCCCTTGCCTTACCAGCCTGCAGCCCAGCACGGTGCAGGCACAGTCCGGGCTCTGCTGAGTGGCTGCTCAGGTGGGGAGCAGGGTGGGGAACTGGCACAGCTGCCCGAGGGAAACGTGCCCAGCCCTCTGATGGCCTCCACAGAGCGTCTGAGATCAGCCCTGCTGTGCCCCAGAAGAGCCCTGCTGGGGGTCGGTGTCAACTGTTGTGTGTGACTGCCCTGAGTTTGACTCTGAGCAGTGGATTTCCTGCCCACGGAATCCCCCCAGGACCTTACTGTGAGCCTGCAGCGCTGGGGCTGCTCTCTGAAAGCTGGCTGAGGTGGTGGTGGCTGCACAGCCCTGGGCCTCTCTGGGGAGCAGCACCACAGCAGCTCCCCAGGTGAGGACCTCCACAGGACACTAAGTCCTGCTTGGTTTTAATAGTTTGGCCAAGGCAAGTGGGGAGAAGAGAGCAGAACTGACCCCATCAGCACTGTGGGAGGAACACCACGGCAGGAGCTCTCAAACCAACAACTTCCAGCCAACATTTTCTGCACAGCAAAGGGACAGTGCCCAGGTGGAGAGGGCAAGAATGGCCTGCAGCCCATCCAGATCTGCTCTGTGCTTACTGCCAGCAAAGGTCCCTCCCCAGGGAGCACCCAACTGCCTGCCCCAGCACAGACTGGGACTAAACCCAGGCCATCCAGACGTGACCAGCTCTATGTTCCTGGCACTGACATTTGGTTTAGAGCAGATGGTTCCTCTCCTCCTTCTGCAATCATCAGCTGCCAACCTGCTGGCAGAAGAGGAGGGAAGAGGATCTGGCTTTTGCCATTTTGCTGGAGGACAAGCTGCTCCTGCTGGGAATCAGCTCGGGTCTGTCCAGGGCAACACCCAGCCAGCACAGCCACCGGAGACACTGCTGCCTGGGAGCAGGGTGGGTGCAGGGTATGGAAGAAACGTGGCTGGAGGAGGTGGCTCAGATGCCTCAGGAAGGAGCTGGAGCACATTTGACCCGTGAGGATGGGACTCAGCATCTCCCACCTGTGTTGGCAGTGCTCCCCACCCAGGCACTGCCTCACTTCCTCCAGGTCCTGAGTGACGCTCTGGGACCCCCCTGCAAAGAGACAGGCAGGGAGGTGCCGCAGGCAGGGGCTGGCCCCAGCTCTTCACAAGCCACAAAAGAAAAGGGGCAGGACGGGGAGGCAGAGCCCAAGTGCTGAGAGCCAGGTGTCGAAGGCGGCAGCTGGTACCAGTTGCTGGAGGGGGGAGGGCTTAGCCTTAAACCCCCCCTCCCCAGGGAAAGGAATCAAGAGGGCTGAAGCCAAACCTGCCCTTCAGAGTCCGTTTGTCTCTATGGCTGTCACGGAGGCCGGGGTGGAGGAGCGGGAGGTGGTGGCCGAGGTCTTCTCGAGGGCAGGGCTGGCGACGCCGTCGAGCGCCTTGGCCGCGGCGGCTCGGGCGGGCAGCGCCAGCGGCTTGCTCTGGCCGTGCAGGCTCTGGCCGCAGATGCGGTGGTGCCGCTCCCAGTCCTTGTGCTGGCAGAAGGAGCCGCAGTAGCGGGCGATGTTGCAGCCGCTGCAGGTCTCGCTGGCCTTGCGCCCGCAGTTCCAGCAGCTCTGCAAGGACACAGACACCAGAGGCTGCAGAAGGGGTCGAGCCCCCCCTCCCCCGAGGGCTGCCGGCCGCTGCTGCTGCTGCTGCCGACTCGGCAGCTCTGCAGGGGGCTGTTCACCCCACCCCCCCTCTCTCCGGCCCCTGTTTAGCAACGTTAGAATGAGCAATCCATTCATTCCTGCTCTTTCCCAGCCCTCTGCCAAGGCTGCTAACCTCCAGCCTGCCCAGCAGCGCCTGCCAGGCTGCCCCCGTCACATCCCCTCCCCTGGATCCACCCAACAGCAGGCAGGACTCAAACCCAGGCTGCAGATGCTGCTCCTGGCTCCTTTTATTTCCTGTTCGAAGCAGCTCTGTGCTGGGACCGCTCCCAGCCGAGAGCTCTCCGCAGGGATTTCAGCCTGCAGCACAGGCACCATTTGCTCCGCGCCCTGCCTGGCTGCACAAGAGGTCGGCACAGGCTAATTTGGAAAAGCAAAAGCTCATTTGAAAGCCTTCTGGCCAGGTGGAAGTGCTGCCAGAGCCCGAGCTTCAATCTGGAAGCAGAGCAAAGGCCCTCTGGTTGCTGGGAGAGATGTCAGCTGGTGGCCTTACGGCGGCCACCGCTTCCCTGCGAGCGCAGGGGCAAGAGGCCAGCGCCGGGAGCTGCTGCGGCTGCAGCTGCTGGGAGCAGGGCAGTGGGGGCGGGGATCAGCTCCCTGCAGCTGGATCCGCACTCTGGCAACCACAGATTGGAGAGGGCGAGTTCAGCTGCAGGGATGCAGCCTCTGCTAGCGCCTGCCTGCGTCTAACCCTACCCTGTGGGCACCTTTCACCCTCCCCTGCTTCTGCAGCTCTTTGCTGCTGGCTGCAGAGGCAGGGAAGTGGGTGAAGCAGGGGTGGTGGAGGAGCTGGGCAGCCCTGCTGCAGGGAACGGCAGACAGACTCCCTGCTCCCGGAGTGTGTGCAGGAGCCAGCAGATGGGCAAGGAACGGCCAAAGTGAGCTGCTCCAGAGCCAGCAGACCCCCAAGGCTCCTGGGTGCCCCGTGAGAAACAGGACTCCTGACCAAGGATCCCAGCCCAGCATGTCCTGCACTGGCTCTGCAGAAGTGGGTCACAGCTTCACAGTTGCTTACACCTCGAGCTGTGTTCTCAGGCCCCCCTGCAAAGTTGACACAGTGCCAGAAAATGTGAGTGGCCTGCAGAGCTCAGGGGGATGGGGCCTGTGCTGGCTGAGGGATGCTCAGCTGCTCTCTGGGGTGTCAGGAGGATGCTTCTCTGGTGTTCCCCTATGGACAGATCATTGCTTGGCTCATTTCTTCCATGGCTTCCTGAGGAGTTCCACCCACTGCCATTATGTGTTCACTTGGCTGGTGCTTGTGTCCTTCAGTGATAGAACCAGAACCAGAATCATGGAATGGCTTGGGTTGGAAGATACTTCTAAGATCATCCAGTCTAGCTTTCAACCCAACACCACTGTGGCCACTAAACCATGTCCCCAAGTGCCATGGCCACAACTTTCTTGAACACCTCCAGGGATGGGGACTCCACCACCTCCCTACGCAGCCTGTGCCAATCCTTGACCACTCTTGCAGCAAATAAACGTTTCCTCATCTCCAACCTACCCCTCCCCTGACACAATTTTAGGACATTTCCTCTCCTATCACCTCAGACTAGGGAGAAGAGCCCACCCCCACCTCACTGCAACCTCCTTTCCAGGAGCTGTAGAGAGCAATGAGGTCTTACTTCAGCCTCATCTTCTCCAGGCTGAACACCCCCAGCTCCCTCAGCTGCTCCTCCCCAGGCCTGTTCTCCAGTCCCTTCCCCAGCTTTGTTGCCCTTCTCTGGACATGCTCCAGACTCTCAATCTTTGTTGGAGTGAGAGACCCAAAACTGAACACAGGATCTGAGCTGTGGCCTCGCCAGTGCTGAGTGCAGGGGGACAATCACTGCCCTGCTCCTGCTGCCTCCCTCTGTATTGCCACCTTGCCTCGTGGCTCCTGCCCCACACAGGGATGCCAGCAGCAGAGCTCTGTGCCCCACTCAGCATGGGGACAGAACCCCACCAGGTGCAGGGACAGGCTGGCTGCCCACATGGTCCCAGTGAGCGTTAGCTCCCTGTTCCCTTTGGATTTCTGCTCAGCAGAACCAAAGCCTCTGCTCTTGCATCCATACAGAGAAACCAAAACAAGCACCAAACCCCAGGCAGATGGGCCATGGTGGCCCAGGAACTGGCCACACAGCTGTCCTCCAGTCCAGCTGACAGCTCCAAAGCCTAACAACTGAGCTCTCAGTTAAGCAACAAAGCAATGACTGAAGAGCAGGAAGGAATTCTTCAGGAGATCCCCATTCAGAAGGTGCTGCTGGCTCTGACAAAGTGTAGTCCCTTCTTGTCCAACCTGCAGATGCCTCCCTAGGAGGTTTCCACAGTGCAGGGACAGCCACCCCACACAGACACTTCCCAGCTGCCCCTGTGTGTGGGGCAGCAGCCTAGCAGGAGGTGTGGGGAGCCTGTCTGTGGAGACAAGGGGACCACACACTGCCCAGGAGCCAGGGAAACCACATCCGAGACAGCAGAGCCCCAGCAGGCTTCTCTGTGCCCACGCAGGGTGTGCTGTGCACCATCAAGTACCTGCAGCTCCACCAGCAGCCTAAGTTTCTCCCCTGTGCTATTTTAAAGCCCACCAAGAGCAATGCCTGGTCTGCACTGACCAGGAAACCCTCCCCAGCAGCAGATTTCTGAGCCAAACTGCACCATCAACCCTTTGCCTTTGCCTCCACACCTCCCTCAGTCCTGAGCAGGCCCTGGTGGTTACACTGGGTCCAGCTCATGGTGCCCAGGGGTGCTCCTGGGCTGTTGCTCACTCACAGGTGCCACAGGCACCGTTCAGGCTCATTCCCCTGAGAGCAAACCCAAAAGCCAAAGGGGTCCAGCTCATGGTGCCCAGGGCTGTTGCTCACTCACAGGTGCCACAGGCACTGTTCAGGCTCATTCCCCTGAGAGCAAACCCAAAAGCCAAAGGGGTTTGAATGGCATCACCTTTATCCCTCTAAATACAGATGGGAGAGGCCTCTGAAAGGTAAGGGGTGGAGAACCTGCAGGCTCCAAGGTATCACCAGGCAGGACCTGCAGACTTTGGAAGTCCCTTGCCAGGGTGTCCCCTGGCACCTTACCTCTGTGGACTCCTCCTGCTCGTTGATGACCAAGAAAGCATCCTCGGTGGCCTGGCGCTTGGCGTCGGCGATGGTCTGCTCCATGCGAGCCCTCTCGGAGGCGATCATCTCAAAGGCCTTCTGCTCGGCCTCGGCCACTGCCTTCTGCACCTCCGACATGGCCTGGCGCTTCACCTCGTTCACAGCTTCTTCTGGAGGGAAAGAGCAGCTTCACCCACCCGCCCCAGCAGCAGCTGAGCCTCCCCCACCACCCGCAGGGGCAGCGCCTGGGCTGCGGTAGCTGCAGCGCATGCTCAGCACCGGCACGGCTCTGGCAGCGGCCAGGCCAGCCGCGGCCCCGTGGCATCCCCACTGGCACGGGGCACAAGGAACAGAGCCCTTAGGAAAACCCAGGCACTGCCTGGATTTAGGCTACACCTTGACTACTGGGTCCAGCCTGGGAGCTCTCACCACAACAGGGACATTGGGATGCTGCAGCGTGGCCGAGAAGAGGACAGCAAAGCTGGTGGGGGTGTCTTGAACACAAAAGCAGCTGAGGGACCTGAGGTTGTTCAGCCTGGAGAAAAGGAGGCTGGAGGGAGACCTCATTGCTCTCTGCAACTCCCTGAAGGGAGGCTGGGGCCTCTTCTCCCAGGTAACAAGGGATAGAATGAGAGGAAATGGCCTCAGGTGGCAGCAGAGGAGGTTTAGGTTGAATATTAGGAAAAATGTCTTCCTTGAAAGGGTCACTGGAACAGGCTGCCCAGGGAGGGGGTGGAATCACCATCCCTGGAGGGGTTTAGAAGATGTCTGGATGAGTTGCTCAGGGCCATGGAGATGGTAGGTTATGGCTGGCCTCTGTGATCTTAAGGTCTTTCCCAACCAGGCCATCCTAGGATTCCAGGATCCAGGCGCAGTGGAGAACCCAACAGGCACATCCCAGGGCATTCCTGCACCTGAGCATCTCTGCTTTCTGCAGAGCACATCGAAGCCTGTGTTGAGCTTATCCCAGCCAGCAGGGCCCCTGTGCCAGGTGACCATCACCCACTCACCAGCTTTCTTCCAGATCTCCTCGGTGACGTAGCCTGTTCCTGCCCTGCTGCTGAACTCCCGCAAGGAATCTGCGGGGACAAGGGACACAGGGACAGGTTGGCAGAGCCCTCTCTCACCCAACTGCTGCTGAAGTGCCCACCAGTACCTTGGTACACCGTGAGGGAGGGCAAAATTCACCAGCCAAAGGCCAGGATTCCGACAGCTGAAGCCATTCATCAGCCGCTCTGATGACAAATTACGACATTTAATTAGGGTCTTGCATAATTGATGAGGCTGTGGAAGCCATCTCCATCTCCTGGTGCTCTCTAACAAGAGGCAGTGCTCATCAGGCTGAGCCAGCAAATATCTGCACTGCTCAGCAGCTCTGCAGCCCTCTCCACAGGCAGCAGCTGACCCTAAACACAGCACTTCCCATCGCTGGGGCAACACTGAAGCTGAGACTGATGGACAACCTGTCCTGCAGGAGCTCTGACACTGAGGTGTGTACACTCCTCAGCACCCACAGCCTGCCAAGAGCCTGGGACAGATGGGGACAGTCAGCCAAGGACCTCGACACAGGCTGCTCTTCAGAAGGCCTTCTTCTGCCTGTGTTCTACCCTGAGAAACTTCCTGAAGGGTCAGAGCAAAACTGATTTTGGTCCAAGGCTGGTGGAAAACCGAAGCAGCCCAAGAAGGTGGTGAGGATATTTCAGCCTGGGGGTCACAGAATGGCTCAAGTTGGAAGGGATCTCAGACATCATCTGCTCCAACCTCTCCACCATGGGCTGGAGCACTTCTCAACTATACTCAGCTGCTCAAGACCTTATCCAGCCTGGCTTTTAACACCTCCAGGGAAGAGGCATCCAGAACCACTCTGAGCAATCCCTTCCAGTGTCTCACCACCCTTGTACTAAAGAACTTCTTCCTAAGACCCAGTCTAACTCTAACTCTCCCTCAGCTTCAAACCATCATCAATGACCTCTTGTGTGCTTTATAAATCACACCAAGGACCTCCCCAGTTTAGAAAACAAACTAAAGGGGCCCTCCAGTACCTGAAGAGGCTACAAGAAGGCTGCAGAGGGACTGCTTCCAAAGGCCTGCAGTGAGAGGAGGAGGGGCAATGGTTTGACATTAGAGTAGCTTTAGATTGGATGTGAGGAACAAGTTCTGCACTATGAGGGTGGTGGAACACTGCAACAAGTTGCCCAGGGAGGAAACTGAGGCCCCATCCCAGGAGATATTCAAGCTGCTCTAGTAGAGGGCGTCCCTGCTGACTGCAGGGGGTTTGGCCTGGATGACCTTAGGAGGTCCCCTCCAGACCACTCTGTGATTCTAAATCACCTTTACCGAGGTGGGGCTGTCCCTTAGCCATGCTGTATTAAATTGACAAAGGCTAGGAGCTGGCTGTGCTCCCTGGGCTGTCACACAGCCAGCTCAGTCTGCCTGCAGGAGGATTCACTCTGTGTTGTACACCCACAAACTGGATAGAAATCAAACCAAATTTGGTTTCCTTGGCATGATTCTTCCTGTCAGAAAACATCTTTATTATCTAGTGAGCAGGGCTGGGTTCTGTGATCTGCAGCAGATTTGATTGGTAAAACTGAGCCAAATCAGCCTTTCAGGTTTGTTTCTTGTCTAGGGCCAAAGCCCTGCACACTGGAGGGGACAAACAGTCACTTTAATACAGTTAAGTTGGCTCATGACACAGAAGTAGCCCAGGGAGCAGCTCCTGCACCTAGAGCAGCCCTGAGTGTGTTTAGAATTAGCAGACCTTGACATTTAAAATCCTTTAGGCAAAGCAGGATGGAAGGGAGGATGGGTGGAACCCAGCACCTCTCTTGTCTTTTCACCTTCTCAACTCTGGATGAACTCAGCTTGGTTTGGTCAGCAAGGACAGCTCAGTGACAGGGAGAATGTGGAGAACCTCCTGTATGGGGACAGGCTAAGAGAGTTGAGGTTGTCCAGCCTGGAGAAGAAAAGCCTCCAGGGAGACCTCAGAGCAGCCTTCCAGTACCTGAAGTGGGCTATAGGAGAGCTGGGAAGGGACTTCTGACAAGGGCTGGGAGTGACAGGGTGATAGGTGATGGCTTCAAACTGGAGGAAGCTGGGTTTAGGTTAGACCTTAGAAAGAAATTCTTCCCCATGAGGATGGTGAGGCTCTGGAACAGATTTCCCAAAGAACCTGTGGAGGCTCCAAGCCTGGAAGTGTCCAAGGCCAGGGTGGATGAGGCCTTGAGCAACCTGGTCTAACAGGGAACGTCCCTGCCTATGGCAGGAGGGTCACAACCAGATGGTCTTCAAGCTGCCTTCCAATCCAAACCATTCCAATTCTGTGGTCCTCCTGGCACTAGCAGAAGCTGCTGCTCGAAGGTGTCTTGAGACACCAGCAAAAGCTGCTTTCAGGAGCTCACACACAAGCTTCCACGTGTCTGATGCCTTGTCTCCCTCTCAGGCTTTGAGAGCTTTTAAGCAAGCTTTAGTCTTTAATTCTTAGATTCACAGAATGGTTTAGGTTGGAAGGGACCTGACAGATCATCCAGTTCCAAGCCCCCTGCCACAGGCGTGGACACCTCCCACTACAGCATGTTGCTCAAGGCCTCATCCAGTCTGTCACAGAATGGGATTGTTTAGCCTGGAGAAGAGGAGGCTCAGGGGAGACCTTATTGCTGTCTACAACTACCTGAGGGGAGGTTGTGGCCAGGAGGAGGTTGCTCTCTTCTCTCAGGTGGCCAGCACCAGAACAAGAGGACACAGCCTCAAGCTGTGCCAGGGGAGATTTAGGCTGGAGGTGAGGAGAAAGTTCTTCCCTGAGAGAGTCATTGGACACTGGAATGGGCTGCCCGGGGAGGTGGTGGAGTCGCCGTCCCTGGAGCTGTTCAAGGCAGGACTGGACGTGGCACTTGGTGCCATGGTCTGGCCTTGAGCTCTGTGCTAAAGGGTTGGACTTGATGATCTGTGAGGTCTCTTCCAGCCTTGGTGATACCGTGGTTTAGGTTGGAAGGGACCTCAAAGACCATCCAGCTCCAACCCCCCACCATAGGCAGCGACACCTCCCACTAGAACAGGTTGCCTTGAACGCTTCCAGGGAGGGAGCATCCACAAGCTCCCTGGGCAACGTGTTCCAGTGTCTCCCTACCCTCACTATCAAGAATCCCTGCCTACATCACCATCCTTTTACCACAGACTGGTTTGGGCTGGAAGGAACTTCCAACACCATCCATGTCCAACCCCCTGCCGCGGGCAGCGACGCCTCCCACTGGACCACATCAACCTGGCCCTGAACACCTCCCTGGAGGGCACCCAGCAAGGCTCTGTCCCAGCCAGATGCCCACTCCCAGAGGGCCCCGTGCCCTCGCTCACCGCTGCCCAGGGAGTCGGAGGCGCCGGGGCTGTGCCGTGCCAGGAGCTCGCCGCCAGCCTTGCGCGGCTCAGCCTCGCTGCAGCGCCGCTTCCAGTAGTTGAGCTCCTCCCGGTCAGCCTCCTGGCAGCGCCGCAGCACCGCCATCGAGCGCCGCGTCTTCTCCACCATCTCCATGATGCAGTTCAGGGCCTGCAGGAGGGAAGGTGCCCTCAGGCTGGCTCCCCAGGCTGTCCTCCGAGGGTGAAGCTCGAGGTCATGCCACAGGAGCAGGCCCCGAGCAGGATGTTGTGGGCGATGCAGATGCAGGTAAAGTGGGGTCCTGTACCCGCCACAGGCACTGCTGAGTGGGAGGGAGGTGGTCACACCTGTAGCTTGGCCCTGGTCACTGCCACGGGAGGTGGCCACACCTGTGGCTTCGCCTTGGTTGCCACCATAAGGGGTGGTCACACCTGTGGCTTGGCTTTGGTTGCCACCACAGGAGGTGGCCACACCTGTGGCTTCGCCTTGGTTGCCACCATAAGGGGTGGTCACACCTGTGGCTTGGCCCTGGTCACTGCCATGGGAGGTGGCCACACCTGTGGCTTGGCCTTGGTTGCCACCATAAGGGGTGGCCACACCTGTGGTTTGGCCTTGGTTGCCACCACAGGAGGTGGCCACACCTGTGGCTCGGCCTTGGTTGCCACCACAAGGGGTGATCACACCTGTGGCTTGGCCTTGGCCACGGCCACCACCACGGGAGGTGGCCACACCTGTGTCTTGGCCCTGGTCACCGCCATGGGAGGTGGCCACACCTGTGGCTTGGCCTTGGTCACTGCCACAGGAGGTGATTAAATACCTTCAGGCCATGCTCCTCTAGAGATGGAGAGGAAAAACCTTGCCACTTTCCTAAGGTACCTTGCCACCTTTCCTAAGGTGCCTTGTGGCTGTGATCCTGGTGCCAGGATGCCAACTCACAAATACGCAGCTATGGAGCCTCCAATCCAGCCTTCAACCCAAAAAATCCCCACCCCAACAGCTGTTGAACAGGAGGCCCCTCTGTCTGTCTCTGCATTTATGATGAAAGCCGAATTTCAATCCCATCTCTTCAGGGGAACCCTCCAGTGAAGTGCCTGGAAGCTCAGATGGAAAAGGCCAAAGAACGTCTGCCAGCAGTGCCAAGTCTCGCTCTTGGTGCCTACTTGAGGCCCACACAGGCTGGAACCTCAGGGCAGCAGTGATGGCCTTGCTTGCTTTGTAAGCTCCACATCCTCAGGGGCACATTGCACATCTGCAAGCTTCTCAGTCTGCTCCTGGCCAGGACTAGGACAGCAAAGACCCATGGAAGGGTCAAGGCTGGGTTTGGTTGCTCAGCCAGCCAGGGCAGCATGTGGCCACGTTCCCCAGCTCCAGACACATTATCCAGACCGAGTTTGGCATCTACTGACCACGGGCAGCAAAACTCTGCCAGGAAAGTGCTTCTGTTCCTATCTGCCCTTCCACCATCCACCTTCACGTGGTGGCTTGCTCCTCTAAAAGCCTGGCTATGGTATCCACAGGAGGAAAGTGACAAACTGGAGCAGGTGGGAGCCTGGGTGGCTGCACCTCAGAGCTTCCCACAGCTCCTGCAGTGCCTTACGTGATCGAGATGCTTCCACTCGTCAGCCCACTCTCTCTCCGTTAAGCGGTGGTCCACCAGCTCGTCCTGGTAGCCTCCATTCAGACCTGCAACAAGGCACAGCCACAAGAGCCATCAGATGGATCAGAGATTCACAGCATGGGTTGGGTTGGAAGGGAGATGAAAGATCATCTAGTTATGAGCCCCCCCCCCGGCCAAGGCAGGGACACTTCCCACCAGCACAGGTTGCTCGAGGCCTCGTCCAGCCTGGCCTTGAACACCTCCAGGGAGGGGGCATCCAGAACCTCCCTGGGCAGCCTGTGCCAGTGTCTCAGCAACCTCACTGGCAAGAATTTCTTGCTCATCTCCAGTCTAAATCTCCCCTCCTCGAGCTTCAATCCATTCCCTCTCATCCTGTCACTCCCAGCCCTTGTCAAAAGTTTCTCCCCAGCTCTCCTGTAGCCCCCTTCAGGTACTGGAAGGCTGCTCTGAGGTCTCCTCAGAGAGGTCTCTTCTCCAGACTGAACAGCCCCAACTCCCCAAGCCTGTCCCCACAGGCGAGGTGCTCCAGCCCCGAGCCTTGTTCAGCATTAAATCTGCAGAGGACTCTGCCAGCTGACTGCCAGAGGCAGGCTTTGCTGTCCTGATCCCAGAACAAGGCCAGGAGACATCTCAGCATCAAGTGCTGGGGAGGGCAGGGGGCCCTGACAGGATACTAAAGAGCTCTACTTCTAGCTACAGGATTTTAAATCACATCTCAGGGAGGTGGCTCTGCAGGGCAATCCCACATCAGTGCTTTTATCCTTGACTGCATCCCTATCTCTAAGTGCTACACTCCACTCATGGGTCTAGATGTGACCTGCTTGGGGAGCTGGATCCCTCGTGACAATTCCCAGGAGCTCAGAGCCTGTGATTCAGGCTGTCCTGTTGGAAACACAGCCTGCACCTCCCACATACCCCAGAGTACTGGGGGTCAGGCTCTGCTCTCCTGCTTTAGTGATCTTGGAAAAGCTCACTTCCATTTCCCTGCCCCTGACTCTTGCCTGCTGGGTTGGCTACAGCCAGCTCTCAGGCCAAGGCCCTTGCCCTTGGTGGCTCTTTGCATCTATCAAAGGAAATAGAAACTTTCCACCTTCCTGTGCCAGTGGTTTTCTCTGACCTCCCTCTGCAGAAGCTCTGCTGAGGCTGTGCCCTGTACAGCTTTGGGTGCCAGCAGCCAAGCAGGACCTTAAAATGCTGAAGCTCAGCTGCTGGACCTCACAGCTCCTACCACTGCAAGCCCTCCATGGCTTGCTCACCAATCCCACTGTGCCTGTCCCGCATCTCTCTGTGCTCCAACATCTTGCTGGGGTCCCTGTAGAGGTGGGAGGTGGCAATGTCTTCCAAGGTGTAGTGCTGGAGGGGTGGTGGGGTAGGGTGGAACTGTCCCCCAGGGTTCATCAGAGGGATTGTGAGGGCAGGGCTGTGCCGGGGCGCAGGGCTGATGGTGCAGACTCTCTTGGCTGGAGGCTCTGTCGGCAGCGGCTCCCTCTCAAAGCTGCTGTCCTCCCTCCTGCAACCACACAGCAGAGAGAGGAGTTTGTTAGCTCTGCAGAAACCTGCTCAGACAGAGCAGATGAGAGGTTGGGCTGTGCTGGTTTTACTGGGGTGTAAAGGCAGGGAGCTAAACCAAACAGCCCCACAGAATGCTTTGAGCTGGAAGAGACCTTTCAAAGCCATCTAAGTCCCACCCCTCAAACACACTCAACCTGTGAACAAATCCACCAAGTGGCGATGGCAAAGAACAAGTTTGAGATGCCCCAGTGCTGTGATTCATCTTCCTGAGCATGACCAAACTAAAATTTCACAGTTTGGATGAATTTGAGGCATGCTCCACATAATTACATAACAGCTTCTGAGTCTGAATAACAAGTGGTGAAAACAAACCGCATCCTTCCCAGCCCTGACACAGCCTCCACCACTCACTGCCCAGGGAGGTGAAGATTCACTCAGTTCTCCAGCTCAGGTTGCTCAGTGCTACCAACAAGTGCCTCTGGGACAGAACCTGCCTGAAAGGTTCCAAATTTGAATTCACAGTGCAGGAGGAGCAGTCAGTGGTGTCTTATTAACAGTCAGAACAGTTGTTGGGAGGGATAAGATGCTACAGTTTAGCCCTGGATGCTGCTTGAAGCTTTATGGAACTACAAAACCATTCAGGCTGAAAAAAGACTTTGAAGTCCAACATTAGCCCAGCACTGCCAAGCCTGCTGCCACACCATGTCACTCAGCACCCTATCTACAGGAGTTTTAAACCTCTCCAGGGATAGGAGCTCTTGTGCAGTCTGTTCCACGGCTTGACAATGCATTGAGGATGACATTTTTCCCAGTGTGCAACCTAAACCTCCCCTGGTGCAACCTGGGACCATTTCCTTTTGTCCTCTCACTTGTTACTAGGAAGAAGAGACCAACCCCCACCTGATTCCACCCTCTTTCCAGGGAGCTGCAGAGAGCAATGAAGTCTTCCCTCAGCCTCCTTTGCTCCAGGTTGAACAACCCCAGTTCCTTCAGCTGCTCCTCACTAGCCCTGTTTCTCCAGCCTAGCTTCACTGCCCTTTTCTGGGCTTACTCCAGCACCTCACAGTCCCTCTTGGAATGAGGAGCCTAAAACTGAAGCCAGTATTTGAGGTGCAGCCTCACCAGCGGCGAGTGCATGGCACAGTCACCTCTCTCGTCCTGCCAGCTGCAGAACCGAACCCAAAGCAACAACTCCCAGGACTCAGCAGAGGACGAAAGCTGTTACCTGTCTGGGCTGTGCCTCTTGCCATTGCCGTTGACCTCGATGAGCAGCTCAGAGGAGTCTGCAGGGGACGTGGTGTTGGTGTTGAGCAGGATGTGCTCATGCTGTGCCAGGTACTGGGAGGGCGTCTGCTTGGCAGCCCGGGCGCAGTGCAGCAGCTCACGCTGCAGCAGGGGCAGGTTGGCCTGCAGAACAGACACGGGGCTGCTTCACAGCCTGCAGGGCTGCTTCCAGCCCTGCCAAGAGCCTTTGCTTTGCACCCCTCAGAGGAACAGCAGCCAGAGCCTGCAGCCCCACATGGCATCCTCCAGCTCCCGCAGTCTGCGCTGCCGGAGTCACCCAGACCTCCTCCAGAGCTGAGCAGGGCCTGACATCGATGCCCCCAAACCCCAGACGTGATGGAGAAGTGCTCCCTGCTTCCAGCACCCAACCACCCCCAGATGTGCTTCATATGCCTCTGCTTCCAGGATTTTAGATCTGAACATCTGCAATAAGGTTGTAGGATCAGAAGCTGCCCAGTGGAGCTGGGCTGCCTCCTTTTCCCCTGCCACACAAGCAGACACCTGCCATGGCTACATCCTTAGCTTTCCACAAGCTAGTTCCACATGGCCAAAGTCAAGGCCTGTGCAGCCTGTCCTGGATGACAACAGATCCCCATGGTGTCTCAGACAAGAGGCTTCACAGAAGAACAAGCTGCACAGTGTCACATGGAGCATCAGCAAGCACCCCAGCCCCCTGTCACCTTCAGAAAGGGGATCACGAATGGCCGGAGGGGGAAGTTGGTTGCCTCTTGCAGCTTGCAGTGAAATTCCTCGATGGTCACCGTGGAGTTCTGGGAAAAGCAATGAAGAAATGCCATGACAATTTGTTCTTATTTTTAGACACGTGGGAAATGGCTCCAGACAAACAGAACTGGAAGGCAGACTGCATCTGCCACTGCAGGCTCGACAGGGTTTGCATCAAATCCTGCCTCACGCAGCCAGGAAGACTCAGGCCAGCGGAGCAGAAACGCTGCACTAGGCAAGGGGTGAAGGCTGCACACAGCCAGGCACTGCCTGGCCCAGCAGCCTCCCAGTTTTGGGGGCAGGAGACAGGGACTAGCTCTGGGAAAGCAGCAGGACCCAGCTGGCATCTCCTGTACCCTGGCCAGGTGGCCTGGGGCAGGCTGCAGGGAGCCAGAGAGTGGTTCCAGCTGCTCAGAGCTGAATGCTGTTCTGTCCTCCTGTCTCTTTCAGCTCTTCTCATCTAATTCATCCATAAAGTCCCCATCAGCCTGCTGCTCACCCCCCTAGCACCATCCTCACATCCCCTGTGCCCACTGAGGATAAGCAGCATTTGACAACCTGCATGTACAAAGTTCAGCCCTGCAGCCATTTGTGGTGACAGTCAGAGGATCGTGGACAGCTTCCTCCCAGCAGTGTATGCCAAAGTGCTGCCCTACAGCCATGGAATCTATTTGGTACCACAGGTCAGCACCTTCAGCAGAGCATAACCAGAGAGCTGTGTAAAGGTTTGGCTTGGAAGGGACTTAAAAGGAGGAGGCATCCACAACCACTCTGGAAGACCTCTTCCAGTGTCTCACCACCCTCACACTGAAGAACTTCTTCCTCAGATCCAGTCTAACCCTGCTCTCCCTCAGCTTCAAACCATTCCCCCCTTATCCTACTGCTGGACACCCTTAGGACAAGTCTCTCTCCAGCCTTCCTGGAGGATCCCTTCAGGTATTGGAAGCAGCTCTGAAGTCTGCCAGGAATCTTCTCCAGGGCAAACAACCTCAGCTCCTTCATGTTATCCTGATAGCAGAGGTGCTCCCACCCTTGCATCATCCTTGTGGCCCTCAGCTGGACTCACTCCAACAGCTTTGTATTCTCCTTATCATGCTTTGCCCAAATCCTTCCAGGGCTCCTTATTTTAAGCTGCACACAAGCTCAGGCCGAAGCCACTCGACCAAGAGCGTTTTGAAACCCACTGAAGCCAAGAAAAAACCAAAGCCAGCGAGTTCAGCAGAACACACAAACACCACAGAGCCCTGCTCAGCAACCAGCTCTGCTTGTGGAGACACAGAGAGCTGTGAGATGGGCACAGGCTGGCTGCCAGGAGGCAGGGTGGGAGCTTACCACCAGCGCCAGGACCAGGGTGCGAACCTTCTCCCCGATCTCCGGCGAGATGTCGTTGCCGAACTGCTGCAGGGTGGTGAGGAAGCGCTTCAGCTTGCTGAGCTGTCGGGCACCACAGGTGGCAGGGAGCTGCTGGTTCGTCAGGGAGGAGGAGGAGGAGGAGGAAGGCCCGTTGCTGAATCTCTGGGGGGGGGATGGTGCCCCGTTCAGCGTCGGTGGGGAATGGTTTATTCCGTTGGGCACTGCAAGCGGGAGACAGAAGCGCTGCTGAGCACGTCCCTGAGGCATAGACTCATGGAAGGGGTTGGAAGAGCTTTCAGCACCGAGCCCAACCCCCCTGCCAAAGCAGGGGCACTCAGGGCAGGCCACACAGGAACACATCCAGGTGGGGTTTGAAAGTCTCCAGAGGAGAAGACTCCACAGCCCCTCTGGGCAGCCTGCTCCAGGGCTCCAGCACTCTCACAGCAAAGACATTTCTCCTTTTGCTGAGGGGAACTTGCTGTGTGCCAGCTGATAGGCTGGATATTAGGAAGAAGTTCTTCACAGAGAGAGTGATTGGCATTGGAATGGGCTGCCCAGGGAGGTGGTGGAGGCACCGTCCCTGGGGGTCTTCAAGCAAAGCCTGGATGAGGCACTTAGTGCCATGGTCTGGTTGATTGGTTAGGGCTGGGTGCTAGGTTGGACTGGATGATCTTGGAGGTCTCTTCCAACCTGGTTGATTCTATGATTCTATGATAACCTCCTGTTCCTTGTCCTATCACTGGGTTTGGGTTGGAAGAGGCCTTAACAATCATCTAGTTCCAACATCCTTGCTGTGGACAGGGACACACCAGCCCAGGTTACTCAAGGCCTTGTCCAATCTGGCCTTGAATACTTCCAGGGAAGGAGCATTCACAGCATCCCTGAGCAAGGTGTTCCAGAGTCTCACCACCCTTTCTGTACAGAAAGATGTGGAAAAGGATCCATCTTCCACCCAAGAGCTTGCAGCCAATGGTTACTGCTGCTAGTAAACAGGGCCAGAACTAGAAAAGGAACAACAGCCAGAGCAGAGCCCTCACACCCTGCTGGAGGGCAGCCAGCAATGCAGCCAGACACCAGCAACTTGTGTGCCATCTCCTCACCTTTCCCCTGAGCTGATTAGGATGTCCTGCAGCACCCAGCTCCTGAGAACCATGCACTCAGCCAAGATAGCCACAGGAGTCTTTTGGGATAGCTCAGGTGAGACACCAGAGCTTCCTCATCTTATTTCACCTTTCCTCAGTGAGCTTCACATCCAGGGCCACCAAACACCAGAGCAGGGACATCTCTGTTGGCATTTGAGGCAGCTGAGGCAGATGTGGTGTTAGGCTGCACAAAGTCCCCACTCAGCCCAAGGAATTCAAGGTGCTTCAGCTCAAAGTTTACAGCCCTTGGCAAGAGCTCCTGAGCAGTGGCCTTTGGCCTGTGTCAGGCAGCTGACTCCAGGATGAGCCATCAGTGCCCCTTACAGTCATGATCCCACCAGCAGACACCTCAGCTCAGGTGCCTCCACCTCGTCCAAGCATGGCTGAAGCACCCTGTCCCATGGCACCTGCCCACCAGGACCTCCCTGGGGCATTACAGGGAGTTTTGCAAGCATGGCTCTTTGTTCCAACCTGCTCCCATCTGCAGCTTCACCTCCTGCAAGCAGCAAGCATGTCGAAACAGACCCAGGGACTGGAAGTCTGAGAGCTCAGCAAGGGATTAGAACAAGTTGTTGACATCCCCGGGAGGCCTTGTGCAATCCAGAGCCCGGGGCTGAAGAGCAGCTGTGTGCCTGGGGCCCCAGCTCCCAGTAAACCCAGAACTTCAGAGGTGAAAAGTACATCCTGGTAAATATAGCCCCAGCTGAGCCACTGGGTTAGCCTCAGAGCCCAGCCCTGAATTCCTTCTGGATGCAGGCACAGAAGAGAAGGCCCCAAGCTGTAAAACCCATTTCAGATGACAGTGGGCAGAGCAGAAGCACTGAGCCACTTGGCAGAGCTGCCCCTTGCACGGGAGGCAGGAGAAGGTGCATGCTGTGCAAGGAAAGGTAGCAACATTTCCACTCCAGCTTGTAGGACCATTCCAAATCCTCACAAGGACCATTCCAAATCCTGACCACAGGCAGCAGGAATAGAATCACAGAATGCACCACCAGGTTGGAAGGGACATCTTGTCTAACCCCCCCTGCAGTGAGCTGGGACATCTCCAACTAGATCAGGCTGCTCAGGGCCACATCAAGTTTCACCTTGAATGTCTCCAGGGATGGGGCCTCAACCACATCTCTGGGCAACCTGTTGCAGTATTTCACTCCCCTCGTTGTGAAGGAAGTCCTTGAGCAGTTAAACCACTCTGGGGCACACCAGGGTGGGAGGCTGGAAAAGTTCCACACACCTGGACCTCCCGTGGTGAGTATGGGAGGGAGGAACCAGAGAAGATTACCCAGAGTCAGTTAAGATGCAAGGAAAAGATAAGGCTGAAGAGACCATCAGGTGGTTCCTGCTAACCAGGGTGCCACAAGCTCTTCTAGGGCATAACAAAGATGTGTCCTTTCATAGACAGAGAGATGATGAACTGAAAGTCAAGGCCAGGAGAGGACAGATGTGGCAAAGGAAAAGCCTCCCCAAGGCTGCACAGAGGAGAGATGACCTGCAGAGACAGCACATCCTCACGGGTGAGCTGCCAGGGAGTACCAGGAAAGGCTGAGCCATGTGAATGGCAAAGCTTCCAGCAATCAAAACCCTTTCTTCCTGAAGAAATGTGTTACAAACAGGAGGAAAGCTGCCTAGAGCAAGTCCCTTCAAACAAGGTTGCCCAGAGAAGGTCCTTTCAAACAGGACTGCCCAGCTCCATGCTCTCTGGTGGCCATAACCAAGGTGCTTTACTCACTTCTCTATTTCACTTCCTCTTCTTCTGTCAAATTAAAGACCAAGGACATCAACCAGCTCTATTTATACCCTGGGAGAAGCAGGGCTTGTGCAATCCTCCCAGAGCTAGGGGGATCCTCAGGGGAGGTTGCCAAGGATGGGAATGGTGCAGGCTGATGGACTCAGGGGATGCCCACAGGGGCTCGGGGCTGCCGTTAGATGCAGTCCCTGTAACCGCATCACCCTGCCTGACCCCCCTGCAAACGGTGTCACCGCAGGGCTGCTGGCAGTTATCTGATCCTCTGCACCAGGATCTGCTCCCCCACAGACCACAGAGCAGGCCTGGGACCTCTGCTTCCAGGTGAGAAGACAGTGATGAAGGGGGGGGACGACTGAGTGGCTGGAGAGCAGCCAGGAGGAAAGGGACCTGGGGGTACTGATAGAGAGCAAGCTGAAGAGGAGCCAGCAGTGTGCCCAGGTGGCCAAGAGAGCCAATGGCATCCTGGCCTGCATCAGGAACAGTGTGGCCAGCAGGACAAAGGAGGTTATTCTTCCCCTGTACTCAGCACTGCTCAGGACACACCTTGAGTACTGTGTCCAGTTCTGGGCCCCTCAATTCAAGAGAGATGTTGAGGTGCTGGAACATGTCCAGAGAAGGGCAACAAAGCTGGTGAGGGGCCTGGAGCACAAATCCTATGAGGAGAGGTTGAGGGAGCTGGGGGTGTGCAGCCTGGAGAAGAGGAGGCTCAGGGGTGATCTTATTACTGTCTACAACTACCTGAAGGGAGGCTGTAGCCAGGTGGGGGTGGCCTCTTCTCCCAGGTAACCAGCAATAGAACAAGGGGACACAGTCTCAAGTTGTGCCAGGGTAGGTCTAGGCTGGATATTAGGAAGAAGTTCTTCCCAGAGAGAGTGATTGGCATTGGAATGGGCTGCCCAGGGAGGTGATGGAGGCACCGTCCCTGGGGGTCTTCAAGAAAAGCCTGGCTGAGGCACTTAGTGCCATGGTCTGGTTGATTGGTTAGGGCTGGGTGCTAGGTTGGACTGGATGATCTTGGAGGTCTCTTCCAACCTGGTTGATTCTATAATTCTACAATTCTATGAAGCAGCTGGTGGTGGACTGAGACTGGTGGGATTACAGCTGTGGGGGGAGGAGGATGCAGATTGCTGGGAACACAGAAGTCATCACCTCAGGCTGCTGTTAACCCTGCCTTAGGCCTCTGGTGCTCAAAGGCTTTCCTTGCTTGCCCAACTCTTTTGATACTGACCTGTAGGCAGGCCTGGCCTTCTTAGGCTCCTGGGGTGTGTTATGAAGAGGGTGGGCAGCAGATCAAGGGAGGTTCACCTCCCCCTCTACTCTGCCCTGACATAACTGTCAGTGCTGGGCTCCCCAGTTCAAGAGGGCCAGGGATATACAAGAATCCTTTGGAAGTTGTGAAGATGATGAAGGGACTGGAACATCTGTCTGATGGGGGAAGGCTGAGAGACTTGAGGCTGCCTGGAGAAGGCTGAGAGGAGACCTAATTAATAGTTATAAGCATCTGAAGAGTGGATACCAAGAAGAAGGGGTCAGGTTCTTTTCATGGGATAGGACACAGGGCAGTGGATACACACTGAAGCACAGCAAGTTCCATCTTAAAATGAGGAAAAACTTTGCTGTGAGGGTGCTGGAGCCCTGGACCAGGCTGCCCAGAGAGGTGTGGAGCCTCCTTCTCTGGAGACTTTCAAATCTAGTCTGAGTGTTGCTCCTGTGTGACCTGCCCTAGGTGATCCTGCTTTGGCAGGAGAGGTTCGACTGGATGACCTCTGCAGGTCCCTTCCAACCCCTACCATTCTGTGATTCCTCCCAGGCTGCTTCTCCTCTCCTGTCCAAGCCATGGGCAGGTCACACACACACACACTAACTCTGACAAAACCCCTATGGTGCAGCTGAGAAGCAAAAACAAAGAGTAAACTTCACCACAGGCTGCATCTCTCCTCTCTCTTGGAAACAGCAATTAAGTCATCTGCAATCAGCAGAGCCAGGCTCCCTGGCCCTTAGCACTGTGCCAAGCAACCTCACTGGAAAAATTAATTTCTGTCACTTTGCTAATGGCCTTTTGCTGCCTGAGCAAAAGGAGAGCCATTAAAAAGCCCTTGGTGCATAAAGCTGGGGACAAAGTGTCTGGCAGGGGAACCTGCTGGTTAGAGCCACTGCCAGCAGCAGCAGCACTTCAGAGCATCCTGAAAGAGGCTGGAGTCTAGCTCTGAGATCACTGCCAGAGGCAAGCACTGAGATATCACAGGATGGAAGGGGTTGGGAGGGACCTCTGGAGATCTGAGCCCAAACCCCCTGCCAAGGCAGGTCTGCCTAGAGAACACAGGAACACGTCCAAGCAGATCTGGAATGTCTCCAGAGATGGAGACTCCACCACCTCTCTGGGCAGCCTGTTGCAGGGCTCTGTCACCCTTAAGTTAAAGAAGTTCCTCCTCGTGTTTATGTGGAATTTCTTATGCTCCAGTGTGTGCCTGTCAGCCCTGTCCTGTCACTGGGCACCACTGAACAAAGCCTGGTCCCATCCTCCTCCTGACACCCACACCTGAAGCACTGCTGAGATCTCCACTCAGGCTGCTCTTCTCCAGACTAAACAGCCTCAACTCTCTCAGTCTTTCCTCCTCACGGTGATGTTCCTGTCCCTTCAGCATCTTGGTCTAGCCTTGAGCTCTGTGCTAAAGGGTTGGACTTGATGATCTGTGAGGTCTCTTCCAACCCTGATGATACTGTGATCTTTGCAGCCCCTTGCTGTGTCCTCTCCAGCAAGTTCCTCACCCTCTTGAACAGAAGAGCCCAGAACTGGACCCAGCATTCCAGATGTAGCCTCAGCAAGGCAGAGCAGAGGTCCCAGACACCATTGTGGGCAGAGCCAGCCAGGGAGACGCCTGGCACAAGGGAAAGGAGCCTGGGAAATGTACCACATGCTGGGGGCAGGTAACTCCATGCCCAACGAAGTAAAGCAGCTTTGTTCTAGAATGGTGCTTTTAAAAAGACATTAAATGGCTTAAATGTTAGCAAAGGGTAGGGAGAAACAAGAGCCTGTGCCCTTTGCAGGCTGTGAGCAAAGGCTGAGTCCATCCTAGACCCATAGGCACCCAGACAGAGGGGGGGTGTGAGCCTGAACCACAGCTGAGCAGAGCCAGGATCTACTGCAGCTTAATATGCAAAGGTCACACAGTCAAGGTGGAGCAAAGAGAAGCTTGGGTGGACAGGAAGGAACTTCCCATGCTGGGAACTTAGGAAGAAAAAGGGGAAACTTTCTTATCTCAGCTGCAGAAATGCTGTCTGCAAAGTGAGATACAGCAGAGTGGGAATTAGCCACTCCGAAAGATCCACTGCAAAGTGGCTCTTGGCTTGCCTGAAGCTGGCCTGATAAAAGGCTTCCACTGCTGAAGGAGTTTATGGCAGAAATCAAAGCTGCACAACAAGAAGGACCCAAGGCACCACCGTGAGGAAGGGGTGTGGGGGGGATCACAGACCCCATTACACATCCTGCACACACAGCACAGCAGCAGAGCCCCAGCTGCCCTTTCCTGCCAGCCCTGCAGCATGGCTGGATCTCAACCTGCTGCCCAGTGGCAGAGACATCCCCCAGTGACTTCTCCAAGCAGAACTTTTTCTCCTGGCTACAGCTGGTCCCAGGGAAAGGCTGCTGGGGACTTACATGCAGTCGGGGTGAAGGAGACCGGCCGGGGGCCACCGGGGTTCACAGGGGGCAGTGGTGGCATGTTGGGAGGAGAGGACCTGGACTGGATCTTCACTTCCACAGGCGATCCGGGCATCACTGGCACCCTCTTCTCACCAGCAACTGCAGAGAGAGAAGGTGGGAACACTCAGTGAGAGTCATGGACAAGCATTTCCTCACTCAGCACAGCTGCAAGGGTGAAGACAGAATCAATCCTAGAACTGCTGAGGTTGGAAAAGACCTTTGAGCTCATCAAGTCAAAGCACTCACCCAGAGCTCACAATGCCTCTGCTGCTGCTAAGCCACTGCCACTGAACCACCTCCCTCAGGCAGCTTTGGACACCTCAGGGATGGGGATTCCACCACCTCCCTGGACAGCCTGTTCCAGTGCCTGAGAACCCTTGCTGGGAAGCATATTTGTCTGACATTCAACCTGAACCTCCCCTGGCACAACTTGAGGCCATTTTCTCTTATCACTTGCTGCAGCTGAGAAGAGCCCAACTCCCACTTCACTGCAACCTCCTTTCAGGGAGTTGTAGAGAGCAGCAAGGTCTCCCCTCAGCTTCCTCTTCTCCAGACTGAACAACCAACCCCAGTTCCCTCAGCTGCTCCTCACAGGACTTGTGTTCAAGACCCTTCACCAGCTTGGTTGCTCTTCTCTGCACACACTCCAGCACCTCAGTGTCCTTCTCAGAGCAAGGAGCCCTAAAGTAAACCCAGCATACAGGTGAAGGAGTGAGTAGGGTGGAAACTCCCACAAGGCTCCATGCTGCTCTCCATGCCAATGGAGAGCCAATGGCATCCTGGGCTGGCTCAGGAGCAGTGTGGCCAGTAGGAGAAGGGAGGTTATTCTGCCCCTGTGCTCAGCACTGCTCAGGACACACCTTGAGTGCCGTGTCCAGTTCTGGGCTCCTCAATTCAAGAGAGATGTTGAGGTGCTGGAAGGTGTCCAGAGAAGGGCAACAAAGCTGGGGAGGGGCCTGGAGCACAGCCCTGCGAGGAGAGGCTGAGGGAGGTATTCAAGCCAAGCCTGGCTGGGGCAATCAGTGCCATGGTCTGGTTGACTGGACAGGTCTGTGTGCTAGTTTGGACTGAACGAGCTTGGAGCCCTCTTCTAACTCAGCTGATTCTATGATTCTGTGCTCCTGAGCCACACCAGGGAAGAGGCAGGGTACAGCCCAGGGGTGCAGTGGATGTCCTAAGATGCTGCTGGGCAGGCTCAGGATCTGTGTGTTCACCCTCCCAGTCTCTCAATAGCACCTTCTCACTCCTCATGCCCAAAGATGCTGCCTCCAAGTACTTCTGCATGCTTGTTTTGCTTTTCCCACTGCTTAACACTCTGTCAGGTCTGCCCAGTTCACCAGCGTGCACAGGGTGGCACTGAGGGGTGCTGAGCTTTCACCTGCTGCTGCCCAGCCAGCAAAGCCACTCTCTACAGCAGCCACACTGGCAAACACCTCACCAGCATGCACAGGGTGGCACTGAGGGGTGCTGAGCTTTCACCTGCTGCTGCCCAGCCAGCAAAGCCACTCTCTACAGCAGCCACACTGGCAAACACCTCACCAGCGTGCACAGGGTGGCACTGAGGGGTGCTGAGCTTTCACCTGCTGCTGCCCAGCCAGCAAAGCCACTCTCTACAGCAGCCACACTGGCAAACACCTCACCAGCATGCACAGGGTGGCACTGAGGGGTGCTGAGCTTTCACCTGCTGCTGCCCAGCCAGCAAAGCCACTCTCTACAGCAGCCACACTGGCAAACAGCTCTCTGTCAGCTTTACACACTTGCTTTCTGAAAACCCTCACAAGTTAAATGTTCCTGCACCTCCTCTCTCTCGCACCAGGGTAGTCCTCACTACCCAGTGCAGCCTCCCATGCACCCCCACTGCCTCGCCCTGACACAGCTGCTCCATAGGAACTGCCAGCTTAGGAGATATGCAACAGGTAAAGCAGTTCTTGAGTGGGTGCTGGCCTACAATGCAGGGAGCATCAGTGCAGTGTTGGTGGCAGCTGTGCCAGCAAGTGACAGAAACGGTCAAGGGGGCTGTAAAGAGGAGCCAGCACTGGCCAGTCACAACCCATCTCCTCTGTGGAGTCTTTGGGGTCTAATAGAGCACCAGCTCACAACACAGCTTCTTTTTCAGCCTCTGAGCATGCCTCCTGAGGAGCCAGACTTGAGTGGGATGTCCCAGAGTGGCTGAAATCAGCCTCCTTGGAGGGAATGAGCAAGAAGAAGGAGGAAAGATACACTTAGGCCTTAGGATTTGGAGGGAGCTTTGGGGAAGGGTGGCTTTAAAACAGACAAAACCAAGACAGCTCAGCAGGCAAAGCCTGAGCACCTCCAGAAGCTCTGTTCACATGGGTGCACCTCCAGGGGGGCTCCATGTCACCAGAGCCTGCTGCTTGGTGTGAAGCTCATGACCTTGGGTAATGGGGCACAAGGCAAATGGCTCCTCTGAGAAGGCAGTCACTGCTCCCCTTGCTCCATGAGCTCCCCAGGGAGTTGTGGCTGTGTCCAGCATGTCCCTGCACAGCAGCACAAGCCTGTTCCCAGGTCACCCATCTGCCCAGGCTCAGGCAGCGAGGGAAGCGCAGGTGCTTGTCTTTCAGGCTCTCTCTGGTGCAAGCAAGCCAAGCTCTGGGCTGGTCAATCTCAGGCACCTTTTGGCTTTGGACAAGTGGAAAAGTCTGCTGGAGCTTTGGGGCAACAGCCAAGGCCACTACTTTGGATGCAAGAACTCACAAGTGAGAGCCACCATGAGGAGAGGTGGCCAAAGCAGGCGTGACCAAGAAACCAACCATGCCAGGGGCTCTGGGCCATGCAGGAACAGTCCTGATGCTACCTGAAACCACCAAGGAAAGGCATGAAGATGTTTGCTGTAATCCAGTCACACCTCATCACACCTCCTTGCACAGCCCACAGTGGTTACCAAGATCTCTCAGCTGCCAAAGTGATCTCTGAAGTCCTGCAAAGCAGCCGAGCGCTGCATGCCCCAAGGCAGAGGAGTACTGAGTGTACAGCACTGACACACAACCACAGAACCTGCTGCTTCCAACCCCTGACAGCACAAATGCTGCTTTGCAGAGCAGAGAAGATGCAAGCTGGTTCCCAAGTCGCTTGTGCCACTGGCCTGGAATCTGCTCCATGAGCTACCAGCACCTGCTCAGTCACCAGGAACAGGCTCATTTATTACCCTCGTAGCCAACCACAGAATCACAGAATGAAGCAGGTTGGAAGAGAGCTCCAAGCTCAGCCAGCCCAACCTAGCACCCAGCCCTGCCCAATCAACCAGACCATGGCACTAAGTGCCCCAGCCAGGCTTGGCTTCAACACCTCCAGCCACGGCCACTCCACCACCTCCCTGGGCAGCCCATTTCAATGCCAATCACTCTCTCTGACAACAACTTCCTCCTCACATCCAGCCTAGACCTGCCCTGCCACAGCTTGAGCCTCTGTCCCCTTCTTCTGCTGCTGGCTGCCTGGCAGCAGAGCCCAACCCCACCTGGCTACAGCCTCCCTGCAGGCAGCTGCAGACAGCAATGAGCTCTGCCCTGAGCCTCCTCTGCTGCAGGCTGCACCCCCCCAGCTCCCTCAGCCTCTCCTCACAGGGCTGTGCTCCAGGCCCCTCCCCAGCCTTGCTGCCCTTCTCCAAACACCTTCCAGCACCTCAACATCTCTCTGCAATGGAGGAGCCCAGAACTGGACACAGCACTCAAGCTGTGTCCTGAGCAGTGCTGAGCACAGGGGCAGGAGAACCTCCCTTGTCCTGCTGCCCACACTGCTCCTGAGCCAGCCCAGGATGCCATTGGATTCAGGCTCTTCTCCACAAGCTCTTTGTCCACCTCCACACCTGCCCAGCTGCAGGCAGGCCAAGAAGCACATCCAATTGGATCACTTCTTCCTGCTGCTCAGCCTTTGCCACCACACCACATAAATCCCACCACGTTCCCACCAACAGGCTGCCATCCACTTGCTTCATCTGACCTTCACCACCTCCCTCCTATGAAACCCTTCCTGCCTAGGTGTACCCAGCCAGCCTGACACTGCCATGCTCTGGAGAGAAACTGAGCATGAAACCAAACCTTAATGGTTTCTCCTCTTTCCTCCTGCAACACTTCTAAGCCCCATTAAGGCAGCAGAACTAATTAAGTTAATTTCCTGGGAGGGGAGGAAATTCCACCTGGAATTTATAACCTCCAAATAAAACCAGCTACTGCTGGGCTACTGCAGGAGCCACCAAAGCCCAGGAGGAGCCACCAGCACCACCTTTTCCAAGCTCCCTCCCTACAGACAAGAAGCAAACAGGGCTGTTAAATTTAAAAGCTTCCTGCTAGTGACCTGGGGCATCTATAAAGGCAGATTAAAAACATCTTTCTACAACTCTTCTGTTTTAGCCTAAACACAGAGCCAGTTAATGAGAATCATCTGAGCAAATCAGATGGCAAACAAGGGCTTGAGTCAGCCTCCAGCTGACCTGGGGCTAAACATGAGCCAGTGAGAAGGTCCCTGGAGAAACTTTGCCTTTCCAGCCTCTCTGTTCCACAGTTCACTGTTCAGAAATAGTCACTGCTCCATCAGTGACAACAGTTTCAGCTGTTGCTGTCTCCAGCTGCACTGAGAGGGCCTTGAAACGTTCCTCAAAGTGCTCCCAGGTCACTCCACCACCATGTCAGTCACTGAAATCAGGCTGAAGAGTCAAAAGCTGTGATAGACCTTTGGATGCTGCTCCAAGGATAATTCTTGTCAATAACCAAGAGTCAGAGCAGGATCCCTGCCCAAACTGGAAACATTGGGCTGGTTTTCTTCACCAATTCCTCCTTCCAGACCCTGCTTGGGCATAGAATCAGAGAACCAACCAGGTTGGAAGAGACCTCTAAGCTCATCCAGTCCAACCTAGCACCCAGCCCTGGCCAATCAACCAGACCATGGTACTGAGTGCCAACCTAGCACCCAGCCCTGGCCAATCAACCAGACCATGGTACTGAGTGCCAACCTAGCACCCAGCCCTGGCCAATCAACCAGACCATGGTACTGAGTGCCAACCTAGCACCCAGCCCTGGCCAATCAACCAGACCATGGTACTGAGTGCCAATCTAGCACCCAGCCCAGGCCAATCAACCAGACCATGGTACTGAGTGCCAACCTAGCACCCAGCCCTGGCCAATCAACCAGACCATGGTACTGAGTGCCAACCTAGCACCCAGCCCTGGCCAATCAACCAGACCATGGCACTAAGTGCCCCAGCCAGTCTTACAGAAAATAGAATCAGTCAGGGTTGGAAGGGACAAGGATCAGCCAGTTCCAAGCCCTCTGCCATTGACAGGAACACCTCACACTACATCAGGCTGTCCAGAGGCCTGATCCATCCTGGACCCCATCCAGCCTGGCCTTAAAACACCTTCCAGGGATGGGGCTTTGATCACCTACCCTGGGCAAGCCATTCCAGGGTCTCACCACCCTCATGCTGAAGAAATTCTTCCTAACATCCAGTCTGAATCTGCCCAATTTCTAGCTGTGTTCCATTCCCCTCAGTCCTATCACTCCATGATACCCTAAAAAGTCTCTCCCCAGCTTTCTTGTAGCCCAGTTCAGATCCTGGAAGGCCACAATAAGGTCACCTCAGAGCCTTCTCTCCAGACTGAACAGCCCCAACTCCCTCAGTCTCTCATAGCAGAGCAGCTCCAGCCCTCTGAGCATCCTCATGGCCCTTCTCTGGACACCTTCCAGCATATCCATAGCCCTCCTGTAATAGTGGCTCCAGAACTGGATGCAGTACTCCAGGTGAGGTCTCACCTGTGCGCAGTAGAGGGGCAGGATCACCTCCCTCACCCTGCTGCCCACACTGCTCTTGCTGCAGTCCAGCCTCTTGCTCTCTGGGCTGCAAGAGCACACTGCTGGCTCATACTGACCTTCTGGTCCACCAGCAGCCTCAAGTCCCTCTCCTCAGGGCTGCTCTCAAGCCAGTCACAGAATCATAGAATGGCTGAGGGGTTGGGAAGAGACCTCTGCAGATCACCCAGTCCAACACCTCTGCCAAAGCATCACCTAGGGCAGGTCATGTAGGAACTCATCCAGATGGCTCTTGAAAGCCTCAAGGAGGAGACTCCACAGCCTCTCTGGGCAGTCTGCTCCAGGGCTCTCTGGGCAGCCTGCTCCAGGGCTCCAGCACCCTCACAGCAAAGACATTTCTCCTCATGCTGGGGAGGACCTTCCTGTGTTCCAGCTTGTACCCACTGCCTCTTCACTACTAAAAAGAGTCTGTCCCCTTCCTGACACCCACCCCTCAGATGTTTACAGACATTGATAAGATCCTTAGCTGAGGCCTTCTCTCCAGGCTCAAAACACAACACTCCCAAATTGTTCTCTTTCAAGCAGTGCCTGCAGGACACAGATTGAACTTCTGCCAAGCTGCCAAAGGTCCCAGCTTTGCTTTCCACCCAGTACCTGCAGAGGGTGGACACAGAAAGGCATCAACAATGTAGAAGAAAGATACTGAGGTCCTGGAGGGTGTCCAGAGAAGAGCAATGAAGATGGATTGGAGGGCATACTGTGTGAGGAGAGGCTGAAGGAGCTGAGGTTATTCAGACTGGAGAAGAGGCTGAGAGGAGACCTCAGTGATCTCTACAACTCCCTGAAATGATGTTAGAGTGAGCCTGGTGTTGGTCTCTTCTCCCAAGTAATCAGTGATAGGATGAGAAGAAATGAGCTTAAGTTGAGCCAGGGGAGGCTTAAGTTGAACATATTTCTTCCTGCAGGAGTGATCAGGCATTGGGAACAGGCTGCCTAGGGAGATGGCAGAGTCACTGTCCCCAGAGATGTTCAAGAAGCTGCAGATGTGGTGCTTCAGGATATAGTTTAGTGGTCATAGCAGCTGGGTTACAGTTGGACTTGATGAGCTTAAAGATCTTTCCCAATGTTAACAACTCTGATTCTGTGGTCCCCAGGCAGGTGGCAGAGCTGCCTTCCCAGCCTGGACTTGGCAGGAGTTGATTCACTTGGAGTGAAGCAAAACCTGATCACAGAGACTCTGTTTTAGTCTTGGCTTGATGCAAGAATTTCACCTTCTCCAAGCTGCCCAAGCCTGAAGCCCACATTTAACAGCAACTGGAGCTGCAGCTTTCAGCTGCTGCCTGGGTAAGGGCAGCTGTGGGCACAGGCCACTTTCTGCTGCATGCCCTACATATTTGGGTGTCCCACTTAGAGAGCCCAGGTGTGCAAGAGAGTGCAAAGCCCCAGAACTCTCAGATCCACCTGAACCCCCCCCAGATACCCTGCTGGCCCCACTCTGCCCTGGCTCTCTGTGCTGTGGGTGCTCACTGTGGCTCCCTCACTGCCCCAGTTCTCACCCTGCCCTCACAAGCACGGAGCATGTGCCAAGGTTAATGTGCAGCTGAGGAGTTTGCTTTCTGGAGAGGAGAAGGAGCTCAGAGAGCCACAGGACAGCACACTGGGAGAAAAAACCAGGGTCTTGGCTGGCCCACAGAGCAATCCCATTTTGGTGCTCCCAGGGACTGAGCTCCAGCTCCAACACAGCAGCACCTTTTAGAGGAGGTAGTTCCAACACCTGCTCGAGACAGATTTCATAGAACCATGGAATCATTTTGGTTGGAAAAGCTCTCTGAGATCACCCAATCCAACCACTGACCCAACACCACCATGGCCACTAAACCCTGCCCCAAAGTGCCATGGCCACACCTTCCTTGAACACCTCCAGGGATGGGAACTCCACTACAGAATCACAGAATTAACCAGGTTGGAAAAGACCTCTGAGATCACTGAGTCCATCCTATCACCCAACCCTTCTCATTAACTAAGCCATGGCACTAAGTGCCTCATCCAACCTCCTTTTAAACACCTCCAGGGATGGAGACTCCACCACCTCCCTGGGCAGCCTGTGTCAATCCCTGACCACTTTCACAGCAAAGAAATTCTTCCTCATCTCCAACCTAAACCTTCCCTGGCACAATTTTAGGCCATGTCCTTTCATTCCATCACTTGCTAGTAGGAAGAAGAGCCCAACCTCACTGCAACCTGCCACAGAATCACTGACCTTATTGCTGTCTACAACTACCTGAGGGGAGGTTGTGGCCAGGAGGAGGTTGCTCTCTTCTCTCAGGTGGCCAGCACCAGAACAAGAGGACACAGCCTCAGGCTGTGCCAGGGGAGATTTAGGCTGGAGGTGAGGAGAAAGTTCTTCCCTGAGAGAGTCATTGGACACTGGAATGGGCTGCCCGGGGAGGTGGTGGAGTCGCCGTCCCTGGAGCTGTTCAAGGCAGGACTGGACGTGGCACTTGGTGCCATGGTCTGGCCTTGAGCTCTGTGGTAAAGGGTTGGACTTGATGATCTGTGAGGTCTCTTCCAACCTTAGTGATACTGTAATTGTTTCCATTGGAAAAGCCCTCTAAGATCATTCAGTCCAACCATCAACCCCCAGCACTACCCTTGCCATCAAACCATGTCCCAGAGTGCATGCCCACACCTTTCTTGAACACTTCCAGGCATGGGGATTCCACCACCTTCCTGGGCAGCCTGTTCCAATCCCTGGCCACTCTCTCTCAGGAAAGAAAGTTCAGAGTTATTTCCTTTAAAGAAGTTTTCCAGCTGTGGTGTTTAGCCCAAAGCATGGCTGTGAGAGGTAAGGTCTGAAGAACACCCAGCATCTCCTGGTGGTGTAAACTGTACAGAGAAGCTGCTTGGTTAATCTTCTTCACAGAGTTGAGAGAAGGGAATAGGCACAAAAAGTAGTGACAGGTCAGGGAGTAGCTCAAGTATGTTGGAGTTGAAACTAAACCTTAAATACCCTTAGCAATCAGAGAATCAATTTAGTGATCCAGAAGGAATAAAAGCACTCTGGGGGAAACTGGATGTTACCCAAAAAAGCAAGAGAAGGAAGTGGAGAAGACAACTAGGAATAATCCCAGGGGCAGACAGACAGGAGTGGTCTCCACCCCCATCTGCTTCCCAAAGATCAAAAGAAATTCCTACAGACAGTAGGAAAAAAACCCAGAATCATAGAATGGTTTGGGCTGGAAGGGACACTAAGGATCAACTGGATCCAACTCCCTGCCATGAGCAGGGACACCTCCCATGAAACTCAGTTGCTCAAGGCCCCATCCAGCCTGGCTTTGAACACCTCTGTGCTTGCAGCCTCCACAACTTCCCAGGAGTAACCAAGGTTAACTCTGGCAGGAGAAATTCTTGGGTCACCCAGGAGCTGAGGCCAAGGAACAGAGAAGATAGCCCAAAGGCGATTCAGCCCAGTCCAGAAGAGTCACCAAAGCAAAGCAGCCACAGCCACACTCCAGACACATCTCTCTTTCCACTGGTCTAAGCACCTCTGATGACCACTCAGATTAGTGGCATTGATTATGGATCATGTACAAGTCAGCAAAACCCTTCCTGAAGAGGCCTCTGAACCAGAGGCTCATTCCCCCACCACTCACATGGCTAAGAGGCTCTGGTATAAGATACAGCAACACAAAGCTTGTCTAAAGGGATAAGGAGGCTACTGAAGGAAGGAACCAAGGAAGGACAGACCTTGGTAGCCTCCCCAGAGATTGGTAGGACACTGCCTACAGCCTAGGAGAGCTGCAGTGGTGAGACCATACCTGTGTTGGACTCCTCAATTCAAGACAGACAGGGATATGCTGGAGAGAGTCCAATGGAGGCTGGGAGGATGATGAAGGGAACATCTCTCCTATGAAGAAAGGCTGAGAGCCCTGGGGCTGTTTAGTCTGGAGAAGAGAAGGCTGAAAGGGGACCTTATGAATGGGTACAAATATCTGAGGGGTGGGTGTCAAGATGAAGGGGCCAGGCTCTTTTCAGTGGTGCCCTGTGACAGAACAAGGAACAACAGAGGTAAGCTGGAGCACAGCAAGTTCCATCTCGAGGAGAAACTTTACTGTGAGGGTGCTGGAGCCCTGGAGCAGGCTGCTCAGAGAGGTTGTGGAGTCTCCTTCTCTCTGGACACTTTCAAGAGCCATCTGGATGTGACCTGCCCTAGGTGATCCCATTTTGGCAGGGGGACTGGACTTGACCTGCAGAGATCCTTTCCAACCCCTGCTGTTTTGTGATTCTGTGATGGCTTTAAACTGGAAGAGGGGAAATTGAGACTGGAAGTGAAGAAGAAATTCCTTCCAGTGAGGGTAGTGAGACACTGGAACAGGTTGCCCAGGGAAGTTGTGGATACCCTCTCTGCAAGTGCTGAAGACCAGGTTGGACACTGCTACTCCCTGGTCTTGTGGGAGGTGTCTCTGCCCATGACAGGGTGGGTTGGAACTGGATGAATCATAGAATCAACCAGGTTGGAAGAGAGCTCCAAGATCATCCAGTCCAACCTATCCCCCAGCCCTAGCCAGTCAACCAGACCATGGCACCAAGTGCCTCATCCAGTCTTCTCTTGAAGACCTCCAGGGACGGTGCCTCCACCACCTCCCTGGGCAGCCCATTCCAATGGGAAATCACTCTCTCTGTGAGGATGACCTACAAAGTCCCTTCCAACCCAAACTCATTCTCTGATCCTACAATAACAAGCTCAAGATCACATCCTGGAGGAGCAGGCAGAGCAAAACAGCCCAAACCCATCCATCCCAGCCCAAAGACATCCCTGAGGAGCAGGACATGCTGCAGTTGGCTGGCATCAGAGGGTTCCCTGTTGCTAGTCTGAATGCAAACGAGAGGCAGCAGCAGTGTAACCTGACCTGATAATGTAAATAGGGTGAAATGAAATATGGTTCACCACCTCCCCAGCTCTGGCAAATGTTTATTTTCAATAACATGCTTATCTGCTCCAACTGCTCACCATCTGTTTTCAGTCTCCACCAAGCTAATATTTTTCACATTTAGGAACTGAGAAATGGGAAGAATTACATTTAAATTTTATTAACATCTTTCCTCTGCTCCAAGGTTGCCTTTCCCTCCCCTTGATGGCTCCAAGCCATCTGTAGAGCACCTCTGCAGCTCTCCAAGCATGCAGATGAGAGGTTATCTACATGCAAAACAAGAGGAGCGTTACTCAGGTTTCCAGAAGATGCCTTTTACTGCAATCCTTCCATCACCTGCTTCCAGCCAGCTTCCCCCCCCCCCACAAAGCTCAACCTGAACTCCTGTGGTTGAGGAAAGAGCAAATATTTTATCTCTTTGCAGCATCACTGCATCAAAAAGAGATGGAGAGGGAAGGCTGAAGACAAGCATCGGAAACAAGACAGCCAATACGGCAGCCTTGGGGGAAAAAGGACAGTTGGGCTAGTCCCAGCTTGGTGGAGGGAGGAGATGTTAAGAGGTTTGCAGTCAGGATGACACTTCTGTCCCAATCCTGACCTGTACTGGCAGGTTTCCAGGGGTCTCCTTCTGCTCAAGTCAATAAATGATCAGTTACAAGCAGAGCTGTGTCCCCAACAGGCCAGCAGCACATCTCAGAAGCACGGAAAAGACCTTTAGGATCATTGAGCCAAAGCATGAACCCAACACTAGTAAGTCTGCTGCTTAATCACATCCCCTCAGCACCACATCTACACAGCTTTACAATCCCTCCAGGGATAAAAACTCCACCACTGCCTTGGGCAGCCTGTTCCAGGGCTTAGCAAACCTTTGGGGGATAGAATACTTCCTAAACATCCAACCCCTCACTCCAAGGACACTGAGAGGCTGCAGCAGGTCCAATGAAGAGCAACAAAGCTGGTGAAGAGTTTAAAGAGCAAGTTTTATGAGTGGCTGAGGGAACTGGGGTTGCTTAGTGTAGAGAAGAGGAGGCTGAGGGGAGACCTCATTGCTCTCCCTGAAAGGAGGTTGCAGTGAGGTAAGGGTTAGTCTCTTCTCCCTAGGATCATGGGATAGGAGAGGAAAGGGCCTGAAATTGTGCCAGGGGAGGGTTAGGTTTGAGATAAGGAAAAAATTCTTTGCTGCAACAGTGGTGAGGGATTGCAACAGCCTGCTCAGGCAGGTGGTGGTGTGCAAGAAACATGTGGCCATGGCACTTGGGGACATGGTTTAATGGCCATGGTGGTGCTGGACACGGTTGGACTCAATGATCTTAGAGGTGTTTTCCAACCTAAAGAGTTCTATGATCCTAAACCTCCCTTGGCTCAAATGAACAGCTGTTCAAGTGCTGGTCCTTCTCCATCCTCCTCCCTCCACCATAGCCCAGAGTTGGCCATGATGATACTACAGCATCTGTCACAGTGGGCAACGTCTGTTACTGTACAGCTACTTCCTCCATCAGACACCACCAGCCTATTTTTACCGTGTTTAGCTTGGGTTGATAGCACATCCAGGCTCCTGAGCTGCAAGATGCTGTGAGAGTGGAGGACGTGGCACCTCACAGGAGAGCCTGGCATCACACAGGAGGGAGCTGCTGAGCCTGGGATAGGATTCTTCTAACTCAAAAATAACCGTGTGGATCTCCACTGCCATCCATTCCTCTCCCACACGCAGCTGTTTCACTTTAAACCTCAACTCAGTGCAAGGCTCAGATAGAGGAACTTGAAAGAGCAAAGCATGTTATCATTCCCAGCCAGGCCAGAGAGTGGTTAATAAGGGAAATGTGATTAATAATTGATTCCTGAAGGCAGACTGCAGATCTTTATCCCTCTTGCCCTTCACTGCTTCTTATGAAATCCTATTAATGTGCCTGCACCTCGCAGCAGTCCTCTTCTGCTGTGCTCCCACCCAGACAAGGAGGTTGCAGCTCCAGCTCCCCTCTCACTTTGGCCATGCCAGACTCACCAGTACAAACCCACTTTTGAGGCACCCTTAGCTCTGGTCTCATACCAGGGCCAGTGCTGTAGCCCATGGTTGCAGAAGACACCCCACAAACCATCACATCAAGCACCCCCTGGACTGAGGATGTATTCTGCAGCCATGGCTTGCACCAAGCCCCTCAAGTTCTGCTCGTCTGACTTCTCCAAGAACACAAACCACTTTGGGGTTTGCACTCCCTTCTCCTGCTCTCTGTTCCAAGAAGGATCAAGTTACTCCAACTATGAAAGCTGCCCTGAACCCCATTTACACATGGCACAGCAGTCCTCCGGGAGCTGCTGCTGCTGCTCTCACCAGCACACCACAGCAACTCCCTTCCACTGCTAGTGTCCACAGAAATAGGTTTTGGGGGGACTTAAATTCACCCCTTAATGTCCCTGCCATCAGCTGTCTCAAAGAGACTCAGTGAGTACCACCACTGAGCTCACCACATCCCAGGGCAGGGAATTCTCCCATCCTCACCAGGGGAATATGCTCCTGGAATACCTCCCAGCAGGCTACAGTGCTGCAGACCAAATCCTGCAGAGCAGCCAGCACTCCAGTTTCAGGATGTGAAGCACTTTAGGTTTTGGGAGGAGTGCTCCTCGTTCCCTGAAACCACCTCTCTGGTTGCTCAGACCTCTTTGGCCTGGGTTATAAGCTAGGAGAAGGGCTAGGCAGCTGTGCTCAAGCAAAGTCAAAGATGGTCACTAATTCACAGCATCTGGGTTGGAAGGAACTTCTGGAGATCACCCAGTCCAACTCTCCTGCTAAAGCAGGGCACCCACAGCTGCTTGCCCAGGATCACAATGTCCAGATGAGTTTGGAATCTCTCTAGAGGAGGAGGAGACTCCACAACCTCTCTGGGCAGCCTCCTCCAGGGCCCAGCACCCTCACACCAAAGATTTTTCTCCTCCTGTCCAGATGGAGCCTCCTGGGTTCCAGTTTGTGCCCATTGCCCCTTGTCCTGTCACTGGGCACCACTATGAAGAATTGAGCCTCATCCTCTTGCATCCCATCCTTCAGCTCTTGCTAAAGCAGTTCTCTCAGGCTGCTCTTCTCCAGGCTCAGCAGCCCCAGGGCTCTCAACCTTTGTTCCTCACAGAGCTGCTCCAGGCCCCTCAGCATCTTTGGAGCCTCTGCTGAACTCTCTCCAGCAGTTCCCTGTCTCTTGAACTGAGGAGCCCAGAACTGGACCCAGCACTCCAGTGGTGACCTGTCTAGTGCAAAATAGAGGTGAAGGAAAAGCCTCCTTGATTTTCTGGCCACACTCTTCTGAAGGCATGCCAGGACACCACTGGCCTTCTTGGCCAAGCAATTCATTTGATCAGTCACCACAGAAGGATTTTGGTAGTTTTTCATTAGCTTCATTTTTCACCATAATTTTTCAGCAGTTCATTGCTCCATTTCATGGTACAGAACCAAACCCTTTTTTCTCTCCACTCATCCCCCTCCCATTCCAAGATGAAGAACAGTTCCTCCCCCACACTCTTTTACTTATTAGGCTAAAGCACTCCCAAAGAAAAACGAAAGCAGTTGCAGATATCAAACAGGCAATTATCACAATCATGATAAAATGAGTTCTTAGAAGTCCCAGCCTGCTGTGCTGCTCTCCAAATCCTCCTGCTCAGAGCAGAGTGAGGGTGGTGGGAGCAACCCTTCCAGATGGGAACATCTGTCTCTCATTTGCCATGGGGAAGAGAACAGCAGGAAGATTAACGGCTCCCCAGGCCGGCACAGCCTAGACACAACACGGACACAAAAGGGATGCCCTTTAGAAAGAGGCTTGGAGCAACAGCTTGGTACCTTCTTTTTATTATGGTTATTTTGGGGGGCTTCTACACTCAGAGAAATGTTAGGGCAGAAAACAAAGAGCCTGAGGTTCGCTTCAGGAAATGCTGTGGAGCGAAAGCAAGAGTTCACCACGCTCAGGATTCATGGTGCTTGGACCACCGTGGCTACTTTCCAGATAGCAGAAGTTGGTTTTAAGGGGTTCCCCTCAAAAGACCTGAAACCATTCCCTGCCCAGAGCAGTGAGGCCACAGATGGGTCACTTCACTCCCCCAGAGAGGAAGCACCAAGTTTACTCCAGAGTGTTAAGAGTGACCCAGCATGCTGCTGGTGACACTAACCCAGCCTCCCCCAGCAGCACCACCACTGGAGACCATTCCTGTCTCTGGTGCTTCTTAACCTCTGCTGCAATCCAGGGACCACAAGCAGAAAGGCAGGCAGATGTTCTGCCCAGGCTGTCCTCTCCTGCCACCCAGGCACACACCGTGCAGCCCAGAGTGAAGTGCTGGACACCAATGCTCACTCCTGCCACAGCCCAGCAGCTGTGCAGCTCATGCAAACCACCTTCAGCACCACAGCCAAAAGCTCTGCCACTGCTCCACACACAGCACTGGGGCACTAGTTCTGCCAAGAAGGACTTGGCAGTGCTGGTGAACAAGTTCACCATGAGCTAGCAATGGGCCCTTGTGGCCAAGAGGGCCAATGGTGTCCTGGGGTGCATTCAGAAGAGTGTGACCAGCAAGTCAAGGAAGGTTCTGCTCCTCCTCTCACCTTTGGAATCCTGGGCCCAGTTCAAGAGAGACAAGGATCTACTGGAGAGAGTCCAGCAGAGGCTCCAAAGATGCTAAGGGACCTGGAGCAGCTCTGTGAGGAGTTTGGAGAAGAGCAGCCTGAGAGGGGATCTGAGCAATGCTCGGCAAGAGCTAAAGGGTGGGGGAGAAGAGGATGGGGCCAGACTCCTCTCAGTGGTGCCCAGTGACAGGACAAGGGACACTGGGCACAAACTGGAACCCAGGAGGTTCCATCTGAACAAGAGGAGAAATTTCTTTGCTGTGAGGGTGCAGGAGCCCCGAGGTTGTAGAGTCTGGAAAGACTCTAAATCCACCTGGACACTGCAATCCTGAGCCAGCTGTTGTGGCTGCCCCTGCTTTAGCAGGGGGGTTGGACTGGCTGATCTCCAGAGGTCCTTTCCAACTTCCAGCTTCCCTCTCTATCTTTGATGCTCCCCAGCAGCACTTTCTGACTGCAGAGGCACCCATTCTAGCACCTCATAATCACTTCTTTCTCATCACTGCTCTTAGTTCTTGATGTCTGTTCAACACTCCCCAGTTCCAGCTGGTGTGGGCTCTCCCTGGAACAGCACCAACATGCTGTGTAGGGTAACAACATTAAATGAAGTTCATTATCAAACAGGACCCAAGTGTTGAAATAAAAACTTCAGCAGTGCTACAACCACCTTTTGATTTTTGGGAGCACTGGTTTTAAACCAAAGTTGTGCTGCTGACCTCTGCTGAGATGTGGCTCTGGGCAGCCAGATCTAGCTGGAGGTGTCCCTGCTAACTGCAAGGGGGTTGGACAAGATGATCTTTGAGGCTCCCTTCCAACTCAATGCAATCTGTGAGACATAAAGAAAATGATTTGTTATCAAAACTCCCCTGAGTTATAGAGAAGAATTTTGGAAGTGGAAACCTCTTTTTTTTTCCAACTACAATAAATAAAACTTAAATAAAAGAAATAAATAAAAATGCAACAAATTGAACCTGCAATTTTTGTCCCTTTAAAACTCTGAGGGACCTGAAAGGAGAAGAGAGAGAAACAAGCTCTAACTTTTGAAAGCAAAAGGCTTAACCAAGGCTTGGAGAGCAGCCTTTAGGATATGATTTTTATCTAGCACTCATAAATCCTCCTCAAGCTTCAGCTTGGATTCCTGGCCATTTCACAAGCAGCTCCACCCTTCTCCTGCTCTCCAGATGAAGCAGATATTCACCAGGCTCCATTTTCTTACCTTTCTCTCCCACCCAGCAGTGTCAGAACCCAGCGGTGGAGCCCAGGGAGCCGTAGTTAATTGGCATCCGCTTATTGCTAATTAGCTCCGAGGGGCTCTCTGCAGCTTGTAACGGTCAATAGAAACTCATCTGCTGATGAAACAGGCCTCAAAGCAGCAGGGAGGTTGGAGCAGACTGAGGAACGACCCTGCTGCAGCTGAGGGAGCCCAGGTCACCACCACAGCTCACCGCAGAGGAGCCAGTGTGGAGCACACTACCACTGCGGCCCCTCAGTGGGCTCCTCTGGTCACAAGAAGAGCCTTGGGGGAGGCTGTTGGGTTGCCTCTCCAGCCTAGCCTGGAGATTAGGAAAGATTTCTTCCCAGAAAGGGTTCTCAGGCACTGGAACAGGCTGTTCAGGGAGGTGGCAGAGTCACTGTCCATGGAGGTATCTCAAAGCTGCCTGGAACTAGAGAGGGATCTGGGGGTGCTGATTGATACCCACCTGAACATGAGCCAGCAGTGTGCCCAGGTGGCCAAGAGAGCCAGTGGCATCCTGGCCTGCATCAGCAATGGTGTGGCCAGCAGGAGCAGGGAGGTCATTCTGCCCCTGTACTCTGCACTGCTTAGACCACACCTTGAGTGCTGTGTTCAGTTCTGGGCCCCCCAGTTTAGGAGGGACATTGAGATGCTTGAGCGTGTCCAGAGAAGGGCAACGAGGCTGGGGAGAGGCCTTGAGCACAGCCCTACGAGGAGAGGCTGAGGGAGCTGGGATTGGTTAGCCTGGAGAAGAGGAGGCTCAGGGGAGACCTTATTGCTGTCTACAACTACCTGAGGGGAGGTTGTGGCCAGGAGGAGGTTGCTCTCTTCTCTCAGGTGGCCAGCTCCAGAACAAGAGGACACAGCCTCAGGCTGTGCCAGGGGAGATTTAGGCTGGAGGTGAGGAGAAAGTTCTTCCCTGAGAGAGTCATTGGACACTGGAATGGGCTGCCCGGGGAGGTGGTGGAGTCGCCGTCCCTGGAGCTGTTCAAGGCAGGACTGGACGTGGCACTTGGTGCCATGGTCTGGCCTTGAGCTCTGTGCTAAAGGGTTGGACTTGATGATCTATGAGGTCTCTTCCAACCCTGATGATACTGTGATACTGTGATCTTTGAGGTCCCTTCCAACCTAAACCATTCTATGATTCTATGTCTCAAACACTCCCTGCCTGTGGCTGAAGATTTACCAGGGCAGGACGTGGCTGCTTTCAGGTTGCCCAGGGAGGTTGTGGATGCTCCCTCCCTGGAGGTGTTCAAGGCCAGGTTGGATGAGGCCTTGAGTTACCTGTTCTGGTGGGAGGTTTCCCTGACTATTGCGGGGGGTTGGAGCTAGATGATCTTTGAGGTCCCTTCCAACCTAAACCATTCTATGATTCTATGGATATGGTGCAGTGACAGTGGCTTAGCAGCAGTGAGCTCTGGGTGAGTGTTTGGACTCTGATGGTCTCAAAGGTCTCTTCCAACCTCAACAGTTCTCTGGTCCTGTGAAAGTTTTCATGCAGCCTCCCTGCAGCATGTCATGCACAAGAGCCTGCAATTACAGATTCACAGATTGCATCAGGTTGAAAAGGACCTTCAGAGGTCCAAGCCCCCAGCAGTCAGCAGGGACACTTCCAGCTAGATCAGGCTGCCCAGGGCTCCATCAAACCTGATTCTGAATGTCTCCAGGGATGTGGCCTCAACCACCTCTCTGGGCAACCTGTTCCAGTATGTCACCACTTTAACTGTGCAGAACTTGCTCCTGGGGTGCAACCTAAATTCTGCCCTGCTCCAGTTTCAGACCATTGCCCCTTGTCTTATTACAGAATCACAGAACCTTAGAGGTCAGAAGGGACCTCCAGAGATCATCAAGCCCCCTGCCAAAGCAGGATCCCCTAAGGCAGTTTGCACAGGAATGCATCCAGGTGGGATTGGAAAGCCTCCAGAGGAGGCTCCTCAACCTCTCTGGGCAGCCTGCTCCAGGGGTCCATCACCCTCACTATAAAGAAGTTTCTCCTCACACTGACATGAAGCCTTCTGTGTTCCAGTTTGAAGCCACTGCTCCTTGTCTTGTTGCTGCAGACCACCAAAAAGAGCTTGTCCTATGACTCCAAGCCCTTCTAAACACTCCCTCCCCAATTCAGAGGTGTCTGAGTAGGCACAACAGCAGCAGAGCTCCTTGCTTTAAACCAAAAATCCATCAGCAAGACTTTGACAGAAGAGATTTAAGCCACAAAATTCACCTCACCACTGCCTGACCTCCATCTGAGAGACCAGCACCCCAAGCCTCCCTGGCTGCCCTGCTTTGTGCTTCAACAAACCAGTTCAGAGAAGAGGGCTCTGCAGAAAGCCTGCCAGCAGCACTGGGACTCTGCAGCACTGCCGTGCTCCCAGGCAGCTCATGTGAGCTGCAGCAAACCTGCAGCCACCACAGTGCTGCAGCCCCCCCAGGAGCTCCTTTCTCCCTTGGAAGGCTGCAACAGTAAGCACAGTGAGCACAGTGGGGCCAGGGGCCACATCCTCAACACAAATCCCTCCCCTCAGGGGATTCTGCATTTTCCATCCTCTGAGTCTGGTTCATTCCTGGAAAATGAAGGGGGGGGAGGGGGAAACAGTGATGGTGCATTGTGAGATTAGCAGGCCAGTGACCCTTCTTCTCCACCTGGGGCTTTACATCCCTGCTCTATCTTAGTTTCAGTTGGAAAGATAAAGTTGTGGAAGAGGAGGGAATTTTCCAGCCAGTCCTGCAAGAGGTTCAGCAGATATCAAGGATGCAGTTTGTGGGTCAGCAGCAAGCCCCTTTGCTTGAAAGTCTTCCCACCAGCAGCCTCTCTGCTCACTGCCCCATGAATTCCTGCCTGTTCCCAGCAAGCATTTAGGGAGTTTCCTAGGACAACATCACCTCAGGCAGGGCCATTTCACTTCCTGCTGCAGTTTTAACCCCTGGCTCTGAGCAGCTCAGTGAGAGTATGAATTGCAAATGGAAGGGTTTGGAAGGGATCTCTGGAGATCAAGTTCAACCTCCCTGCAGAGTAGGATCACCCAGGGCAGATCACTCAGGAACACATCCAGGTGGCCTTGAAAGTTTCCAGAGATGAAGACTCCACCAGCAGTCTGTGCAGCCTGCTCCAGTGCTCTGCTACCCTCAATGTATAGAAGTTCCTCCTCATGTTGAGATGGAATTTCCTGTGTTCAAGTTCATACCTATTACCTCTTGTCCTGTCACTGGGCACCTCTGAGCAGAGTCTGGCCCCATCTTCCTGCCACCCACCCCTTGGATATTTGTCAGCATTGATGAGATCCCCCTCAGCCTCCTCCTCTCCAGGCTAACCAGCCCCTGCTCTTTCAGCCTCTCCTCACTTGAGAGCTGTTCCAGTCCCCTCAGCATCTCTGGTCCTGCAAAGGACTCCCTCCAGTAGCTCTTTGTCCTTCTTGGCTGGGGAGCCCAGAACTGGACACAGTACTGCAGGTGAGGCCTCACCAGGGCAGAGTAGAGTGGGAGGAGAATCTCCCTCAACTTGTTGGCCAGACTCCTCTTAATGCCCCCTAGGATGCCAATGGCCTTCTTGGCCATGAGAGCACATCGCTGGTGGAGCTCAGATCTCTATGCCACAGCTTCTAGGGCTTCCAGTCCTGCCCACTGCTCTATCTCTGCTCCTTGTTAGCTGCTGAGAACCAGTTTGGTCACACTGGGATGTGTGCAGGCTGGTTTGTTGGTACTGGAGCTGCCACAGGATCATTGAGAGGATTTTTCAGACTAAAAGGTCTCAGACAAAAGCCATCCCAGGGTCCCACCAGCCCAGAAGTCCTGTCTTCAGACCTTCAGTTCAAAACTCACCTGCTCTCCAGCATCCCACAGAAGAATTCCCAAGGAGTTCATAACCACAAAGCTTTGGGGATCAAACTGCAGGCTTTCTGCTACCCCTCAGAGCCCACATGAACCAGCAGAGGCACTGAGAAACTTCATGGTGGATAGAGCTGGCATGAGCTCTGCCCAGGCAGCCCCAGCAGTGCCTGGATTGACAATCATGGCATGGCACAGCCTGGCAGACAGCTGTCCCAGCAAGGGTTACTGGAGTTCTGTGTCATCAGGGAACCCAGAGATGTTTGAACTCCAGTAGGAAGAGGAAAACACAAGCCTCCTTCAGGAGAGACATCCTTTGGCCTTCATGTGAGCAACCCTGAGATGAGATTGTACCTTCACAGTGACCCTGCCTCACCAGGCACAACAAACAAGAGCCTCGTCCATGACTTGGCTGAGGTCTCAGTCCTGCACTCATCAGCCTGATCAGAAGGAAAAGCACAGATACACCTCACAGACTGAGCCTCTGTTGGGCAGCACCACCCCAGAGCACCTCAGAAGTTCACATTACACAAGGTAGAAGGAAACCAGCCTGAAAATCAGCATCAGAGGAAATAGGCTCATTTCAGGTAAGAGAATGGATTCAAACCCACCACAAACTCCCCTTAACATCACCCAGGAAGTCAAGATTGAAGAACTTGAGACCTGCTAAAGATGTACAGGAGGAGGTTTAAGTTAGAAGGTTTAAACCAACACTTTAAGAATACATCCCCCTCCCTCAGCCCTCCATCTCCTAAGCCCTGCTGCTGGATGATTTGGTTCTCACCACCAGAAATCAACCTAAAACCCCAGCCCTGGGCTCAAAAATGAACCAGTGCTGAACCAAGCTGGATTTCTTACAGCACTCTGAAGGGTGCTGGACATGCTGGGATCTGAAGTTAAAGAGAACTGGCACAAGCAGATGTGGCATCTAGGGGGGTGAAGGTACCTCCTGAGCAGAAAGTGAGTACAGGAACTGAAATGAAGCAGTCTGTGCACACAAGGCAGAGCCAACGTACCAGTGCCAGCAGCCCAGGCACCACCAACCAAGGGCATCTCCTAACGGAGTGAGAAGATCTCACAGGTTGCATTGGGTTGGAAGGGACCCTCAAAGGTCATCCTGTCCAAACACCCTGAAGTCAGCAGGGACATTTTCAACTGGATTAGGCTGCCCAGGGCCGTATCAAGTCTGATCTGGAACGTCTCCAAGGATGGGGCCTCAACCACCTCCCTGGGCAACCTGTTGCAGTATTTCACCACCCTTATCATGCAGAACATGCTCCTGATGTGCAACCTAAATCTGCCCTGCTCCAGTTTCCAACCATTGTCCCTTGTCCTACCCCCACAGGCCCTTCTGAACAGCCCCTCCTCAGCCTTCCCATAGGTTCACTTCAGATACTGAAATGAAGCTCTAAGGTTTCCCTAGAGTCTTCTCTCCTCCAGGCTGAACAGTCCCAACTCTCAGCCTACCTTCCCAGAAGTGCTCCAATCTTCTCATCATCTTTGTGGCCCTCCTCTGGACCTACTCCAGCAAGTCCATGCCTCTCTTGTGTTGGGACCCTACAGCACTCCAGGTGAGATCTCAGAGCAGCAGAGGGGCAGAATCACTTCTCTCAACCTGCTTTTGATGCAGCCCAGGCTGACATTGGCTTTCTCATGGTAGAACATCACATTTGCTCCGTAACAGTCCATCAGACCACAGAGAGGTGCAATTAATACAAGGACACCCAACAGTTTTTACCAAAACAGCTTAAATTAAACTAGAAAACAAACCCAAACCCCCAGAGTGTTTGCTAAGCACAGCACAGGTACAAGTGCTGACCATCTGGAGAAGGAAGCAGGCCAGAAGCTCAGTCAGAAGGGCTACCTCAGAAGAAAACAATGGTCCCTGCTGAGACAGCAAAACAGGAATCCAGCTCCAAACAAACCACTGGCCAAGTTCTACCACAACCCCCACATGAAGCAATCAAGGAAGGATCCAGCAAAACAATCCCCTTTGGGTCCCTGAAATCATACCAGTCACAAATATGAAGTAGGATTCAACAGGCAGTCTCCTTGGCTGGATGGAAGCTGGGGAGCAGGAGCTCACTCACCAGTCAGCTCCAGAGCTAAAGTGCCACTCAACTTTGTGTCTCTATCATGGGAAGGACACAGAGCTGGTTACAGTGAGTCCAGAGGAGGCCACTAAGATGATCCAAGTGTTGGATGGAGCACCCCTGCTTTGAGGCCAGGCTGGGGGAGCTAGGGTTGTTCAGCCTGAAGAAGAGAAGGCTCCAGGGAGACCTCAGAGCTGCCTTTCAACAGCTGAAGGGATCCTACAGGAAGGCTGTAAAGGGACTTTTCATGAGGTGAGCCAGGACAAGGGGGGAATGATTTGAAGCTGAGAAAGAGCAGAGTTAGACTGGAAGTTAGGTAGAAGTTTATCAGTATGAGGATGGTGAGACTCTGGAATGGGTTGCCCAGAGAGGTTGTGGATATCCCCTCCTTGGGGGTCTTCAAGGCCAGGTTAGATGTGACTTTGAGCAATCAAGCCTAGTTGAGAGGTGTCCCTGCCCATGGTGGGAGGTGTCCCTGCCCATGGTGGGAGGTTGGAGTAGATTATCTCTGAGGACCCTTCCAACCTGAGCCATTCTTTCAAAACCAGGCAAGAACTCAAGGCAGATCTTGGAAAAGATTTGGGAAGGCTTTTTCATCCTCACTATTTACGACTTCCTACAAGTGCCAAAGTGAGGACCAGAGGTGTCCCTCACCCCACAGTCCACCCTGGCTGTACTGGCACTGATGCTGGCAGTGCTGCACACACAGAGCCCCATTTTGCTGCCCTGCTGATGCCCCTCAGGTCACCCAGCCTCACATCACACCACAACTGACAAGTTAGAGAGCATCCTGCACTCAGCTGGGTGCTAAGCACATCAACTGCTGCCCAGCCAATGCTCACTGCGGATCGATGGCACAGCAGGCACCCTGCCAAGATGACAATCCTGCCTCTTAAGAGCTCTCCTCCAGTCACAACACAAACTGCTCTTCCCTTTCATCCCAAACCTGATCAGCATGTGGGAAGCTTTCCACCCACCCAGGCAGCTGGAAGGACAGGAGCAACACGTTTAGGGATGGGGTTTAGAGGGGTTTAGGAGCCTGATGATGGAGATGGGCACCTATGTACCTTCAGGAGGGGTGCCACTGGTGTGGTGCTGGAGCACCACAAGTCAGCCTCTCCTGCAGAGCTGAAGCACAGAAAGATGGGAGTGGACAAGAGAGCCATTAAAGCTGATTACTTCTTGGTCTCTTTAGGGAATGACCCCAACAGAGATGGAAGCAGAGCAGTATCTGCCTCTGCTGTGCCTCTCTGCCCTCTGTCCCATGGAGACTGCCCATGGCTAACCTCAGGAGATTGGGTGATGCACAGTGAAGGTGCTGGCTCACAAACTGATGCACTTCCATTCAAGGCATCAAGCTGCAACTCAGCACAGAGAGGATTTTCCAACTCATCATCCTTTGGGCTGTCCTAAACTAGTTAAAAGTATCACAGAATGGTGGAGTTTGGTCTCTTTTTCCTAGCATCAGGTGATAGAAGGAGAGGAAATGGCCTGAAATTGTGCCAGGGGAAGGTTAGGTTGGAAATGAGGAAACATTTCCTTGCTGTAACAATGGTCAGGGATTGGAACAGGTTGCCCAGGGAGGTGGTGGAGTCCCCATCCCTGGAGGTGTTGAAGGAAAGTGTGGCCATGGCACACCTTGGGGACATGGCTTGATGGCCATGGTGGTGTTGGGTTGATGGTTGGGCTCAATGACCTCAGAAGGCTTTTCCAACTCAAACAACTCTCTGATTTCCAGGCCCTGCCTTGCAGTATGTGTGACAGCAGGTCACACCATTACTGACCCCAGAGAATCTCACCTGAATTCCCCCCTGCATTTCAGTAAACATGCCACTAACCCACAGCACCCTCCCTAGCACCCTGAGGTGGTGTGGCAGCAGACACTGCCTAGTGGGGTGGGATTACACTGGTGTCCCATGTCACCAGGGCTGGTTCTGCTCAGGTGATCCTGAAGAATGAATCTGTCTGCACAGACTTCTTTGTCCTGGTGAGTGTATGCAAAACAGAGCCAACCTCCCTCCTCTCTCAGCATCCAGATGGCACTTTGCAAACCTTGTCTGTGTATCAAATGTTGTTTTTTAGATCAAGTGTCCCTGCTTGACAACACAGAACTTCAAGATGCTATCTTTAGAGAGGCATCTCTGCACAGAAAACACCCTCAGCAGACGGTGCAGGCAATATGCTAATGTGGCAGGGCCTCCTCAGCAGGCACAAACAGCTCTTGTTGGGAGCTCAGATACCCCACGGCCAGCCAAGCTTGGCTGAAGATGAAGGGTTATCACATCACAGAACGGGTTGGAAAGGACCTCCAAAGCTCATCTACTCAACTCCTCTGCAGTCAGCAGGGATATCCTCCACTAGCTCAGGCTGCTCAGAGCCCTGTTGAGCCTGACCTTGAGCATCTCCAGGGACGGGGCCTCAACTACCTCCCCTGGGCAACCTGTTGCAGTGTTCCACCACCCTCATGGTGTGGAACTTCTTCTTAACACCCAATCTAAATCTGCTCTTCTCTCATTTCAAACCATTGCCACTCATCCTATCACTGCAGGCCTTTGGAAACAGCTCCTCTGCAGCCTTCCTGTAGGTCCCTCTCTGGTAGTGGAAGGTCATTATTAGGTCTCCCTGGAGCCTTCTCTATTTTACCATCAATCCCCTACAGAAAAGGTGGATCAAGAAGAGTGCAGCTTCATGCACAACACCAGGGAGATGCAGGCTGAGCTCACAGAAAAGTCTGCAAGAATTATGCTTACCAAAAACCCTGCTAAATGAGTTAGAGCAGCTGAAAACAGGCAGCAGAATCTCAACCTTTTCATTCCTTCATTTCTCCTACAGGTTTCAAGATTCTTACTCTGCTTTCCTATCCACCTAAATGCCAGACTCTGATAATAAAGCAATGGGTTTCTTCCTCCAAGTCTTCATTTCCTTCTCCACACAGAATCACAGAATGGAAGGGGTTGGAAGGGACATTTGGAGGTCATTGAATCCAACTCCCCAGTCAAAGCAGGGTCACCTAGGGCAGGTTACACAGCAACACATCCAGACAAAAGCAGCATAAGCTATATAGCTTCTGGTTTTGGAAACAGCCCACTGAGAACAAAACTCAACAAAACTTCCAGTGTGGCACATTGCTGAGGTGGTTGTGCTAACCCTCAACAGAAAAATTAGTCACACCTGCTAAAAAGAACACTGTCACCACCCAAAACCACCCAACCACCTTGAGCTGTTCTCTGTGCTCCTCAGCTCCGAGAACAAAAGTCGCTACATGTGAAGAAGCATCAGTTGAGTCCAGTTATGGTGCCCCCAACACAAGAAGGACATGGAGCTGCTGGAGAGGGTCCAGAGGAGGCCATGAAGATGATCAGAGGGCTGGAGAACTTCCCCTATTGAGACAGGGTGAAAGGATTGGGGGTGTTCAGCCCGAAGAAGGCTCTGGGGAGATCTTAGAGCAGCCTTCCAGCGCTTGAAGGGGCTACAGGAGAGCTGGGAAGAGACTTCTGACAAGGGCAGGGAGTGACAGGATGAAGGACAATTGCTTTGAGCTGAAAGAGGGGAGATTGAGAGTGGACATGAGGAAGAAATTCTTTACAGTGAGGGTGAGGAGACACTGGCAGAGGTTGCCCAGGGAGTCTGTAGATGCCCCCTTCCTGGAGGTGTTCAAGTCCAGCCTGGATGAGGCTTACAGCAATCTGGGCTGCTGGAAAGTGTCCCTGCCCATGACAGGGATTTGGAACTAGATGGTCTGGGAGGTCTCTTCCAACCCAACCCATTCTATTATTCTATGTTTCTAAGACCCCCCCCCATAGCTCCTGGTACACACCAACACAACACTGCAAAGCTGGGAGAAGACAAAAGCAGCTGCAGAAACGGGAGAGCTCATCCCCAGGACCAGAAGGTGACACCAAGAGCACCAAAGGTCACTGAAATAACCCCTGGTGCCTGCTGCTGAAAAGAACATTTCAGAACAGAGCCATCAGGTGAAGCAGCTTCTTCTGAAACCAGAAAGTGATGCAGGAGGTGGCTCCTTCCATACTGCAGGCACTCACAGTAAACACCATCTGGCCTGCTAATTTAATTAGGGAGAAGAAACCCCCGAAGTTTGAGGTTTGACTTTGAAGGCTTTAAAACAAGTATGAGGAAAAACACTCAAGGTGCTCCAGTAGGTTGTCCTGCTGCTCCATCCACCCTGCTGACCTAATTGAGCTGGAGCTTCTCCCCAGACCAAACAGCACCTGATTTTCTCTTAGAAGTCCACAGCCTACAGCACTGCACAGGCATGGCTGCTTCCCTGGAAGATCTGGGTGGTCCACACCAGGCAGGTCTCTATCAGGAAGGGTGCAGCAAATAACCTGAGTACTTCAGCTAAACTTATCTTCTCAGCCACCAACCAGGTCTTAGTTTTAACCCTTCACACAAACTACATTGGCAGGTCCCCATCTATCAAGGCAGGATGGAGCTCAAGGCAGAGGTCAGCCTGACAGCTACCAGAGAGCCAATGCTAAGACACAAAGTCACAGGAGAAGTCCTCACCCACAAGTATGCTTGCATTTGTCATCTTGAGGTCAGCCAACCAAGGGCCAGCAGCTGCCAAAGATCTCTGCAGCTGAGCAGACTCACTGCAGCATCTACTTCCAGCCCAGCAAGAGGGACTTTCAGCCCAAAGGGATTCTCATCTGAACAAAAAGACATTCTCCACTCTGAACATGTCTTCCATGGCTTGCTCTGAGGACACAGGAGCACCTCCAAGACATTTTCTAGATAGAAGTTTGCAGAGATATATAGAATGGTTTAGGATGGAAGAGACTTTAAAGATCATCTAGTTCCAATCCCCCTGCCATGGGCAGGGATGCCTTCCACTAGACCAAGTTGCTCAAGGCCTCTTCTGCAGGCTGAACAACCCCAGCTGCCTCAGTCTGTCCCCACAGCCCTCTGATCATCTTTGTGGCTCTCTGCAGCACCACTGCCCCACCAGAGCACCCTGCCAGGTCTCCCTGTGTGCTGCCCAGCAGATCACCAGCAGGAAACAAGACCAATCCCACGGAAGTGGCTGCTGGGGCACCACCAAGAATGGAGACACAAACCCTACTGATCGTCCATGAAACAGCCTCACAAACCACAACAGCTGAGGCTTATGAGGCTTTGATGGGCTTTCATCTTCAAGCAACCTGCTCAGGACCTCAGTCATGGTACCTTAAGGACAATCTTCCACCAGGAAGCTGCATAAACCTCATCAGCTGCAGCACTGCAGCATAACCAAACTCCCCTTGGGAGGCCCAGTGCGTCCCACAGAGGTTCATACTCCAACTGACTTGGACAGGGCTTTGTCACCCAAGTTGTTTGGACAGAGGCACAGAGGAAAGCTGAGCCAGATGCCTCCAGTGTGGAGATGAGCTGCCACTCTCCTCCATCCCTGCTGGCACAAAGTAGGTATGGGCTGGTCCCCTTGTCATGATGCCTGACCCACCTGTACCCCTCACTGGCGATGCTCTGTTGCCTCTCCAGAACATGTTTGTTTGCAAGTCCCAGAACCATAGCATGGTAGGGGTTCACCAGCTAAAGCAGGGTCACCTAGATTAGGCTGCACAGGAACACATCCAGAGGGTTCTGAAAGTCTCCAGAGGAGACTCCACAACTTCTTTGGGCAGTCTCCTCCAGTGCTCCAGCACCTTCACAGCAAAGAAGCTTTTCCTCGTGGTGAAATCAAACTTCCTATAGTCTGCCTTATGCCCATTGCCCTTGTCTTAGGACAGGCAGCAGCTGAAGCCTTCCCTCCCTCTCTCCTGTCAAATCTAGGCTGCTCCCTGCCATCCTGTCAGTGGGAAGTCCAGAAAAAGTCTGGGGCCTTTGGAGTTTCCCACAAGCTGCTGCCCTGCAGATGACTCATGCCAGGTGAAAACTCACAGCGTCGCTGGAATGCTGTACTCTCAGCTGGACTGCACTGCTCTCTGTGCTCCTCTCAACTGCTGTCTACGCTCACAAATTAACCACCAACTCCTTGCAACGTTTTTGCCTTTCCTCCCCAGAGGATCTGCGGGTGGGCTCTGTGTGTCCCTTTTACTAGGTGTGCCACAGAGCAGTTAAACAAAAGCCAACACCCCAAATAACATCTAAAGCCCAGCAGACTTCTTCCTGCCAGCAAGCAAACCTCTTCCTCCTCTCAGGACGCTGCCAAGGTTTCATTTAGCACCAAGTGCCCTCTGGTTATTGTACATTTATGGGGTGGGGGCTGAAGGAAGGAAGCAAGCAGGGAGAAGGGTAATTAGCTTTGCTTGTAAAATGGTCATCCCAGTTGTAACAGCCACTGGAGCCTATCGGGGGGGGGGGGGGGGGTGAAGTTAATAGATTTCAGGGGGCTGCTGCTTCGAGGGCAGAGGTGTGGGGGGGATGAAAAGAGGATTGAAATAAAAACGGGAGGATAAAATGGGAGAGGGCACAGCAATAAGAAAAAAAGAGAGAAGGCACAAACCAAAAAGAGGGGGGGGGGGGGAGGGAGATAAACCTCTATATCTAAAAAAGAGACATAAATCAGTAAGTGGATCCTCGCCACAAGCCCATATGGAAGTAATCAGGCACAAGGGTGGCAGCTGGGGCCAATAACAGTCACCTGCAGCGGAGGGAGGTGGGGGTTTGGGATGGGTTTCTGATGCTAATTTCCTGGCGGAACAATGCGGGAGCGGGCGCGGAGCGGCAGGCGAGGGCGGCTGCATGGGGCCCCGGCGGAACAATGGCTGCACCTGGCGCTGGCAGCAGCGGCACCCAGCCGGCCCCGGCGCCGGCCACATCTGTTCCCCGCACGGCCCCCCCTGCGCCCCCCAGCACGGCCGCCCCTTCCACACGCTGCAACAGGTCAGAGAATCATAGAATCAACCAGGTTGGAAGAGAGCTCCAAGCTCATCCAGCCCAACCTAGCACCCAGCCCTATCCAATCAACCAGACCATGGCACTAAGTGCCTCATCCAGGCTTTGCTTGAAGACCCCCAGGGACGGTGCCTCCACTACCTCCCTGGGCAGCCCATTCCAATGCCAATCACTCTCTCTGTGAAGAACTTCTTCCTAACATCCAGCCTAGACCTACCCCAGCACAACTTGAGGCTGTGTCCCCTTGTTCTATTGCTGGTTGCCTGGGAGAAGAGGCCACCCCCACCTGGCTACAATGCCCCTTCAGGTAGTTGTAGACAGCAATGAGGTCACTCCTGAGCCTCCTCTGCTCCAGGCTGCACACCCCCAGCTCCCTCAGCCTCTCCTCATAGGGTTTGTGTTCCAGGCCCCTCACCAGCTTTGTTGCCCTTCTCTGGACACTTTCCAGCACCTCAACATCCTTCTTGAATTGAGGAGCCCAGAACTGGACACAGCACTCAAGGTGTGGCCTGAGCAGTGCTGAGTACAGGGGCAGAATAACCTCCCTTGTCCTACTGCCCACACTGCTCCTGATGCAGGCCAGGATGCCATTGGCTCTCATTGGTCAGAGCTGCTGTGGGGCTGCAGTGTGCTGCTGCTGCTCCTCCTCCTCCTCCTCTTCCTCCTGCTCTGGTTTTGGGGGGGGAGCACAGTGAGTGTTATCGAGATTTGTTTGGGTGGTTTTGGTGAGATGCCTTGGAAAAGGGGGGGGGGTGGGTGGTGGTTACTCAGCACCCTGCTGTCAGGTTTGTGGTGCTGGAATGAAAATCACAGAATAGTTTTGGTTGGGGGACACAGTCTCAAGTTGTGCCAGGGTAGGTCTAGGCTGGATATTAGGAAGAAGTTCTTCACAGAGAGAGTGATTGGCATTGGAATGGGCTGCCCAGGGAGGTGGTGGAGGCACAGTCCCTGGGGGTCTTCAAGAAAAGACTGGATGAGGCACTTAGTGCCATGGTCTGGTTGATTGGATAGGGCAGGGTGATAGGTTGGACTGGATGAGCTTGGAGGTCTCTTCCAACCTGGTTGATTCTATGATTCTAAGGCCCAACCATCGACCCATCACCACCATCCGTAGCCATTAAGCCATGTCCCAGAGTGCCATGGCCACACATTTCTGGCCATCCCCTCCAGGGATGGGGACTCCACCACTTCCCTGGTCAGACTGTGCCAATCCCTGACCACTCCTGCACCAAAGAAATGTTTCCTCATCTCCAACCTAAACCACCTCTGGCACAATATTCAGGCCATTTCCTCTCCTTCTATCACCTGCTAGTAGGGAGAAGAGACTAACCCCACCTCACTTCAATCTGCTTTCAGGGAGCTGTAGGGAGCAATGAGGTCTCCTCTCAGCCTCCTCTTCTCCAGACTGAATGACCCCAGTTCCCTCAGCTGCTCCTCACCAGCCCTGTTCTCCAGACCCTTCACCAGGGGTCCACAGTGACCCTTCTGTTTGTAGATTCAATAGGACTGGAAAGTAACCAAGCAGCAAACCTGCACCAGTCCTGGCTCTTACAAATGGTCTTCTGGCCACATGCTCCTTCTATAGCATGAGAGCTGCTGCAGACACCAAAGCTCTGCAGCACTGAGCACACCAAAGAAACCCAATACACGTTATTCTAAAACCTTAAGCTTGGCTTCCAAAAATGCCACTGCCCAGCCCAATAAAAGGCATCATAGTTACACTTTAAAGTGCTCTGAAGCCTCTGAAATCGCTATTGTCCTTCTGGAGGCGAGCTGCCGACACACAAAGCAGCACTCAGGTCAAGGTCTTCCCTCAGAAAACTGCTTGCAGACCCAGGAACTGAACCTGTGCCTCTAGGTGCTCCGCTTCAGCTGCAGGATCACCACTCACCAGCTCTTCCCAGCTCCTGCTCTCTCTCTGTGCAAAGGATTCTCCAGCTGTCCCCTGAGCCGAGACAGTCCCCAGCACAAAACTCAAAGTCGAACAGGATCCCAGAGACCTGCCATGGCGCTGCCCTCGGGGACCATTCTGGAACGTCTGTCAGAGCACATTTCACACCTAGCTTCTAATGAGCAATGAGGTTGCTCTCTTCTCTCAGGTGGCCAGCACCAGAACAAGAGGACACAGCCTCAGGCTGCACCAGGGGAGATTTAGGCTGGAGGTGAGGAGAAAGTTCTTCCCTGAGAGAGTCATTGGACACTGGAATGGGCTGCCCGGGGAGGTGGTGGAGTCGCCGTCCCTGGGGCTGTTCAAGGCAGGACTGGACGTGGCACTTGGTGCCATGGTCTGGCCTTGAGCTCTGTGGTAAAGGGTTGGACTTGATGATCTGTGAGGTCTCTTCCAACCCTGATGATACTGTGATACGGAGTCACTAGATGCTGGGATCGAGGCAAGCTCCCAATCTAGCCCCAAATAAGTATAGCCAAGGCAGCTCTTACTGTGGGAAAAAAAACCCAACAGGCAACAGATCCCCACCAGCTCCTGTTCAGACTGAAGAACCAGCCAGCGTCGTCTTAAATCTGCTACATATGCCCAAGTCCTCAAATGACTTCCTCCTTCAGCTCTCCAGCTATACTATAAACATTGCACACACACGTCAAACAAATCTTGGGGTTTTTGTCCAAACCCTCATAAAAACAGAGCTGGAAAAAACAAGAGGCCACCTGGCTTGCCCATCCCAGCCTCTGACCGTGGGAGAGGGCTGCCTCCCGCACAATCCTGCTGCTGGGGACTCTCTTTATAGGTCAGGCTGGGGATGAAAGAGCTGCTTGCCTTGAAATTCAGCTCCTGAGGTCAAACCATGCTCTTTCCCTCCTCTCCACTGTCCCTCAATGATAACCTCTACAAGCCAAAATCCACTGAGGGAAGCATGACAAAGCCCCGCGAAGCAGCAGGGCATTCATTTGGGGCTCCCAGTCGATCCAATAGGCAAGGCAGCATTCAGAAGCGAGAGCCTGCTCACTCAGGGACACTGGTCCTACAAGACTAAGAGGAATAAAACAGAAGGAAAAGAACACCCCAAGAGGCTGACCCCACAGTTCACACGAGAAAAGCTGCCTTTGCTGTTTGGCTGCAGCAGGTTTAAACAAGCCTCTGCAGAAACCAGCAGATGCGACTTGCAAAAATAGCAGCATCTTGGAAGTAAGCAGGGGCCACGCTCCAGTCCCCGGGCAGAGCAGATCCTGACTTGGCAGCACTGCTTTGGCCTTTTCTCTATTCAACGAAATTTCTACTCTTTTCCCTCAGGGCATTCCCTGGGTAATAGACTTCTCAGATTTAACAATTTCTTCTCCTTGCCTTTAGCAATCCTATTCATTCCTTAGACCCTTCAAACCCTTTGCTTGGCTTGCTGCACTTCCCCGTGGGTAGTGTTTGCTCAGCCTGCTTTTGCTTCGTCCCATTTGCCTCGTTTCTGGCATTGGGGTCTCTTAGTTGTGCATAATCTACAGGTTTCTCTAACCGGTGGATGTGCTGGGGTAGGGAAGGAGCTGCAGGCATTTAGGTGAAGCTTAGGTAGTCTCAAAATATCAGATGAAACACAGTAACAGAGAAATCCTGTTACCCAGTAGATTATTCTGACAAAACAAGTCTTATTTATACCAATTTTGTAGAAATGCCTCCTACAATCACACAACTGTTTCAGTTGCAAAAGACCTCTAAGACCATCAAGTCCAACCATCAACCTAACACCACAACGGCAGCTAAACCATGTCCTGAAGTGCCACTCTCAGATGTTTTTGAGTACACATCCAACTGGACATCAAGTTTCAAGCCACCCCTTTCTCTCAAATACAACCACCTCTCTCTCACCCTAGCACTCAGCTTGTTGGGCACCCCCAATCCTTTCCAAACATAAAGCAACGTGAAAAGGAAAGAGAAATAAAGATGTTTCCTGCAGGGCTTGAGCAAGACACCAGCAAATGAGTTGTTTAATGGCCAAATCCTGCCAGCCTGATGCCGGCAAAACTTCTGCTTGCTCCATCAGAGGCCGACCTGCAAAGAGCCTGCAGCAGCAGCAGCTGCTCCAACACGCTGCCTTTCACAGACTGGGGAGGCTTTCAGGAGCAGGAGCGTGGCTCTGTCTTCGGATCCTATCACACTCTGCACAGCTTTGCTGGAGATTTCTGGGGTTCTGCTCCCCCTTTGTGCTGTTGCACTTTGGACAGTGAGGTCGTGGAGCATTAGGCACCACGCACCCCTCCTGCCTCCTCTCTGGGGACAGAGAAGGACACAGAGGAGCTGTTTGCGTGTCGGGACAAGCAGACTTAAAATAGGTGCATTTCTGAAGCCTAGGTGCATGCTGCCAGAGAAGGAAAACCTTAGGGTGGCACAGGCAGAGGCTAAAGTGGGTGAACACAGAACTGCAGCCCATGTCAAAGAGCCTGGCACTCTCCCGGAGGAAACCCTGTCATTGGGCACGCTCGGAACTAATCCGGGACAAAGCAACAGCGATGTGCCCCCCAGAAAGGGCCCACCCTGCACCAGCCAGCCTCGCAGATAGTCCTCTTTTTACCAGCAAGCAACCCACAGCCACGTTCTAGCAACCTAAACTTTGAGTGCTGATTTTGGTGCATCCCCCGTGGCTGGGCAGCACACAAAAAGGGCTGCAGGTTGCGCTGCGCAGCGCCGAGCGCTGCAAGGGGACCACAAGCCCGGTGATATTTTGCAGAGCATAAACCTGGGGCAGCAGCTTTGTAACAAGCTGCTCCAGAGGGCTGGAGAAGCAATTTCAACTGCTGAGCCTTTCACCCCCCCCCCCCCCCCTCAAAAAGAAAAGGAGGGGGAGCAGTGAAGGTTTGAAATCTACGTGCAGGGTTACAATGGAATAAAAGGAAAGGCAGAAGCCTGACGGTGATAATACACTGGGCAGGGAGGTGTGTTCCTGGGTCGCAACATCGATCCAGGAGATCTAGATGCTGGTAGCATCAGCTGCTGCTGGAGGAGCGCAAAGACAAAAAGGGAGCAGCCTCTGCCACAATGCAGGGAAGCACTGAAAACACGGGGAAAATTAAGGAAATGTGGGAGCCGACAGAAGAAAACCACCTCTGCAGATTTAACCCCCCCGGCTTCAACAGCAGCACGCAGAAATGAGAGCAAGGCTAAGCACAGGGGAAATCGCAGTCTGCTTAAAAAACGCTAACCCCTTCCTGCCTTTCCATTTCCCCAGGACACGATGAATCCAAGCCTCCGGCTCTCAGAGAGGGAGGGGGCAAATAAAAATAAAATCAGAGGAGAAATAATCAACCACTCCATAGCAACATAGAGAGGGCTCCGAGGCAGCTCTCCTCCCAGAGAGTTGGGTGTTTTTTCAGCTGCAGAACGCCTGCCTGCAGCCGGCTCCTCTGGGGAAGTTTTCACCGGCAGAGCCACTGCAGTCGAGCAGAGGGAGGCTGGCTGCTCCCACCCCCTCTCCCTCTACCCCTACTCAAGGTTGAGGCTCTCCCAACGTTGCCAGCAAACCCCACGTCGCTCCTCAAACCTTCTTGGCGGTGCAGCAGCTCCACATCCCCCCAACCCCCCGAGCATCTCCCACCGCCCTCGGAATCGCTGCACCCTGCCCAGCCCCGGGCTGAAAACAGAGGCATGCATGCAGGGCTTACCCTAAGCGGCGAGGTTGCAGGGATCCAGCTGCTGTTGAATACACCTAGTTTGCTTTGAAATATAAATAAAAGCACTCTTCCTCCTCCTGGGCTGGCGATGCTGGAGCGCAGCCGGAGCCCAGCCTGCCTTCTCCTTTCATTAGCTGGACATGTGTCAGGTCCCGCACATCTGCGATTCCTCACTGCCTGGAGCCGCCTGTCCGATTCCAGGGAAACACAGATGGATCCCAGATGGGAAGGTCCTGCCAAACAGACCAGCTCTCCACCTTGCCAGAATACCCAGCTCTGAGGCACACACACACACATACACACACCCTGGGCTCCCTGCCTGCGCCGCGCTGCTGCCAGGCTGCTCGCCAGCTGATGTCACCAAGCACACACCTACCAGCGCCTCGCCGCCCGCCTGACATTAACTTGTTAAACACACAGAATTTGTTTATGGCCGGCAATAAGGGCGAAGGAAAGGGGAGGGGGGGAGGAAGGCTTCTCCAAAATGAGCCTCCCCAAGCGGGCTCTGCCCTCGCAGCCGAGCCTCAGCCCCTGGTTTTGCAATCCAAAGGAGCTGTTGGGCAAAGCAGAGGATTCGTTTTCTGAAGGTTTCCTTCCCCACGCACGTAAATCTTCCCTGTAAAGCCCCAGCCCCGGCGTTTGCGGCGCTGGAAAGCTGGCATGTGTTAGCAATTAGAGGCAACAACAAGATAACAAGATACTGATGTTGCAAGGGTACCAAACCGAGGGCTGGAAAATTCAAAGGAAGAGCAATTAAATGTGGAACATATTCCCGGGGATGGAAGAGGAAGTGTTAAAGGAAAATGTAAACCCCCCCAAATGTTTTATACTGGGGCTGAAACTCCACCGGGGAGGCTGAGAACAGAAATCCACTGGCCACAACTTTCATCTGACCATTTTTGCCTCCCTTCACACCCAGCCGTGGCAGCTCTGCCACCTCCAAAGCTCTTGGCAGCTCTGAATGGCTGCTCCCCGACGCGGTGCGAACAACAGATATTAACTGGAGGCCCCTGACTAATCCTATCAGCCCAGCACCATTCACAACCAGAAATACAGATTTACACATAGCCTTCCCCTCCACCAGACAGGCTTCCCTGCCTGCAGAACTGGCCCAGAGAAGTGGGCCACTACCCCTCCAGTTGCTGCCCAAACCTCCCATCTCCACACCAGCCTCCCCCTAGCCCAGGCGGAGAAGCGATGCTTGCACTTTGCTCACAGACCAAGCACAGGCACATCTTAAGATCTCAGGAGGGATCTTTCACTCTAGTCCACGCTGCTTTGAGCTGAGAGGCTTCAGAGCTCAACAAAATCTTTCCCAAACCTTTGCAGGCAGCACTAGTTCTGCCTCCAGCTACTTTGTTGAGCACCAGAGACCTGCACAGCATGCCAGGACAGCAAACTGCCCAAGCCCAGGGATGCTGGGGGGGTTTTAAAGTCCAAAAATCACACGAGCTGCATCCTCCACAGCTGGTGTGAACGTGGTGGGATATTTACTCACTCACAGGCAGCAAAATGTTTCTTTTTAATGACATTTTCAGTCCTTCAGTAGGCTGCTGCTAACTGCCAAGCCACATCTATAAACCTCCTGAAAGTTAACTGCCCCCAGCATCCCACCTAACCCTTCACCCCAGCCTATTTGCCTCTCACTCCTAATTAGTTTAAGGTACCTCTGTTTCCCTCTGGGAAGGGAAAAGGCTGTAAAGGGAGGGGAAAAAAGGTGCTTTAAAGGAAGTATTAAAAAGCCCTGTATGAGGAAGCATGGCATGCATTCATGAAGACATGGGCTTCTCCACTATCTGCTCCCATGGAGGTCAGACCTCCTCAGCACAGGATGGATTCTGGATGGCTACTGGGGGGATGCACTCAGGCAGGAGACTCAGACCTCTTGTGGGAATCCCTTAAAGCTGCTGCAGCCTCACTGAGCACATTGCTGCAGCCAGAGGGGACACAGCTTCACAGCTCCAAACCTCAAGTAGGAGAAGCAATTTCACATGCTTCAGTTCAAAAGAGGTGATTCACAACCAAGTATCAGCACACCGACACCTGGAGCACCCTACAAACTGATGCTCAGTCAGCAAAGCAGGTTGGGAAGGGGCAGAGGCTGCTGGTAGATCCAGCAGCACCTCCTCTCTGCACCCCAGACCCCACTGGCAGGGCTGCTGGTGAGGCACTAAAGATGCACAGTCAGACACTGGAAGTCAGGTTGCCCAGGAAAGTGGAGTCACCATCCCTGGAGGTGTTCAAAGAACACGTAGACATGGCACTTTGAGACATGGTTTAATGGGCATGGTGGTGTTGGATTGACAATTGGACTTGATGATTTTAGAGGGCTCTGCCAACCTTAATGATTCTATGATTCTAAAACATTTCATTTCAGAAAGTTCAGCTCCCTGGGGCTCCTAAGGCTCTTCTGATGAAGGCTGTACAAAATACTCGAAGCTGTCAATATTTCATGAGCTGAGATGGAAAAATAAGCTCTAAATGACAGAGACAATGAAGGGACACAAAATCCAAACAGCTCCAGGAACACCAGAACAAAATAAGTTATTTTCCCATGGACTTGTGTCTCCCTGACACCTCACACTGTGAGGTCCAAACAGGAACCCTCCCTGGCCAGGAAAATGCCAACAGTGGTGGCTCTCATGGCTCATATGAAGGAAGCTCATGTTGCAGCTTTGCCCCCACTGGAAATGGTACAAGGCTGAGGGATGCTCCCTGCCCACCCCTGTCCAAACATCACCAAAACAGCCTGAAAGCAGGCAGTGAATTCAAAAGCTGACCTGGGCCTGAGCACAAGGAGGAGGATACTGTATAGCCAACAAGATGCTGGAGGTGCAGCCTGGGGTCTTTGGGTCAAAGACACCAGAGAAAGTCCTCTTATGAGGTAGAGGGCACAGCCTGAAGTTTGTCTGAACTAGGTAACCAGCACTAAATGTTCCCTCACCTTCTTTTTTAATTGCATTTTAACTTAAGGACCTCAACAGCTTGTGAACATTTTGCTTCACACAAACAAAAGCTGTCCCCAAATATGACAACTGGGTTTTCACTACCATTTGTCAACCCACTGCCAAAGAAATCTTTTCTCTATATCTACAGCCTAAAGTAGCTCGAAACACCACCAACTCAAGTCACTTCAATAATTCTCAGCAGTTACAATGATCTGACCTCATAAAACCTCATGAAAATGTAGTCTTTTGCCATGGCATCCATAGGCAAACTTCTATCAAACCCCAATATCCTCAGGAATGATCCCCACAAGTGTGGCTGGAGGGACAGGAACATGCCAGATCTCACAGCTCAGCCAAGGAGTAAGGAAGGTGCACATGCAGGTTTTGGGCTCTCAAGGCTTAAAAATTGAAGGTGGGGATACTTGGACACCCTAAGTAGGAGCCACTGCAAGGTGTCCTTAAAAAGGATTCAAACCATCAGCCATCCCCAAGCTTACCACAGGCACAGGCAGCCCTGGGGAGATGCAGAGGAACGTGCTGCTGCCAGCCAGTCTCTCCAGCAGCACCAACACAGCAGCTCCCGGGAGGCAGCATCCCACACACCACGTCCTGCTCCACCATCGCCGCTGCAAAACAGGGCAGGAGCAAGCAAGGGCAACACACAACTAGAAGACACGGGGATATCACAGTATCACAGTATCACCAAGGTTAGAAGAGACCTCATAGATCATCAAGTCCAACCCTTTACCACAGAGCTCAAGGCCAGACCATGGCACCAAGTGCCACGTCCAGTCCTGCCTTGAACTGCCCCAGGGACGGCGACTCCACTACCTCCCCGGGCAGCCCATTCCAGTGTCCAATGACTCTCTCAGGGAAGAACTTTCTCCTCACCTCCAGCCTAAATTTCCCCTGTGCAACCATGAGGCTACTGTGCTCCTCAAAGTGGCACTACACCAGATTTTGTGACCCAGACATCCAGCAGGGCAGCAGAAGGCAGGAGGGCTGCAGGCAGTAGAGGGAAGCTGCTTTCCCCTGCTCGCTATGTTAATCTGCTTTTGCTTTCTTCTCCTGGGAATGTTCCATGGAAAGAACGATGCAAACCAAGTTTGAACACTGGGAGCTATTGATACCTGCTGCTAAGTGTGGTTTCTGAGGAAATCTGAAGAATTTTTCCAGTTTCCACTGGAATTTTTATGCCTATCACAGCCCATGGCCACAGCAAGCACAAGAGACCTGAACTGCTTCTGCTTTCTCTTCTATTCCACCCAGATTTCATGCCATGGCACGGCTTTATTTTTTTTGCCTGCTGTGTTCTTACCTCAGAAAGAAGCTTCCCTCCTATTCAGGGCAGCCCTGGAAAGCCTTTGCCTTCTGAAGCTGACCACTTTCCATCGCACAGAAAACCAAACCCAAACACAGTCAGGCAGCCAAAGCCATTTATCAGGCTAAGTGGAAGCCATAAATTCGTGCTAACTGGAATCTGATGGAAACCAACTGGGATCCTCCTCCTCCTCCTCCAGGCTCAGGTCTGGCAGGAAAAGACCAATGTTTTATTGCCTTCTTTATGCCTGCCTTACAAGTCAGAGGAGCCAAGAAGGGACTGCTCCCTTTGAAGGGACACTGATGGGGTTGCAGGGGAGGCTGGCTGACTCAGTCCAAGCTCAGCAGAGGGGCACACAGCCTCTCCCCCCTCCCCAAACTGGTATTAATCCTCCCTATTCCTAGCTAATTTATCACCTTTAACAAACATCCTCTTTTCAATGCACCCATTATTTAAATTAGCACATGGCAGATTATGTTAACAAGCTTAATGTGTCATGTAAATCTAATCATAGTGCCTCCTTCAGGAGTGAACAGTGAGCAATGCTTTGGTTTTGTGCCATTCCAATACTGCCCAGACAGGTGGGAAAAAAAACCCCGAGGTTAAAAGTTGGCCCTGGGTGAGCTGACACAATTTAGAGCCATGACTAAGACAGCACAAATGAAAAGTGGAAGCAAAAGTGCTGCAAGAAATAAAGCACAACCTAAAAAAGTTACTGTAACTTTACTTCTGGCTACTGATTTAGGGCTGGGGAGGGGGACACTGAAACAAAAACTTCCTTATTCCTGCTTTATGATCATACAGTAAAGGAAAAACCCTAGGAACTGACATCCCATCCAAGAATTCCCCACCAAAGTGATTCCTAAACCCAGCACCCTTGCTCTGATCAGAAATCCAAGCCTCTGTAGCTGTCATGGGTACTTAAACCAAACCCAGAAATCTGGAAAAAATGAGTAATGCTTTTTGGAGAGAGGAAAACTCAGCCTGCAGAGGATTAAGGCTGGTCCAACAGCTTGACAGTATTTTCCAGATCAATACCAGCATTGTTTGATTACAGAGATCTGTTAAAATACATCCATCTCTACCCACCCCCCCCAGCGATCTCAGTGATCTCCTCTTTAACTGCTCAACAGCCAAGGTGGGCATCAGGAGCATTTCTGCTTTGGAGCTGTGCTGATGTAGCTCTCACTGCAGTGGACTTGGCCACCTCCCTGCTACTTCAGGGCTGGGAGAATTGGGGCTCCAGGGACACTTTACAGCAGCCTTCCAATACCTGACGGAAGCTACAGGAAAGCTGGGGAGGGACTTTTGACAAGGACTCACAGTGATAGAATGTGGAGCACTGGCTTTGAGCTGGAAGAGGGAAGATTGAGACCTGGGAAAGAAATTCTTTGCAGTGAGGGTGGTGAGACACTAACAGGTTGCCCAGGGAGGTTGTGGATACCCCCTCCCCAGAGCTGTTCAAGGCCAGGCTGAACTTTGTCTAGTGGAAGATGTCCCTGCCCATGGCAGGGGAGTTGGAACTGAAGATCTTTAAGGTCCCTTCCAAGCCATACCATCCTAGGCTTCAGAAAACTCAGTAATCTGCCTAGACATGACACTTTTGTCTAAGTCCCTATAGAGCCATGCCCTGCAGCATGTGCTTATGTTGCAGACAAGCTCTGGAAGCTGAAACCCTCCCTTTTGCAGCTGAGATGATGCGTTTTGAGAGCTGTGTGCCAGGTCAGACACTGGGCTCCCAGTGCTCCCCACCATGTGCCCTGTGGAAGATCTCTAACCATTAAGAAAGCACATGTTAAAGCTTATCAAAGCAGGGTTTGTCAGCAGAACTTGTGGGTTTGGGCTTGTCCCAGACAGGACAGCATTTCCAATCAAAAATAAGAGCAATCAAATGCATGTGCTGGATCCCAAACTCCTTCCCTACAGCAGAGTCATTAGGTCCCAGCTCGCTTCCTGCACCTCCCTCCACCGGTGGCTTCCCTCCTGCAGGCTGTGGGCTTTTGCCTCATAATGGCTTTTCCTTCTTTAACCTGGGCTCTTTTAACAGAAGCCTTTGTCCCTACCTCATGCCGAGTTTCCCTCCCCTCCAGTGCCTGGGACTGGCACATGGTGTAGGAGATGTGGTCCCTGCCTGGCCCTTTGGAGAAGAGGACACCTCTCTACCTCGTTGCCTAGCCACGTCCTGCTACCCAACAGCCATCAAAAGAAGTTTACTCCCTTGTCCATTTGTTTGCAGAACCAGAGAATCATTTTGGTTAGAAGAGACCTTTCAGATCATTGAGTCCAACCATTAACCCAGCACTGCCAGGTCACCACTAAACCATGTCCCTGTGGGTCACATCTATGCAGCTTTGAAACCCCTCGAGGGACAGGGACTCAACTACTGCCCTGGGCAGGCTGTTCCAACTCCTGACAACCCATATGACAAAGAAATTGCTTCCTCATGTCCAACCTAAACCTCCCCTGGTGCAACTTGAGGCTGTTTCCCCTCATTCCATCACTTCTTGCATGTAAAAGACTGACCCCACCCCACCTGGCTCCAAGCTCCTTTCCGGGAGTCGTGGAGAGCAATGAGGTCTCCCCACAGGCTTTTCTTCTCCAGGCTAAACAATCCCAGCTCCCTCAGCTGCTCCTCAAAAGATTTGTGCTCACTAACCTTGTAACCTTGATTTAAAACCATCCAAAGTTCACATTCAATCCCCAGCCTCTCTTTAAAACGCTTTCAAAAAGCCCAAAACATGAAAACTCTTGAGTTGTTTTGCTCACTTTATGCAGCAAAGCCACAGGATTTTAAGCAGGGCTTTCCAGCAGCATCCCAGTTCGTTGCCTTTGCACAGGTTTAGCACTGAACTAAAGGCTGCTCAGATTGCTGTGCTAGAAGGAATGACTTTAGGCCCGAATGAACATCCAGTTTCAGTAAACACCATGACTAAATTAGCTTTTAAACGTGTTTGTGAGGACTTTTTTTTGGTGAGAATACGCCCTTGTGGCCAAGAGGGCCAAAGGCAGCCTGGGGTGCAGCAGGAAAAGTGCAGCCAGCAGGGCCAGAGAGGTTCTTCTCCCCCTTTGCTCTGCCCTGGGGAGGCCACACCTGCAATACTATGTCAAGTTTGGGGTTCCCCAATTCAAGAGAGACAGAGACCTGCTGGGGAGAGTCCAGTGGAGAGACAGGAAGATGTCTGGGGGACTTGAGCATCTCTCCTGTGGAGAGAGCCTGAGAGCCCTGGGGCTGGTTAGGCTGGAGAAGACTGAGAGATCTGATCAACATCTATAAAGCTCTGTGGAGTGGTGGGCAAGTGACTGGAGCCAATCTCTTTTCAGTGATCAGCAGCAGTAAGACAAGGAAGAACGGATATAGACTTGCATTCAGGACATTTCACTTCAGCATCAGGAGAAACTTCTTTGGTGTGAGGGTGGCAGAGCCCTGGGGCAGGCTGCCCAGAGAGGTTGTGCAGTCTCCTTCTCTGGAGCCTTTCCAACCCCACCTGGATGCATTCCTGTGTGCACTGCACTGGGGGATGCTGCTTTTGGCAGGGAGGTTGGGCTGGATGAGCTCTGGATCCAGCTTCTAACATTCTGTGATTCTGTGAGTGGAGGTTGGGGACATGATTTTTGGTTTTTAAACATTTCTCTCCACGAAGCTCACCCTCTGCAGCTCCCTCTCCACGAAGCAAACCCTCTGCAGCTCCCTCTCCACTCAACCTCTGCAGCTCCCTCTCCAAAGCTCACCCTCTGCAGCTCCCTCTCCATGAAGCTCACCCTCTGCAGCTCCCTCTCCATAAAGCTCACCCTCTGCAGCTCCCTCTCCATAAAGCTCACCCTCTGCAGCTCCCTCTCCATAAAGCTCACCCTCTGCAGCTCCCTCTCCACGAAGCTCACCCTCTGCAGCTCCCTCTCCAAAGCTCACCCTCTCCAGCTCCTTCTCCACGAAGCTCACCCTCTGCAGCTCCCTCTCCAAAGCTCACCCTCTGCAGCTCCCTCTCCACGAAGCTCACCCTCTGCAGCTCCCTCTCCAAAGCTCACCCTCTGCAGCTCCCTCTCCAAAGCTCACCCTCTGCAGCTCCCTCTCCATAAAGCTCACCCTCTGCAGCTCCCTCTCCACGAAGCTCACCCTCTGCAGCTCCCTCTCCAAAGCTCACCCTCTCCAGCTCCTTCTCCACGAAGCTCACCCTCTGCAGCTCCCTCTCCAAAGCTCACCCTCTGCAGCTCCCTCTCCAAAGCTCACCCTCTGCAGCTCCCTCTCCATAAAGCTCACCCTCTGCAGCTCCCTCTCCACGAAGCTCACCCTCTGCAGCTCCCTCTCCAAAGCTCACCCTCTCCAGCTCCTTCTCCACGAAGCTCACCCTCTGCAGCTCCCTCTCCAAAGCTCACCCTCTGCAGCTCCCTCTCCACGAAGCTCACCCTCTGCAGCTCCCTCTCCAAAGCTCACCCTCTGCAGCTCCCTCTCCACGAAGCTCACCCTCTGCAGCTCCCTCTCCAAAGCTCACCCTCTGCAGCTCCCTCTCCAAAGCTCACCCTCTGCAGCTCCCTCTCCACAGCTCACCCTCTGCAGCTCCCTCTCCAAAGCTCACCCTCTGCAGCTCCCTCTCCAAAGCTCACCCTCTGCAGCTCCCTCTCCACAGCTCACCCTCTGCAGCTCCCTCTCCACAGCTCACCCTCTCCGGCTCCCTCTCCACAGCTCACCCTCTCCGGCTCCCTCTCCACTCACCCTCTTGCAGCTCCCTCTCCAACGCTCACCCTCTGCAGCTCCCTCTCCACTCACCCTCTCCACTCACCCCCTGCATCTCCCTCTCCCGCTGCCGCCTGTGCCCTTCACCAAAGGGGAGTTAGGAGAAAAGGAAAGGAACCGAAAAAAAAACCCCAACGACCGCAAAAAAAAAGCCCCAAGCGGAGAGCAGGCAGCAGAGCCTTGCGCCTGGCCAGCATTCCAGCCCCGCTGCCGGCTCCACCGAGTCTGAGGGAGCAGCGCCGCTGGGAGCTATTAGCTCGGGGGGGGCCCCGCAGCCCACCCAGGCGCAGGCCTGCCGGAGGCTCCCCTCGCACCCCGCACGCAGCGCTCCGCGGGCCCAGGGCGGCAAGCCAAGGAGGCACCGGCACCGCCACCGCCGGGGCTCACCCCGAAGGCTGCAGTGCCTGAGAGAGGATTCGGTAATGGGAGACTTATTAAGAGCGCTCAGCCCCCACGCAGACCTTCCTTTGGTGCTGCCTGCTGCTCTGCTTCTCCATGTCCTGCAATTGCTCCTTCCTATGCTGCTCCCTACAGCTCCCTGAAAGGAGGTTGCAGTGAGGTGGAGCTTGGTCTCTTCTCACTAGTACCTGGTGATAGAAGGAGAGGACATGGCAGCAACAGAACAAGGGGACACAGTCTCAAGTTGTGCCAGGTCTAGGCTGGATGTTAGGAGGAAGTTCTTCACAGAGAGAGTGATTGGCATTGGAATGGGCTGCCCAGGGAGGTGGTGGAGGCACCGTCCCTGGAGGTCTTCAAGAAGAGACTGGCTGAGGCACTTGGTGCCATGGTCTGGTTGACTGGATAGGGCTGGGGGATAGGTTGGACTGGATGATCTTGGAGGTCTCTTCTAACCTGCTTGATTCTATGATTCTAAAAGCTGAGCTGAGCTGGAGCTGCTCTGTGTGATGTGTGGAACCAGAGGGAGATGCTGTGTTTGGCTGGGTGATGCTCTGAGCAGACACCTCTGGCTCAGGCTCTGTGTGTCTGTGCTCACAAGTCATTTGAGCATGGTTGTTACTCTGGGACTGGCCTCTGTCTCACAAGCACTTAGTGCTATGGTCTAGATGACTGGATAGGGCTGGGGGATAGGTTGGACTGGATGAGCTTGGAGGTCTCTTCCAACCTGGTTGATTCTATGATTCTATGGCCTGAAACAGTGCCAGGGGAGGGTTAGGTTGGAGATGAGGAAAAATGTCCTTGCTGCAAGAGCGGTCAGGGACTGGTACAGCCTGCCCAGGGAAGTGGTGAGGTCCCCATCCCTGGAGGTGTTCCAGAAACCTGTGGCCATGGCACACCCTGGGATGTGGTTTAATGACCGTGGTGGTGTTGGGTTGATGGATGTACTTGATGACCTTAGAGGGTTCTTCCAAGCAAAACAAGTCTTTGTTTCTATATCCTTTTCTCCTTTCCACTATCGTGGTTCCAATGTCTTTTTGCACCTTATTTCTCCTCTGTTTCTGCCATCTCCACACCTTCTCCAACAGCACAATGAAGCCCCAGCATCCTCAACAGCCTGAAGATCAGTATGGTCATCCTCAACCATTACAAACCCACAGTACCTACACTAAGCTCAACTACCTGCTCAGGTGTGCTTGCTGCTTATTCAGAAACAAAGTGTGGAGCAGCCTCCTTGACCAGGCAGCTATTCCCCATGCTCTGTCACCTCTTCCCCAGCAAGCTGTGGGCACACTTGTCTTGGCATCATGAATCACAGAATCATAGAATCAACCAGGTTGGAAGAGACCCCCAAGATCATCCAGTCCAACCTATCACCCAGCCCTAGCCAGTCAACCACACCATGGCACTAAGTGCCTCATCCAGTCTCTTCTTGAACACCTCCTGGGACGGTGCCTCCACCACCTCCCTGGGCAGCCCATTCCAATGCCAATCACTCTCTCTGCCAACAACTTCCTCCTAACATCCAGCCTAGACCTGCCCTGGCACAACTTGAGACTGTGTCCCCTTGTTCTATTGCTGGGTGCCTGGGAGAAGAGGCCACCCCCCACCTGGCTACAATGCCCCTTCAGGTAGTTGTAGACAGCAATGAGCTCACCCCTGAGCCTCCTCTTCTCCAGGCTGCACACCTCCAGCTCCCTCAGCCTCTCCTCAGAGAGTTTGTGTTCCAGGCCCCTCCCCAGCTTTGTTGCCCTTCTCTGGACACCTTCCAGCACCTCAACATCTCTCTTGAATTGAGGAGCCCAGAACTGGACATAGCACTCAAGGTGGGGCCTGAGCAGTGCCAAGTACAGGGGAAGAATAACCTCCCTTGTCCTACTGGCCACACTGCTCCTGATGCAGGCCAGGATGCCATTGGCTCTCTTGGCCACCTGGGCACACTGCTGGCTCATCTTCAGCCTACTCTCTATCAGTACCCCCAGGTCCCTTTCCTCCTGTCTGCTTTCCAGCCACTCAGTCCTCAGCCTGTAGTGCTGCTTGGGGTTGTTGTGGCCAAAGTGCAGCACCTTGCACTTGGCCTTGTTAAATCTCATCCCATTGGCCTCTGCCCACCCATCCAGCCTGGCCAGGTCCCTCTGCAGGGCTCTCCTACCTTCCAACAGATCAACCCCTGCTCCTAGCTTGGTGTGGTGAAGCACACAGCTTGCCAGCTGCAGTGGTGTTAAAAGGCAAGAGAGCAAGCAGCTGCTGCTGGGAACGCCAAACCCCTGAGTCAGGCTTCCAGCCCCGTGTAGGATGAGGCTCATGAGATGCCACTGCATGAAACACAAACACCATGCTTAACACTTCACCAACAACTAACATGGGTCCTGTGCCCCGTACCAGATCTCCTCTTGGAGGTAGAAATAACAGCAAGATGAAGAAGTGACACGGCTGGTGGCAGGCAAAGGTTTCTAACAGCTGCCTGAATTTGGCCAGCTTGTTATCCAGAAGTGCCTGTTGTGGATGGAGGAGCTCACCAAACCTGAAGATTAGTTCTGTCATGGGAGAGGCAGGGAGAATTAGAGGACAAAACAAGCAATGAAGCATCATTTAAGAGCCACTAGAGCTTCGAGATTCTGCACCTGGCTTCTGTTAGGATTGCATCTGAATTTGGGTGCCTAAAGAAAAGAGTAACAAAGGGAAAGGCTAATTTCCAAAGGTGCAGAGCTCCCTCTTGCTCCTCTGTGCTTTTGCTACCTCTGGGGTGCTGGATGCAGCTCAAGGAGGACCAGGCACAGTGAAGGAGGACCTGAAATGTGATTACCTTCATCTTCTGTTGGAAGCAGAGGCTATTTGGAGATTTACAGTTCGGTGTCAACAGGAAGTTCATGTTTACAAGCTTCCCAGAGAAAAAAACCCAACAGCATTCCTGTCCTATGTGCTAGATCAGAGGGGACACTCTCATGTGGGAGTGTTCAGATTGGTATGCTAGACAGGAATGGGCTTTAGCCATGTAAAACATCCAGACACAAAGATAAAGCTATGAAAAGGGGGAAAAAAAAAATAAAGAGGGCCAGAAGGAAAACAGTAATTCAGCAATTTGGTGGAAAACACACAGCAAGACAGCACAGCCATGTCTGGAAAAATACTTCTGCAGCATCTGGGATTCACACTTCAAAGAAAGAGAAGAATGTGAAGAGGATAAAAACTCTATTCAGGCACTAACATGAATTTTTCTCCCTGGTCCAAATCCTTTGTCATTCCCATTACGCTGTTCCTCCAAGGGTCAGCAGCCAAGCTCAGCCCATGGTCACACTGGGGTGGCTCCTTCCCTCCCAGTGAGCACACACGTGGGACCGTAGCTGTGGCTGGTGGTGCTGCTGGATCCACCAGGACCCATCCCCTCCAGCAAGCTCAACTCCAGATCAAGACCCTCTCCACTGCAGTGGCCAGAGAGGTCTGAGTGCTAGTAAAGCTTCAGCCCACAGCCAGAAATCAGAGGCAGCAGCTGCTCGCTTCAACCCCGGTGCAGGGCTGCGCCAGCTGCAGAACAGCTCTCTGGCACCAGTGCCAACCTCAGAGCCCTCCCAAAAGGGAAGCACAGAAAGCTGAGCTGCACCAAGGCGCTCCAGCACCTTGCACATCTCTGCAGATGAGATTGGTGCAGCAGCTGCAACGCTGCAGATTCACACACAGATTTCACAGCAGCTTCCCCGTGCAGAAAAGCTGCACTGCCCAACAGTAAAACTTCAAACGCTAAACCTCCAGCTGAGGACACTGTTTATTGTCTTCAGGAAGCAGGATGCCTGGATAAAACCAGCTCCAGCTTGTGAAACCTGGATGTAAGATCTGTTCCTTCCATATGGTTATATTAAAAGAAAACCCAAACAAAAATATCCCAACCTTCCTTTAAAAAAGGCCACAGGACAAGGAGACACCAGGACAGCCAAAGGTCCAGCAGCCAACCCTCTACCAGGATGCCAAAGAACCACATTCACACCAGTAAATATTTATTTAGCCCATGTCGTAGAGCTTAATAAATACAATCACAAAGCTTCAGGGTGGTTTCCCATCTCCTGAGCACATACTGCTCCCAGGGAAAGTCTCTGTCCTGACAAATGGACTTTTTCCAAGAGGGGAATGATTCAATCAGAAAATTCCTGTGAAATAAACTCATTCCACAATAAAAGAGAGAGAGAGAGAGGGGGGGGGGGGGAGATCAAGTCTCAGACAAAGACAGCTGGCTTCTCCCTCAAGGGAGAGATGAAGAAAACCAGGGTGACAAAACACACAACTCACTCCCCCCCAAAAAACAACCCAACAACGAATCTCTCATGGTTTAACCTGCAGAAGCTTGAGAGCAACCCAGCTAAGGATGAAGTCCACAGCTGCTGGAGGCATCAGCTTCCTCCAACACCACCATGTCTCAATGCTTTCAGCTGCTGCCAGCACAGATTTAGGGTGACCACCCTCAACCAGAGGTGCACACCTATCACTCACCAGGCTTTTGAGCTTCTCCTGTTATCAACCCAGCAGCACTCACAACAAAATTCCACACAGAATCAGAGAGATGGAAAGGAGGGAGTCACGGACACATTGCTGTGTGACTTGCCCTGGTTGACCCTGCTTTGGCAGGGGGTTGGACTCAATCTCTGGAGGTCCCTTCCAATCCCTACCTTTCTGTGATTCTATGTGAAGTTTCCAAAGCTTATTTTCCACCTTAAGCCCTTAGAGGCAAATAGACCATTACTGAGGAGCTGCCTGCACTGGAACTGAGTATTTTACACACAGGTGACACTATGCAAGAGGACAACAGCCGCCAGATCCCTTACCTCTTTGTAAGAGAAAGAGGGACCTGCTCCTGCTCTGTGCTCCTCCTGGCAAGCTCCCTGTGGCAACAGACGGAACAGAGTGAGCTTTATGTACACCCAACACCTCCTGCCCCTGCCTGCTTCCACAGACTTGGTAAGCAAGGTGCTGGAAAACACCTGAGATGGCAGGAAGAGGAGATACTCCAACAGGTTGAGAAGTGCAGTTAGTGAGAGCATCACATCAAGTAAGTCAGAGGTGTTCCACCCCATACAAAGGACAGACAGCTTCAGACAGCTGCCAGAAGCAAGGAGTCAAAGGTCCATGTGCTGAAGCCAATTAACATACACACGAGACAAAGAGGAAGAGGCCAAAAATTACCTTCAGTCTAAACCTCTGCAATATTGAACCTGAAACTTCAACAGCTGTCAAAGCCTTCATTTTCTACATCACCAGTTAATAAAAAAGATCAGATCTCAGGGAAAAGAAGAAAGAAAGAAAGTTCTTAATTGAAACCATGATTTAAATCATAAAAACCTGGAGCAGGAGATGAAAAACAGGCATCCAGCAGCAAAGCTTCTCCAGAGGGGGCTTGGGTTTGCTGGCACAAGCGCTTAAAAGGCAGCATTCTGGGAAGAGCTCCTTGAGCTGTGGTGCTAGTGAGAACAAGAAGAGATCAGCCAGCCTCAGCATGCACTTCCTTCCTCTTCATCACATCACCCTGCCCAGAGCTGCCCCTGAGCTGAGGCCGTGTTTACCTGAGGCAATTCTGCTCCGGAGTGTGCTTTGCCCAGGTGAAACAGGACCTTGTGAGGCTGCTCTTAACTCTTCCCAGCTGTGTTTTGCTGTCGGTGGGGACTATCTGCACCTGGCTCTGCAGATGGAGCAGCTGCAGTGAAAGGCCAACACCTGGCCTGCCACAGTCATGCCCTGCTTGCAGGAGGAGATCAGAGTTACAGCAGCTCCTGCCCTACTTATGGCCCGGTAGGTATTTGGGTTATAAATCACAGAGTGGTGGGGGTTGGAAGGGACCTTTGAAGATCATCCAGTCCAACCCCCCTGCTAGAGTGGGATCACCTAAAGAAAATCACCCAGGAACACATCCAGGTGGGTTTGGAATGCCTTCAGAGAAGTAGACTCCACACCCTCTCTGGGCAACCTGCTCCAGGGCTCTGCAACCCTCAAAGTGAAATTCTTCCCTATGTTTATGTAGAACCTCCTGGGTTGCAGCAACACAACCAGAGCTGCTGGTGACGCTTGTCTCTGGTGAGGTAGAGTTGCCCAGTTCTGGCCTCTCTGGTTCAAGGACAGAGACTTGCTGGAGAGGGTACAGCAAGAGGCTACACAAAGATGCTGAGGGAATCAGAACATCTCTGTGACGAGGAAAGACTGTGAGAATTGGGGCTTTTTAGTCTGGAAAAGAGCAGCCTGAGGGGGAATCCCATCAAAGCTGATCAATACTTCAAGGGTGGGTGTCAGGAGGATGGGACCAGGCCCAGTGACAGGAAAAATGGTAATGGGAACAAATTTGAACATGAGAAGTTCCATCTAAACTTGAGGAGGAACTTCTTGCATTTAGCCCTGCAGCAGGCTGCCCAGAGGGGTGGTGGAATCTCCATCTCTGAAGACATTCCAAAGCTGCCTGGATGTGTTCCTGTGTGACCTTCTTTAGGTGGTCCTGCTTTGGCAGGGGGAGGTCAGACTCAATGATTTCCAAAGGTCCCTTTCAACCATTCTGTGATTCCATGACTTTTACAGCAGCCATTCCAAACAAAACCTCTCCACAGCCTGCACTAGTCCAAGAGTTCATTCTTCTCAGAGACCTTTTACACCCCAAGCAGCAGTGTAATACATCTCCTCTGATTAGCAGAGCTGCTCCAGGATCTCTTGTCACCACTTTCCTGCAAGGCTTTGTTCAGTGATGAGACCATTTCTATCAGGGACACAGGAACATGCAGCTACAGCTGCAGAGACAGACAGTGCACTTCAAAAACCCAACCCACTTCCCAAAGGGCTCCAAACATCTGGACTTTACAGCACCAAGAGGATCAACTCTCTGGTTGCTGAGCAGTGATTTTTAGGTGACTCAATCCTAATTCAGAGCCATAAGGGGACTGAAAAAAAAAATAATCCACAAGAGTTAATAAAACCTTTGGAAGAAAGGTGATCATTTGAGGGCAAAAATTAGATCCTGCAAAGCCAGATTGATAGGAATTTGTTCAAGAAAGCCTTGAGGTCGGTTTGGATTGGCTGTAGAAGATCTTTGCATGCATTCAAAGGTCCTCCTGGCTGCTTGTTTGAGCATATAGGAGAGCTGCCAGTTCACCCCAAGGTCCACACCAGCAACAGTGGCTGCTCACCACCAGCAGTCTCAGAGGTAAGAAGTGCTGCAGGTGCAGCCCACTCCAATCCTTCCATGTGTTCACGGCTCCAGTCCAATCAAACAGGCATTTGCTAAAGCTCCTCTTGGGCCCTGTTTTCTGAGCACCTGCATCCCTGTGTCTCCTGGGTTCTCAACCTCCCCCCTGGACTCAGCCATTTCACAGCACAGCTCTGCAGGCAGGAGAAGATCACTGTGAAATGGAGCGTGGCTGTCCTCTTGACCCATGCAGAACAGCTAATCCCTGAGGGGTAATCCTGCTTTAATGGGGAAACAAAAGGAGCTTTGATAAAGCATCTACATTTCATAAAGCCCTACTAAAGCATTCCTTTATGGGACTGGATGAGGGACCTCTACCATGAGCCATGGATGTGCCTGTCTCAAGCTGTGTAATGGAACAGGAAGCAGGAGAGCAGATCCCCTGTGCTTGTTTGCAAGACACCATCAAATCTTTAACAAGAGCTACAGGCTAGGGCCAGAGTGGCTGAGAGCAGCCAGGAGGAAAGGGACCTGGAGGTACTGATAGAGAGTAGGCTGAAGAGGAGGCAGCAGTGTGCCCAGGTGGCCAAGAGAGCCAATGGCATCCTGGCCTGCATCAGGAGCAGTGTGGCCAGCAGGAGAAGGGAGGTTCTTCTGCCCCTGTACTCAGCACTGCTCAGGCCATACCTTGGGTGCTGTGTCCAGTTCTGGGCTCCTCAATTCAAGAGAGATGTTGAGGTGCTGGAAGGTGTCCAGAGAAGGGAAATGAAGCTGGTGAGGGGCCTGGAGCACAGCCCTGTCAGGAGAGGCTGAGGGAGCTGGGGTTGTTTAGCCTGCAGAAGAGGAGGCTCAGGGCAGAGCTCATTGCTGTCTACAACTACCTGAAGGGACATTGTAGCCAGGTGGGGGTTGGCCTCTTCTCCTAGGCACCTAGCAACAAGGGGACACAGCCTCAAGTTGTGCCAGGGCAGGTCTAGGCTGGATGTTAGGAGGAAGCTCCTGGCAGGGAGAGTGATTGGCATTGGAATGGGCTGCCCAGGGAGGTGGTGGAGGCACTGTCCCTGGAGGTGTTCAAGAAAAGACTGGATGAGGCACTCGGTGCCATGGTCTGGTTGACTGGATAGGGCTGGGTGCTAGGTTGGACTGGATGAGCTTGGAGGTCTCTTCCAACCTGGTTGATTCTATGATTCTATGAAGGCTGGAGGCAAATTTCCCAGGGCTACCCAAAGTGCCTCATGCTCTGCCTGCTGGAAGAGCAGGAAGACACAATCTCCACCTCACCCAACTCCAGATCATATCTCCTGCATGCCAAAAAGGGGAGTCACCATGACACAGCTGACCTGGCCCCAAGGAAGTGCACCAAAACCACCACTTGACTAACAAACAGCCAAACCCTGGCTGCATTTGAGGTGGTGACCTCAAAGCTGAACTTTCAAGGCCCTGAAAAACTGAGAATCAATGCTAGGATCTGAATTAAAAAGCTATTTAAAACCCTAGAATGGTTTGGGTTGGAAGGGACCTATTAAGGTGTTCTAGTCCAACCTCTCTGCAGTCAACATCTGCAACTAGATCAGGTTGCTCAGAGCCCCAGAACCTGACCTGGAATGGTTCCAGGAACAGGGCATCTATCACCTCTCTGGGCTATCTGGGCCAGAGTCTCACCACCCTCAGCATAAATGTTTCTTCCTTCTCTCTACTCTGAATCTCCCTCTTTTAGTTTCAAACCTTGTTTCAAACCCTTGTCCTGTCACAACAGGCCTTGATCAAAAATCTGTCTCCAGCTTTCTTCTCAGCCTCTTTAAGCACTGAAAGGCCACCAGAAGGTCTTCCTGGAGCCTTCTCTTCTCCTGACTGAACAACCTCAACTCTCCCAGTCTGGCCTCACAGCAGAGCACTTCCAGCCCTCCCAGCATTGCTGTGGCCTCCTCTGGCCCTGCTCCAACAGGTTCCTGTCTGTGCTGAGGACTCCAGAGCTGGCCCCAGCATTGCAGGTGGGGTCTCAGCAGAGTGCAACAGAAGGGCAGAATCCCCTCCCTGCCCCTGCTGCCCACACTGCTGGGTGTCAGGCCAGGACACAGCTGGCTCTACGCTGCAAGCACACAGTGCCAGCTCATCTCCAGCTTTTCATTCCCCAGCAGGGCTGCCCATCAGCCTAGACTGACACTGGAGGTTGCCCCAACCCAAGTGCAGGACCTTGCACTTGACCATGTTGAATCTCATGAGGTTCTCCCAGGCCCACTTTTCGAGTTTGTCCAGGTGTCTCTGAATGGATCCCACCCCTCAGTGTGCCAACTGCACCACTCAGCTTGGGGCCATCTGCAAACTTGTTGAGGGTTCACTTGGTTCCACTATGTCACTGGTGAAGACATTAAACAGCACTGATCCTAGCCAGGACCCCTGAGAGACACCACTTGTCACCAACTCCATCTGGACACCGAGCCCTTGACCACTACTCTCTGAACCCAACCCCTCAACCAACTCATCACCCAATGCAGAGCCAAGCCAATCCAAAATCACTCCAGCAGGATGCTTTGGGGACCTCTCCTAAAAACCTAGATGTAAAAACCCATTGCAGAGAAATCCTCAGACACTTGTCTGCTGCCCTCACAAGACCTTGCTGTGGCAGCAGAGAAGAACCCAATGAATTGCCATTTCAACACTTGCTTTCACCCACAAGTATAAACACCCCACTGCTGAGAAAAACCAGGGCTGCTCTGACCTGACACAAGCAGCCGTGGCAGGGGATCAGCCCTGTGCTCTAGCAGTGGCTGGAATTACCAGAGCTCTGCCAACAGCTTTGTGAGATGGAAACTCACACTCCAGCTGCCAGAACCTGTTTGTCGAGGTATAAACTATTTGGATGCCCCAAATATTTTGCTCCTGTGTTATAAAACAGGTGTGAGGAGGAGCATCTCCAGGCACGGAGCTGCTGCTTGGGGCAGAGCAGCCATTTGGACAGTGCTGGTGGTGACGGATCACAGAAACATGCAGGCTGGAAAAGACCCTTGGGATCACCAAGTCCAACAGATAACCTTACCCTACAAGGTTCACCCCTAAACCACATCTCCACATCCAAACGACTTTTAAACACATCCAGGCTTGGTGACTCAACCACCTCCCTGCACAGCACATTCCAATGCCTGGCATCTAAGGTCCTGGCAGATCTGTTGTAGAATCATAAAATGCCTTGGGTTGGAAGACTGGAGATTAGGAAGAAATTCTTTAGAGTGAGGGTGAGGAGACACTGACACAGGTTGCCCAGGGATGCCACCTCCCTGGAGGTGTTCAAGGTAATGCTGGATGAGGTCTTGAGCAACCTGGAGGTGTCCCTGCCCATGGCAGGGGGGTTGGAACTGAATGATCGTTAAGGTCCCTTCCAACCCAAACCATTCCCTGATTCCATGGGGGAGGGCCTCTCCAGCAGCTGTTCCTAACACAGCTCACTCATAGGTCAGTGAGCAGAGCAAATATTCCCAAAATAATATCAGGTTTTCACCAAATGAGGCTTTCAGAGCCTTGGCTAGTGTCTGGGTCACATCTGCACAGAGTTCACCTAAGGCAGGATCAGCTCTGTGTGGTACTGTGCCCAGTTCTGGGCGCCTGAGTTTAAGAAAGATGTTGAGGTGCTGGAAGGTGTTTGGAGAAGGGCAACAAGGCTGGGGAGGGGCCTGGAGCACAGCCCTGTGAGGAGAGGCTGAGGGAGCTGGGGGTGTGCAGCCTGCAGCAGAGGAGGCTCAGGACAGAGCTCATTGCTGCCTGCAGCTGCCTGAAGGGAGACTGTACCCAGGTGGGGTTGGGCTCTGCTGCCAGGCAGCCAGGGACAGAACAAGAGGACACAGGATCACAAGATCATAGGCTCAAGCTGTGCCAGGGTAGGTTCAAGCTGAATGTTAGGAAGAAGTTCTTCACAGCAGGAGTGATTGGCATTGGAATGGGCTGCCCTGGGAGGTGATGGAGTCACTGTCCCTGGAGGTGTTTAAAAGGAGACTGGATGAGGCATGAGGTGCCATGGGTTAGTTAATTAGCAGGTCTCAGGTGATAGGTGGGACTCAATGATCTCTAAGGTCTTTTCCAAACTGGTTAATTCTGTGCTTGCCAAGTTCTTCAGGGCCTCCTGGGCCACTTTCCAGTGAAGGAGCAGTGTCAGGACTGCAGTAAACATGCAGTGCTGATGGGAACCGAGGCATCCTTATCACCAAGGATATCCTCAGGGAAAGCAGAGATGTCATGCCAACCAAACTATTGTGATGCCATCTGTGAGACTAAAGGCAATGACTTTAGCATCAAGCAGACCTTGATGTCTGACCAGCAGAAAAAAAATCATTACTGCTGACAGAGGGTCAAGGAAAACAGGAGATGTGGCAAACAACACTCAAGAGCTGAGTCTCCATATGTATTTTACCATTAAAATAACCAAAAATTCATTCCCTTAACTATGCATCAGACTTAGCTTTCTCAATTAGAGGTACAGGGCTCAAGGGAGAGTGCTGTGATTATTAAATGGGAAATAAAAGCTGATGAACACAGCAGCTGCAAGGACTCAAGACTTAACTTTTATTTAAAACTGGCAACAGGCAAAGCAAGAAAAATCTAAAACTCATCAGCTCAACAGTTTGTGTGCTCTGATTGTTGTTTACTTACAGGCACAGAGAGGTTTTACTTCTCCTCTGGCTGAGATCAATACACAGGGAAAGCTACAGTTTGTTGAACGAGGTAAATCTGGTCATAGAGTCATGGAATAGGTTGTGTTGGAAGGGAGTCTCAAAATCATCCAGTCCCAGCCTCCCTGTCCCATAGGCAGGGACATCTTCCACTAGAACAGGTCACTCGAGGGCTCATCCAACCTGGCCTTGAACACCTTCAGGGAGGTTGTGGAGCACAGAAGCACCCAATGTGATCAAAGATCACATTGGGTGCTTCTGTGCTCCACAACCTCCCTGGGCAACCTGTGCCAGTGTCTCACCACCCTCAACCTGTGCCAGTGTCTCACCACCCTCACTCTAAGAAATTCTTTCCCCATCTCCAGTCCAAAGCTGCCCTCTTCCAGCTCAAAACCATTGTCCTCTGTCCTGTAAACACAAGCCCTTGTCAAAAGTCCCTCCCCAGCTCTCCTGTAGCCCCTTCAGTTACTAGAAGGCTGCTCTAAGGTCTTTCTAGAGCCTTCTCTTCTCCAGGCTGAACAACCCCAACTCTCTCAGCCTGTCCCCATAGGGGAGGTTTTCCAGCCCTGTGATCATCTTCATGGACTCCTCTGGACCTGCTCCAGAAGATCTATGTCCTTCTTGTGCTGGGTTCCCAGAGCTGGAGGCAGTGCTGCAGGTGTGGTCTCAGCAGAGCAGAGCAGAGGGGCAGAATCCCCTCTTTGTGCTGCTGCTCTCCCTGCTCTGGCTGCAGCCAGCACACAGCTGGCTCTGGGCTGCCAGCAACTATTTCTGGCTTCTAGGCACCTTGGCACCAACTGACACCTCCAAGTCCTTCTCCTCAAGTTGCTTTTGAGGCTCTCTTTGCCCAACCTGTAGCTGCCAAGAGGAAAAAGGATGGAGAAAAGTGCTTGTGGACAATTCTGGAGTTCCTCAGTGCACAATCAATGCAAAGCCAAATATGTGCTGATAGATTTGGGTGGCAGGGATGGCAATGGTAAAATCAGAGCAGGTGCAGGTCACTTCTTCTGCTCTCTGTGCTAGGTCATCACAAGCTTTCCACAAGAGGGGCATCTGCTGCTGTCTAGGAAGATTCCATCAGATTGACTTCTAGGTGCTGAGCATACCCAGATACAGAGAACAGGCCACATCTTCACTCAGAAAAGCAGCCTCTGGGGGAAAGCAGGCAGCCACCAGTGTATTGTGAAAAGTGAAGACTCATGTGGACTAGGAGCTGCAACCCAGAGGAGTCACTGAGCAGACTCAGAGGATCCACCAAACATTCAGTTTTGCATGATGCTCACTTGCAGGGTCCCTGTTATCCTGTCACATTTATGAGCTCTTGAACCAGCCTCTGCATGCTTTTAAATTCTCATCCCCCTACCTGCGTACACCTTTAAAGCTGAGCTGTGGTTTGGCTGGACATATGGATGAAAATATGACAACACAGAGCAGGTAAAGGACCTGTCTCTGTGCTTCTCCACCCTGAAGCCCTGAATGGTTTCACGGAATGCCAGATTGGAAGAGACCCCAAGGATCACCTGGTCCAACCTTTCCAGGTAACAGTCCAGTTGAAATGAGATGGTTCAGCACCCTGGCAAGGTCCCTGTGATGCTCTCCCAGAGCTGTAGAACCAGCTGCCTTGTAGCTGCCACAAATTTGCTGTGTTCCTTTTGCCCTGGAAGCCATTCTCCAGATTGCTGCCTTTTCTCTCCACCTGTAAGCAAATCTCCTGGCAAAAAAAAGAAGTGGTCTTTGGAAGCAGACAAGGTAGTAATAAGGACATCAAGTTTAAGCAGACAAGGTAGTGATAAGGACATCAAGTTTAACACAATTTCCACTGATGAAGGAGGAAGCAACCTGGATGCATCAGCGTGAACATGCACCCAGCTGAGGCACAAGCCTGCCACAGTGCCTAGCCTCAAACAGGAGGTGGTTTTTCGGGCTGACACAAGTGGTCTCAGGCTAAACTTGAAGGTTTTGCAGAGATCTGTGATGGTCTAGAAGTGGGACTGCATCTCTGGAAGAGCATTCTGAGGACGACAAGAGTTTGTGAGCACACTGTGAAGCACGGCTTGGATCAGTACTCACCACGGGAAGGTGATCCATTAGCATTTGTAGTGTGAAGAGGGAAGCCAAGAGCAGAAGGAAAGCAAGTGCTAGAAAATTTCTGGCTAGAATTTGCTGCCTTAAATCTTTGCCTGAACAGCAGCCGTGAGCTGCAGAGCGCTCAAAATGGGCAGGAGGCTTCCATCCAACTCGGGTTTAATGGCAGAGGAGAGAGAGATGCTGGGTGAGAAAAAGCCCAGTTGTTGACTCCTGTTCTGTCTGGCGATGGAGCACAGCATTCCTCCCTTTCTGCCTGCCAAAAGCGGTGCAAGGACGATCTACTTTAAAGTAATTAGAGGAGCTCATCCCAGAGATGGCTGCATTTCAAACGAAGCAGGAGATGCACAAGTGGGGAGTGGCTCCTTGATGGATGTTTAACCTGCCTTCAGACCTCGGATGAAAAGCTCTCTCCGAAACGAACCAGTGCTGTTTGCTTCCAGTACCTGTCCAGTTTGTCTCCTTTTCTCCACCCAGCTCTGCTAGCACCTCCAGGCCATGATGGCAAATCCAGAGTGGCATGGGCCTCAGGTAGTAGCCCTGGGCAAGAGCTGCCTTCCTGCAAAGATGCTAGGCTTGATTCTAGCTCTTCTTGAACTGACCATAGAATGGCAGAATTGCTTTGCTTGACAAACACCTTTAAAATCATCCACTCCAACCATTAACATTAACTCTCCACTAACCATTAACACAACTCTCACATGGTGCTGAACCATGGCCCTCAGCTCTGCCTCTTCTAAACACCTTCACAGATGAGGATTCAACAACTTTGCCAGTCTTTGAGAACCCTTTCAGTGAAGAAGTTTCTTCTAATATTCACCTGAAACCTTCCCTGGTGCAACTTGAAGCAATTTCCTCTTGTCCTGTCACTTGTTACTTGGGAGAAGAGATCAAGTCCCACCTCACTCCAACCTCTTTTCAGGGAGCTATAGAGAGACAGAAGGTCTCCCCACAGCCTCCTTTTCTCCAGGCTGACAACTGCAGTTCCCCGAGCTGCTCCTCCCCAGTCTTGTTCTTCAGACCCTTCCCCAGCTTTGCTGCCCCTCTCTGGCCGCACTCCAGCCCCTCAATGTCCTTCTTGGACTGAGTGGCCCAAAACTGACCCCAGTATGCAAGGTGTGGCCTCAGCAGTGTCAAATACAGGGGGGGCAATCACTGCCCTGGTCCTGCTGGTTGCACTGTTCAGGTGTTTCTGACTCCCTGGAAAAAAAAAGGCTAACATTGGCCATGCCAACCCTGCACCCTCCTCAGTACACAGCCTGGGTTTTGCAGTAGGTCTGCAAGTGTTCATTGTTCTGATTACTGGTAAAACAGCCACAATTATCCAAATAAAACTATAACTATATTGGGCCTGAAATCATAAATAGATCTAAATGGATTTTATTGTATCCCAGGAAGCAAGAGCTAGGCAAGGAAAAGTATTGCTGAAGTGCTTTGCTGCTACCTATCAATTTCTCCTAACCACTCAGCACTTAAGAAATACCCAAAGAAACACACTGCTCCCCCAGCACAACCATTTCAAACTCCCCTCTGTGCTCTTCCCTTTTAGCCAACTCGCCTGGTACAGTTCAGCAGCTGAAAATTAAAGGGTCACAATATTGAGCCTTCAGGTATCAAGCTGACAATGGAAGCAGCAGCTGCCACAGAAAGGTGCCGCTGAGCGCAGCGGCAATAATTCTGTCGCCTCGGAGCTGGAAGCAGCTCCCCAACACCAAGTTTGTTATTTAACTCAGTGAGAAATGAAAGAAAATGCCACAGCCATGGATTTATTCCTTACACAGCCTCTTTCAAGTCAAACTCCAAAACTGGAGCCATGCTAGCAGCGAGTCCTTTAACTCAGGCTGCAGCATCCTCTTTAATTCCAACACCTCCTCCCTCCAAGTGCTGGTGAATGCAGCAATGGTGACAGCCTGAGGGCTGCTTGTCCCTCAAGCCCATGCAAGTCCTTCTGTTGGAGCCCAACCTCCAGAATCATCACAGAGTCATAGACTGGCTTAGGTTGGAAGGGACTGAAGAGATCATCTATTCCAACCTCCATGCCATGGGCAGGGATACTTCTAAACAGACCAGGTTGCTCAAGACATCATCCAACCTGGTCTTGAACACCTCCAGAGGAAAGGTGTCCACAACTTCCCTGGGCAACCTGCTCCAGAGCCTCACCACTCTCATACTGAAGAGCTTCTTCCCAAGATCCAGTCTAACCCTACTCTCCTTCAGCTTCAAACCATTTCCCCTTGTCCTACCTTAGACACCCTCATGGAATGTCCCTCTCCAGCCTTCCTGTAAGGTCCCTTCAGGTACCAGAAGGCAGCTCTAAGGTCCCACCAGAGTCCTCTCCAGGCTGAGCAGAAACCTTCACAGGAGCCAAACACAATTACAGGCCTGGGATCCATCTATGATCAATGACAGATCCGGGATGCCCAGTAGCCACCAACCTCACAGAGAAGGGAAGGAACAAGAAGGGCTTCTGTAGGGCCATGGGGAGCCAGCCAGATTGTGCCTGCTTCCCGTCCACTCCTTCTCACATCATCCAGGAAAAGCCATCTTGCCACCCCTGGGGACTCCCCACCTGGCCCTGCTCCTCTGTGACAGCCCAGGCCTGCTGTTATCTCCCAAACAGATGCATTTACTCTCTGGAGAGCCTCCCACTTCTTATCTAGCTGGCAGTTTCCAAACGTCGATCGCCAAGTCCAGCTAAAACCACTTTAAGCTCTTTTAGCCAACCACTCCTGGCAGCGTTTTGGCCAGAGAGCAAGAGAGGCAGAAGGGCAGCCCCACAGCAGGGTCCTGCTGGGCAGGGTAGGGATGGAAAGTACCTCGGCGCTGCTGTAAACAGGCCCTGGCAAGGGGGATGGATGTACAGTTCACAAAGATCTCTCGCTTCGAGCAAATTTGCCTCTCAACACATGGCCAAACTCTCACGCAATAAATTAACTATTTGGCAGCCGCCGAACGAGCGCTGGAGCCAAACCAATTAGGGTTTAATGTGATCCCAATTTCCTACTTTCGAGATGGGGGTCGGGGAAGAGGAGCTGCGGCGGTGTGAAGGAGGGGAGGGTGGGTGAAGAAGAGGGAGAGCAAAGTAAATCCCCCTTCCCAGTTTACAAATCCTTGCCAATCATCCCAGCTAAACCTATCCCCCACGGCTCCGAAGCTGCCTTTGCAGCCAGGCGCTGCGAGGGCTGCGGTGGGAAAAGGCGCACCGGGCGCAGGCAGCCTTGACTCCCGACCATGTGTTTTCCAGACTGGAGAAATTCAATCATTTCAAAAATATTTACCAAGCTTTGTCTTTAATTAGAAAAACATGACGAGGGATAAGACGAGTTATTGTTTCTAAGCTCCAAACGTCAGCGAGCCTAATGATGGCAGAAGATAAAGCCACCCTCTGTTACTGACCCACCGACACCGCTGCCAACCTCCAAACGTTTCGAGGTTTGGGGGGGGGGGGGGGGGGGGGAGTAAGAGGGAGTTGATTTCCCTTCCAAAGTTCAGCACTTTGCAGTCACAACTCATCAAGTGACTTCTTGGCCCCCACCGAAGTTAATCAGGGAGGAGGAGGAGGAGGAGGGAAGGAAGGCTCCTGCCTGCACTGCTGCTAGATAGGGTGTTTTAATGCAAAAGAGCCTGCACAGCGGGGGAGGAACATGGGAGCCATTTGACTTCTTTTGTGTTTTAACATCCTGGGTACAGCACCTCCCAAGCACAGGCAATTATCTGCCAGCACCCAAGATAAGCAAATGAATCTCATCTGCACCTGGAAATGCCGCAGGCTGAGGCATCTCCATCCTTTCAGAAAGTGTTGAGTTTCTTCTTAACCAAGACCCACTGAAATGTTTGTCCCCAAGAGTGCAGAGCCGCAAAATGCTACATCCCACAATACTCAGTAAGAAAAGAAAGCTGACCCTGCTCCAAGAGACGACCGCAAGCGTCTGCCAGCACAGGACCACGTGTGACCAAACAGATGTACCCCACAACGCAGCCCTCCTTCTACCTCCAGCTGCTCAAGCAGCTCCAGTCAGATGCAAAGAGGCTCTGCAGGCAGCAGGCACCACAACTGTAGTGTAAAGCAAGTAACCTGCTGGCCGGCAGACACAAAGGGCAGCCAGGATGTTAGGAGTTACTAGGCCAAGCATTCCTGAGCTCTCCACTCCTGATAAGGCAGCTCAAGAGTCTCAGCTGGCCAGGCAGGCCTGAGAGAGGGTCTCTGGTTCTGCTTCCCAGCACTGCCAAGCTGCTGACACCAGCCCAGTCTCACCAGTGCCTGCTACTGCTCTACCCAACCATCCCTAGCCAGACCAGCCTACTCCCCATGTGGAATCACAGAATCATTAAGGTTGGAAAAGACCTTTAAAATCATTGAGTCCAACCATCAACCCAACTACCATGACCACTAAACTATATCCCAAAGCACCACATCTACAGCTTGAACATCTCCAGGGACAGCGACTCCACCACTTCCCTGGGCAGCCTGTTCCAATCCCTGAACTCTATTGCAGCAAAGAAATTGTTTCTAATATCCAACTGACACCTCTCCTGGCACAACTCAAACCCATTTCCCCTGGTTAGACAGAAGAGATCAATCCCAGCCTCAGTCCAACCTCCATTCAGGGAGAGCAATGAGGTCTTCCCTCAGCTTTCTCCAGAGCAAACCGCCCCAGCTCCCCCTTGCCTGTCGTGCCCTCCAAGCCCCTCACCAGCCTCACTGCTCTTCTCTGGACACTATCCACCACCTCAGTGTCTTTCTTATGCTGTAGTGCCCAGAACTGAACCAACCATGTACAGCCTCCCAGTTTTCTTTCCTCTAGGATTCCATACCCTCCCTCTTCTCCTCCTGTTGCCTCCTGTCAGAAACATCCTGATAAAGTGCCCACAAAAAGCCAGGTAAGAGCATCCCAGGTGATGTATTCCGAGGAACCTGCTACTACAGCAACTGGGTGTCCTAGTGACAGACCTACTCCCAAGAGATCATGAAGATTAAAAAATCCAGATGTATTTAGCTGGAGGAGAAGCTGGGATCAATGCTAACAAAGCATGTGCCTAGTGAGTCCACGTGGAGAAAAGCAGCAGTGATTTTACAGACACACAGAAAACAAAAGGCCACTGCTACACTTTCCACCCAGAACTGTGGAAGGAAAAGACCTCTAAGATCATCAAGTCCAACCATCAACCCAACACCACCATGGTCACTAAATCACATCCCAAAGTGCCATGCCTACGTATTATTGAACACCTCCAGGGAAAGGGATTCAACCACCTCCCTGAGCAGCCTGTTCCAGTGCCTGTTCACTCTTCCAATAAAGAATTTTTTTCCTGCTGTGTAGCTCACCAGAGTTACCTTTAGCACTTCACTGGCAGATGCTGAGTCACAGACGCCCTAAAGGTAGCAAAACGGATACTTCAGTTGCAGCTGAGCTGTACAAAGAATCACAGGTGCCTGTCACCCTCTGTGTCCAGGGGCTTGCAGCCTTGAAGTACCTGCAGGCATCAGGTCAGTGCAACTGCTCCCTGGCTCAGTGCCCTGAGCCGTGGTTTAATGTTGCCAAACCAAGTGGCTACACATACATGCACACGTTCCTGCCACCACTCAACACCTTGCTTCAACACCTAGCAGCACCTGCTAACATTCAACAGCTTGCCCAAGGTTGCAGAAAGAGTCACAGAGGAGAAAGGAACTGGTCTCACACACCTAGCTTCAACCTGAAGCTAGGTTTTAAGCATGAGATCAAGGTCTCCCTTAGCTTCAGTTCCTTTAAAGCAGGATTTCAAACGCCTGTCTCCTCCCAGTGCTCAGTCTAAAACAAACTGGGAAGCTGATCAGCCTCTGCAAACACCATCAAGCTGCATCATGAGCAGACACATTGGGTGGGATGTGTTTCATCTAATTTCTCTTTGCCAGCTATCCTGGAATCCCTTTGCAGTTCATGAAAAAGCCCAGGCACCTCCAGCACGTAATCAGTCTCATCCAGAGGTGTTCAAGCCTGGTGAGATGAATCACCCTCAAAAGTGTCTGCTGCAACTGCGAAGGGAGCTTGGAGAAAACATCAGGCACAGAGGGCTGACTTTCGGACAGCAAGGTCAACAAAGATGATCTCATCCCGGCTCTTTCTATGGGGCTTTTTCTTCAAGGCACACAAAATGAAGAACCCTCCCTGGCAACGAGATTAGGAGCCTGTCAACCAGGTACCAGAGTTCTGCAAGCCCAGGCGGATGCTAACACAGCTTGCCCACCACTGCGCCCTCCTCCTGTCGAAGCCACCTGGGCCACCGGCTGCTGCAAGTCCACATGCTTTGACAGACTAATATTTGCATCTGCCCGAAGGCAGAACAGCCTCACTCCAAACATCTCCCCACATTTTGCAAGCAGCAGCAGGATAAAAGCGTTCATCCAGCCTCTCCAACTTCCCTCACTCGCTAATTCCTTCTCCATAGCAGGAACGCAGCTTTCAGGGTGGTTTCCACATTAGTGGCAGCATCTCTCTTTACATTGCTTCCCTATGAGCAATCGCCCAGTTGTAAAATTCCCTCATTTCCTCTGGGCTTTGGGATGTGCTTTTAACTGCTTTTCTCCCTTCACTGAACTATGACTTATCAACAGCCACCTCGGGGTATGATTCACCCCTGTGTAAATCGCAGAATGGAAGGGGTTGGAAGGTACCTCAAAATATCACAGTATCACCAAGGCTGGAAGAGACCTCATAGATCAAGTCCAACCCTTTACCACACAGCTCAAGGCCAGACCATGGCACCAAGTGCCATGTCCAGTCCTGCCTTGAACAGCTCCAGGGACGGCGACTCCACCACCTCCCCGGGCAGCCCATTCCAGTGTCCAATGACTCTCTCAGGGAAGAACTTTCTCCTCATCTCAAGCCTAAATTTCCCCTGGCGTAGCTTGAGGCTGTGTCCGCTCGTTCTAGTGCTGGCCGCCTGAGAGAAGAGAGCAACCTCCTCCTGGCCACAGCCTCCCCTCAGGTGGTTCATCCAGTCCAACTCCTTGGCCTGAGAAGAATCCCTAAAGCAGGTCACATAGGAACACACCCAGGGCAAGGTGTTGAATGTCTCCAGAGGAGACTCCACAACCTCTCTGGGCTGTACCTCCTGTCAGCCTGGATATCCCCTACCCGCCAAGACCATGGCTTCATCCAGCATCATCCCCTCCTCAACCCTGGATTGTTCCCAGCTGTGGGTCAACAAATGCACACAGGCACGGCTGACAAAAACAACCAAGAGGTTAACATGGTGAGAGACATGGGCTAACCATCTCCCCTGCTCCTGAGCAGCAGCAACGTGCCTCCCTGCTGAGCTCACTGCTTCCACAAAGTGCAGCTCTTCAGGAAACACACCTCCTGTTTTGAGAAGTGAAGGGAAACGAATCTCCAGTTATTCCCCTTCCCAACCCCAAAGAGCAGAGGATGCCGCACAGGCTTCACATACACACACATGCCTGGTCAGTGCCCGTTAAGGGGCAGCCCCCTTGGCCTGCTCCTGGCCAAGCACTGGGGTGACTGGGGGGGGAGGGCTGCAGACATCAGCCCTGCCCTGGGCTGTGTCACAAAACCTCATCCAGCCTGGAAACTAGAAGTGAACCCAGCAGGGCATCCCGCGGGGCTGCTGCTGGGCTCGTGTCCAGGTAAGCAGCCACAGAATTGTTTCAGCTGGAAAAGACCTTTAGGATCGTCAAGTCCAGCAGTCAGCCCAACACCACCTCGGCCATTAAAACACGTCCCGAGTGCCACGGCCGCATGTTTCTTGAGCACCCCCAGGCGCAGTGCCTCCACCGCCTCCCTGAGCAACCCATTCCAGGTGGTGCCGAGGGCTGCAGCCGGCCGAGCTGCCCAGCACTGTGAGGGCACCAGCAGGCACGCTGAGCACAGAGCCCAGCCCGGAGCGCCTCGCAGACATGTTATACCCACTCGTGTGCTGTCCAGCACTGTGAGGGCACCAGCAGGCACGCTGAGCACAGAGCCCAGCCCGGAGCGCCTCGCAGACATGTTACACCCACTCGTGTGCTGCCCAGCACTGTGAGGGCACCAGCAGGCACGCAGAGCACAGAGCCCAGCCAGGAGCGCCTCGCAGACATGTTATACCCACTCGTGTGCTGCCCAGCACTGTGAGGGCACCAGCAGGCACGCTGAGCACAGAGCGCCTCGCAGACATGTTACACCCACTCGTGTGCTGCCCAGCACTGTGAGGGCACCAGCAGGCACGCGGAGCACAGAGCCCAGCCCGGAGCGCCTCGCAGACATGTTATACCCACTCGTGTGCTGCCCAGCACTGTGAGGGCACCAGCAGGCACGCAGAGCACAGAGCCCAGCCCGGAGCGCCTCGCAGACATGTTATACCCACTCGTGTGCTGCCCAGCACTGTGAGGGCACCAGCAGGCACACTGAGCACAGAGCCCAGCCCAGAGCGCCTCGCAGACATGTTATACCCACTCGTGTGCTGCCCAGCACTGTGAGGGCACCAGCAGGCACGCAGAGCACAGAGCCCAGCCAGGAGCGCCTCGCAGACATGTTATACCCACTCGTGTGCTGCCCAGCACTGTGAGGGCACCAGCAGGCACGCTGAGCACAGAGCCCAGCCCAGAGCGCCTCGCAGACATGTTATACCCACTCGTGTGCTGCCCAGCACTGTGAGGGCACCAGCAGGCACGCTGAGGAGCAGAGCCCAGCCAGGAGCGCCTCGCAGACATGTTATACCCACTCGTGTGCTGCCCAGCACTGTGAGGGCACCAGCAGGCACGCTGAGCACAGAGCGCCTCGCAGACATGTTATACCCACTCGTGTGCTGCCCAGCACTGTGAGGGCACCAGCAGGCACGCAGAGCACAGAGCCCAGCCAGGAGCGCCTCGCAGACATGTTATACCCACTCGTGTGCTGCCCAGCACTGTGAGGGCACCAGCAGGCACGCTGAGCACAGAGCCCAGCCCAGAGCGCCTCGCAGACATGTTATACCCACTCGTGTGCTGCCCAGCACTGTGAGGGCACCAGCAGGCACGCTGAGGAGCAGAGCCCAGCCAGGAGCGCCTCGCAGACATGTTATACCCACTCGTGTGCTGCCCAGCACTGTGAGGGCACCAGCAGGCACGCTGAGCACAGAGCCCAGCCCGGAGCGCCTCGCAGACATGTTATACCCACTCGTGTGCTGCCCAGCACTGTGAGGGCACCAGCAGGCACGCAGAGCACAGAGCCCAGCCAGGAGCGCCTCGCAGACATGTTACACCCACTCGTGTGCTGCCCAGCACTGTGAGGGCACCAGCAGGCACGCTGAGCACAGAGCCCAGCCAGGAGCGCCTCGCAGACATGTTACACCCACTCGTGTGCTGCCCAGCACTGTGAGGGCACCAGCAGGCACGCAGAGCACAGAGCCCAGCCAGGAGCGCCTCGCAGACATGTTATACCCACTCGTGTGCTGCCCAGCACTGTGAGGGCACCAGCAGGCACGCTGAGCACAGAGCGCCTCGCAGACATGTTACACCCACTCGTGTGCTGCCCAGCACTGTGAGGGCACCAGCAGGCACGCTGAGCACAGAGCCCAGCCAGGAGCGCCTCGCAGACATGTTATACCCACTCGTGTGCTGCCCAGCACTGTGAGGGCACCAGCAGGCACGCTGAGGAGCAGAGCCCAGCCAGGAGCGCCTCGCAGACATGTTATACCCACTCGTGTGCTGCCCAGCACTGTGAGGGCACCAGCAGGCACGCTGAGGAGCAGAGCCCAGCCCGGAGCGCCTCGCAGACATGTTATACCCACTCGTGTGCTGCCCAGCACTGTGAGGGCACCAGCAGGCACGCTGAGCACAGAGCCCAGCCCAGAGCGCCTCGCAGACATGTTATACCCACTGATGTGCTGCCCAGCACTGTGAGGGCACCAGCAGGCACGCTGAGCACAGAGCCCAGCCCGGAGCGCCTCGCAGACATGTTATACCCACTGATGTGCTGCCCAGCACTGTGAGGGCACCAGCAGGCACGCTGAGCACAGAGCCCAGCCCGGAGCGCCTCGCAGACATGTTATACCCACTGATGTGCTGCCCAGCACTGTGAGGGCACCAGCAGGCACGCTGAGCACAGAGCGCCTCGCAGACATGTTATACCCACTCGTGTGCTGCCCAGCACTGTGAGGGCACCAGCAGGCACGCAGAGCACAGAGCCCAGCCAGGAGCGCCTCGCAGACATGTTATACCCACTCGTGTGCTGCCCAGCACTGTGAGGGCACCAGCAGGCACGCTGAGCACAGAGCCCAGCCCGGAGCGCCTCGCAGACATGTTACACCCACTCGTGTGCTGCCCAGCACTGTGAGGGCACCAGCAGGCACGCTGAGCACAGAGCCCAGCCAGGAGCGCCTCGCAGACATGTTACACCCACTCGTGTGCTGCCCAGCACTGTGAGGGCACCAGCAGGCACGCTGAGCACAGAGCCCAGCCAGGAGCGCCTCGCAGACATGTTATACCCACTCGTGTGCTGCCCAGCACTGTGAGGGCACCAGCAGGCACGCTGAGGAGCAGAGCCCAGCCAGGAGCGCCTCGCAGACATGTTATACCCACTCGTGTGCTGCCCAGCACTGTGAGGGCACCAGCAGGCACGCTGAGCACAGAGCCCAGCCCGGAGCGCCTCGCAGACATGTTACACCCACTCGTGTGCTGCCGGCGGAACCGAGCAAGGCGCAGCACCCTTCCCCGCACCCCGGGCCGGGCAGGGCAGCCCCTGGGCGGGCTGAGCCCAGCGGCGGGGCCGGCACAAGCGCTGCCCCCCGCTCTCCGCCTCCCACCGCGCTGCCCCCCGCCGCCCAGCCAGGCCAGGCCGAGCCGGCCCCGGCGCCGCCGCCGCCGCCGCCACCCGGCCTCGGCTCCGCTTAGGCCCTTCGCCCCCGTCCGAGCGGCGCCGAGCGGGCCGGCGCCTCCCCCCCGCGCCGCGGCTCTTACCCTGGCAGCCGCTCGGGATCCCCACCATCGCCCGGCTCCTCGGCGCCTCCTCCCGCTGCCCGCCGCGGCCCCCGCGGCCTGGCCTGCCCGGCCCTTCGCCGTGACGCTGCCGGGGGCGCGGCCTGCGCAGCCCGCCCCGCCAAGGCCGCTGGAGGCCTGTCCGGCTGCCGGGCGGCTGCGAGCGGCTACGAGCGGCTGCGCGGCTTGGTCGGGGGCGACGCTTTGCTGTGGAGTCTGAACTAGGGGTGCGATGGTTTGGGTGTCCTTAGAAATCACCCAGACTAGACTCGGCCGGCTCTGGGAATAGAAATGAAGCTATTTATTTACAGCTGGCACAATGTACAAGCAGCTATTTACAGTATATACAGGTATATTGGGGCTGGAGGTGAGGAGAAAGTTCTTCCCTGAGAGAGTCACTGGACACTGGAATGGGCTGCCCGGGGAGGTGGTGGAGTCGCCGTCCCTGGAGCTGTTCAAGGCAGGACTGGACGTGGCACTTGGTGCCATGGTCTGGCCTTGAGCTCTGTGGTAAAGGGTTGGACTTGATGGTCTGTGAGGTCTCTTCCAACCATGGTGATACTGTGATACTGTGAGACTGTGATACTGTGAGACTGTGAGACTGTGAAGATCTGATGCCCCTCCAGAGCATCTCATCGAAACCACCCCCTGGAGGCATGGGGCTGCTGTTGGGCTGTGGGAAGCGCCCGGAGGCAGTTCAGACCCTCTGGCTGCAATAGCTGAGGCTGCAGTGCTGGGGTCACGTCCTGTAACAGCCCAGCACCCCCGCAAGGGCCGCAGCCTCTGGGCTAGGGCACCTGCTAGTTAGCGGGGAGGCTCCAGTGCATGGGGGGCAAGGCGGAGAGGCCATGAAGTGCCGCTCAGCTCAACCCCGTTGTGCTAGTTTGAAGCAGGATAGAATGTTTTTGATGAGAACTGCCCTCAGAGTCTTGCTGAAGAAGAAACGAAAACATCAGATAACATAGGATAGTAGGGGTTGGAAGGGACCCAAGGAGATCCTCGAGTCCAGCCCCCCTGCCAGAGCAGGACAATCCTATCTAACACAGATCACAGAGGAACACATCCAGACAGGCCTGGAAAGGCTCTAGAGAAGGAGACTTGTTACCTGGGAGGAGACCAACTCCCACCTCACTCCAACCTGCTTCCAGGGAGTTACAGAGAAGCAGAAGGTCTCCCCTCAGCCTCCTTTTCTCCGGGCTGAAGCACCCCAGGTCCCTCAGCTGCTCCTCACCAGACCTGTTCTCCAGGTCTTTCACCAGCTACATTACCCTTCTTTGGACGTGCTCCAGCCCCTCAGTGTCCTCCTTGGAGTGTATGGCCTCAACCTGAGCTGAGTATTCAAGTTGTGGCCTCACCAGGGCTGCCTACAGAGGAAAATGTTTCAATGATGTTTCAAGACCTGCAGGACAAGGATGTTTGCACATAGAATCCACATAGAATCATAGAATCAACCAGGTTGGAAGAGATCTCCAAGCTCATCCAGTCCAACCTATCACCCAGCCCTAACCAATCAACCAGACCATGGCACTAAGTGCCTCATCCAGGCTTTTCTTGAAGACCCCCAGGGACGGTGCCTCCACCACCTCCCTGGGCAGCCCATTCCAATGCCAATCACTCTCTCTGGGAAGAACTTCTTCCTAATATCCAGCCTATACCTACCCTGGCACAACTTGAGACTGTGTCCCCTTGTTCTATTTGTGGTTGTCTGGGAGAAGAACCCAACCCCCACCTGGCTACAATGTCCCTTCAGGTAGTTGTAGACAGTAATAAGATCACCCCTGAGCCTCCTCTTCTCCAGGCTGCACACCCCTAGCTCCCTCAGCCTCTCCTCATAGGGTTTGTGCTCCAGGCCCCTCACCAGCTTTGTTGCCCTTCTCTGGACATGCTCCAGCACCTCAACATCTTTCTTGAATTGAGGGGCCCAGAACTGGACACAAGACCTGAAGAACTGTGGAATGATTTGGGTTGAAAAGGACCTTTGGAGATAGTCCAGTCCACCTTCAGGGACTGGACAGGTTTGCTCAATGCCTCATCCAACCATGAACAACTTCGCTGGGCAATCAGTGTCTGACCAGGCTTGATTTGTGTTAGCTGGCCAGGAATAGGCTTCTCCTGAGACTCAGCTGTCCCATGATGGAGCACATCCAGATCTGTGCTAAGATGACAGGAGCATCCACCTAGCCCCATTGTCCTTGGTTTGCTTTGTGGCTTTGTCTCTTCCCTTTGCAAGGGACCAGCACTTCCCTGGGCCATCCTGTCCTCCAGAGCCTGCATCCTCTGCATGGCTCTTATCTCCTGCTGCACTAGCTGCAGCTCGGTTCTGGTCTGTCACTGTGGACCTCTGAGCAGAGTCTGGCCTCACCTTCCTGCCACCCACCCCTTGGATATTTGTCAGCATTGATGAGATCCCCCTCAGCCTCCTCCTCTCCAGGCTAACCAGCCCCAGCTCCCTCAGCCTCTCCTCACATGAGAGCTGTTCCAGTCCCCTCAGCATCTCAGTGGCCTTGCAATGGACTCCCTCCAGTAGCTCATTGTCCTTCTTGAGCTGGGGAGCCCAGAACTGGGCACAGTGCTGCAGGTGAGGCCTCACCAGGGCAGAATGGTGGAGGAGAACCTTACTCAACTTGCTGGCCACACTCCTATTAATGCATCTCAGGATGGCATTGGCCTTCATGTATCACAGATCTACAGAGTCACAGCTTGCATTGGGTTGGAAGGCACTCTCCAAAAGTCATCTTGTCCAGCCCTCCTGCAGTCAGCAGGGACACCTCCAACTAGATCAGGCTGCCCAGGGCCACATAAAGTCTGATATTGAATTTCTCTAAGGACATCTCTGGGCAACCTGCTCCAGTATTTCACTACCTTCATAGTAAAGAACTTCCTCCTAATGTCCAGCCTAAATCTCTCCTGCTCCAGTTTCAAAACACTGCCCCCCATCCTATCACTACAACTCCCTCTAAACTGTTCCTCCCCAGCCTTCCTGTAGGTCTCCATCAGATACTGAAAGATCTCCTCAGAACCTTCTCTTTTCCAGGCTGAACAGCCCCAACTCTTTCAGTCTGTCCTCACACAAGAGCTGCTTCAGCCTTCTGATCAACTTTTGTGGCCTTCTCTGGACCCAATCCCAACTGAGCACCCACAGCTTTGCAAGCAGCACTTTTAAGACTGATGTCCACATGGTACCTCCATGGCCAGGAAAACACAACCTCCCCCTTAAATACTCATAGCTGCACTGCACAAGCCAGGGAAGGCTCCCATCATCTTTAGCACATTTAGTGGCAAGCCATACAAAGAGCCAAGCTGGGACTGACTTTCCAAGGTGTGCCTCTCTGCTTGGTGCATGGGGAGCAGTGCTGGCTGGCTCAGCAGGTACTTAGCATCTGCTCTGCTTGTTTGCCAACATCCCACCCCACAGTTTGTGTCTCTCTGAGCAAGCTGTGCTCTGAAGATGTTTTTTTACCCAGTTCTCCTGGTTGACCTGCCCCATCCTCACCCACACCCAAGTGCTGGTGTAAAGCATCCTTACCCTAACCCTTTAACCCTAACCCTTTACTGTAAGAGTCACAGAACATTGGAACAGGCATCCCAGAGAAGTTGTGGAGTCTCCTTCTTCAGAGACTTTCAAGACCCATCTGGATGTGTTCCTGTGTGACCTGCACTAGACTCTGGTCCTGCTCTGATAGGGGACATGGACTCGATGATATCTAGAGGTCCCTTCCAACCCCTAACATCCTGTGATCCATCTGAGTCTAATCCTCTTTCACTTACTGTGCTCCTTCCAGCTTTTGCTCCAGTTCTTGCTAAGGTCCTACCCAAGGAAAGCTCCATTGCATGACCTTGATTCTTCCTCTGAATAAAGCCTGTCCACCAAGACAAGATGATTAAGGTGGCTGCAGGTGGGAAGTTCAGTCTCTGGGAGCACAACTTTGCAGCCTTGCCCCTGTTCTTCCAGAGCATGGCTTTGTGTGAGCCTGGATGCAGCAGGGTTTGGAGCAAGGTGGCTCACCAGCAGGTCTGGAATGCTTCAGTTTCTCTCCATCTCTCCCTGCAGCCAGTGAGGTTGCTGAGAGTAGCTGAAGGTTGGTCTCCTCTCTGCAGACACCTGTTAAGAGGAGGCAGAGGGATGCTGAGCTGGAGGGCTCCCAGGCTGGGGAAGGTCTCAGCTGATGATCATGACCCAGGACTAGAACAAGCTCTCTTAGGCAAAGATGTACCACCATTCTTACTCCCACAGCTCATCTCCTTCAGCCTTGTCCTGCTTCTTCCCTTTGCTGCCCCTTCCCAGGTCCCACACCAGCTCAGTCCTCCCATTTCCCCTACAGAAGAGTCAAATCTGGTGGTGAGGATTACCAGGTTTGACCACAGAACAGAGAACACAAGAGGAAGAGGGAGCAGCATTTGGAAATCTGTCATGTCATGGGTGTGTGCAGCTCTCAAAATGCTAAAGAAAGAGTAATTGCTGTCCTAAAAGTGAGTGGGAAATGAGATAAGGAGGTTATCTCACTGGGCAGGTCATGGCACAGTAACCTGCCTGTTTCCTTTGTTGGGAACTGCTTTTTGAAACAAGGCAAAGTGGAAAGTTTAGGACAGGCCTCATCAGCATGGGCAAGAGCTGAGTAGAAGGAAAGCAGAGCACATGGTGGCCAGAGGGCAGGTCTGGAGCTTGGTGGAGTTTCCCAAAGTCAGTGCCAAGGTTTGGGCAGTGTTTCTCCTGTCAGAGTGCGAGTACAGGGAGGCAGGGCAGAGCTGCCAGGAGAGGCAGGCGTGCTGCTGGGAGGAGGAGCAAGAACCTGGAGAAGAAGAGAGGTGTGATGAGACTTGTTCTCCAGGTGGGAGGCAGTGTACAGCAGCTGTAGAGCCCAAGCAGGCAATAATTCTGTGATAAAATCTGGAGACATTGTTTGTCACACAGGTTCCTTTCTTCAGACATCAGTGTTTGAACCTGAGAGCACCCAGCCCAGCTTAGAGGCTGTAATCCTGTCTCTGAAGCCATCCCAGATCTTCCTCCTTTGTATATTCAGGCTGTTGGGTGCCTGCTGCAGCCATAAAGATGGTGATTCTCTCTTGAATATGATATTTGTTTTCCAAAGGCCATCTGGCTGCATTTCTTTATTATTTGGGAAAGCAGTGACAGCATCAGTGCTGCACTACCCTCAAAATGTCCTGTGCTGGGAGTGTAGAACACTGGAGGCACAGAAAAGAGCTGTGTGAGCGTTCAGCACCCAGTGCCATGAACTGAGGATGTGCATCACTTTGCAGGATGCCTCTGAGCATCCTGCTCCTCTGAGATAAAGAACCTCACAAGCCAGGATCTCAGGAGAGAGCAAGCAGGCCATAGAATCATAGAATGGTTTAGGTTGGAAGGGACCTCAAAGCTCATCCAGTTCCAACCCCCTGCTATAAGCAGTGACACCTCCCACTAGAACAGGTTGCTCAAGGCTTCATCCAACCTGGCCTTGAACACATCCAGTGAGGGAGCAGCCACAACCTCCCTGGGCAACCTGTGCTGGTGTCTCACCACCCTCACTGCAGAAAACCCTTTCCCAACTTCTAGTTTGAATCTCCCCTTTGCCACTTTAATCCCATTACCCCTTGTCCTGTCATTACAAGACTTTGTCAATAGTCCCACCCCAGCCTTCCTGTAGCCCCCTTCAGATACTGGAAGGCCACTATAAGGTCTCCTGGAAGCCTTCTCTTCTCCAGGCTGCAGAGCCCAAACTCTTGTAGCCTGTCTCATAGCAGAGCTGCTGCAGCCCTCTCAGCATCCTTGTGGCACTCCTATGGACTCCCTTTAACAGTTCCAAGTCCTTCTTGTGCTGGGGGCCTCAGAACTGCACACAGTACTCCAGGTGTGGTCTGATGAGAGCAGAGTAAAGGGGCAGAATCCCTTCCCTTGCCCTGCTGGCCACACTGCTCTTACTGCAGCCCAGGTCCTCTCCCATGTCATTTGCTCCTCCAAGCCCACTGGCTAACCAAGCATCCACACAGTTGTGCAGCTTGAAGTTTCAGCTCTGGTTTTCCTGTATGCTGTGTGCAAGCTGTGGTGGCCTCTGCAGGGCTTCTCTCTGCCAGGGTCCACAGACCTGTATGCAGGGAGAGAGCTCAGTGCCAGGCAGGACCAGGCTAAGGTGATACAGGGCTGCTCTCTGCCAGGGTCCACAGACCTGTATGCAGGGAGAGAGCTCAGTGCCAGGCAGGACCAGCCTAAGGTGATACAGGGCTGCTCTCTGCCAGGGTCCACAGGCCTGTATGCAAGGAGAGAGCTCAGTGCCAGGCAGGACCAGGCTAAGGTGATACAGGGCTGCTCTCTGCCAGGGTCCACAGACCTGTATGCAGGGAGAGAGCTCAATGCCAGGCAGGACCAGGCTAAGGTGATACAGGGCTGCTCTCTGCCAGGGTCCACAGGCCTGTATGCAAGGAGAGAGCTCAATGCCAGGCAGGACCAGGCTAAGGTGATACAGGGCTGCTCTCTGCCAGGGTCCACAGACCTGTATGCAGGGAGAGGGCTCAGTGCCAGGCAGGACCAGGCTAAGGTGATGCAAAGCCAGCGAGTCAAAGTCAAGTTAGAATCACAGAGTGCTTTTGATTGGAAAAGATCATTTGGTCCAGCCACCAAAGTTGCCAGCCCCTGCCCTGGCTCAGATGCATGGCAAGAGCTAAGGAAAGCCCAGTCCCTGCACCGGGCTGGGGTTGTCAGAGGATGATGCTTCCCAGGTTATCTTGCTTTTGGCTTCTGCCCAGCTCTGGAGGCTGAAACACCACCCAGCCTCGGAGATCCCAGAGACAAAGTGTGCATCCATGCCATTTGGGGACCTGCAACCACAAAAGGGCTCAAACATTTCCTTCCTCAGCCCCTAACCACCTCCTTTTCTCACTTCGGAGCAGCAGTCGGCTGAGCCCGTGCCTAGCCACGCAGGCTGCCTGCCATCTGGCAGGAGCAGGACCAAGCAGAGTTAAATAAATGTTAAATACACACTAATACCATGTGACAAGTAGCAAAAGGCAATGACTTCGAGCCTGAAGAGTCTGCTTATGTAAACAGCATCCTGAAATTAATATTTACCTTTTAAAACAAACAGATATTTGGGGTGTTTCGTAGTCTTTTCTGCCTAGCAGATGCCAAGAACAACAGCTTGGTACTGCAGGGAATTGGCTTGACAGCTCAGGGGACAGTAAACTCCCCACCAGCCTCCAGACTGTGAGGTCAGAGCCGGTCCCTCTCTTTTCAAGCAGATAAATTCGCACAAGCACCAGATTAATCTTTGCTCAGGGGCTGTGACCTCTAATGAGGAGCAGGAGCAGCCCCGACGTCGCAGCCGGGGAGCGGGGATTTGAGCGGCAGATGGGCTGGAGGACGGAGGCTTTGGGGATGCTCGGAGCAGACGCTTGTCCAGAGGGACTCTGGGCAGGCAGAAGGACTGTCCCGTGGTGGCAAACGCTGCTAGAGTGGCAGCATCGCCTCCAGCCTGGCTGCTGTGTTCCGATTCAACCAGACCTGCAGCCTATCGTTTCTCGAAGGGGCGATTGTTTTGCAAATCACAAAGCCCCCAGCACAGCACTGCCAGGCTCCGGGATGAGGGCTGGCTGCACGCCCCCAGGGTGCCCCTATCTTCTCCTGCTCCTCCGTAAAGAGATTCCGTGGCCAGCTCCATCTTCATGCGAACCCCCAGCACTTTTCTGGGGGTTGCTGTGGTGGTTTTTTGTCACATTTTATCAGCTTCAAGCACCAGGCAGGATGTGTTGTGCTCAACACTCTCACACACACCAAGCAAAAGTCAGCTGCCACCCTGGAGGTGTTTGGGACCTCAGTACAGAGCAGAAGCAGGGGCAGGAGCCCTGTTTCAGCTTCCATAAGATATTTTCTGGTGTCAGCAGCAGAAGGAACCTTAGGTGTATCTTGCCACCACCACTTCTGCCATCACCCACTGCTTGGCTTTGTTTCACCCATCTGCTCCTAACACACCTCCTCGGCTTCAACCCTGGCACTGTGCTTTCGCCTTCTTCTCCCTACCTGGGATGGCTCTCCCCAGCTTTGCTGTGGTGCTCATCCCTTCCTGCATCCCATGTCTGCTGTGGGCACCTTGGTCCCATCCAGCAGCTCACAGAGGGTTTGAGGCTGGCATGGCTGAGTGGGGTCACTCTCACAGACACTATGTACCTGGCTCCTATCTGGGATTTTCAACCCCCTCCACCTCCTCCATTCTCACTGACACCAAGTACCTGGCCCCATCCTGGGATTTTCACGGGATCACAGCTCACAGGGTGTCAGGGGTTGGAAGGGAGCCAAAGAGGTCATGGAGTCCAACCTCCCTGCCAGAGCAGGACCATATAATCTAGCTCAGGTCACACAGGAGCACATACACACAGGCCTTGAAAGTCTCCAGAGAAGGAGACTCCATAACCTCTCTAGGGAGCCTTGAAAGTCTCCAGAGAAGGAGACTCCACAACCTCTCCGAGGAACCTGTTCCATTTTCAACCCCCTCCACCCCTTCCACTCTCACAGACACCATGCACCTGGCTTAAACTTGCATTTTTCAACCCACCTTGGAAGGGGAGAGAAGTGGAATATGGAGCTGGTGGGATGAGCAAACTGTGTCAGGGCTGGGAGAGGAGCAGGGGATCCTGAATCCTGCCCTCCAGGACGCACTGATCCCATGAGCATCGCACCCTGCGTGAGAGGCTGTGGGGCTGCCACCTGCTCCTCCCCCGCCATGCAGCTGCCAGCTTGGGCTGGCAAACTGACACTCGATTGAGGAGGTCGTTACCTGCCAGGCAGGCAAAGTAAACCCATTAACGCTGGCAGCGTGTGGGTGGCAGCCGGGGCGGGCCAGCGCGGGGAGGATGTGGGCAGCCTCTATTGCCCCTGTAAAACCAAACCCAACAACGACACCGCCCGCAAGTGGGGCCCCTCCGAGGGCAGGGAGGGGGTGATGGGGTCTGCTTAAACAGATGACACCCCGAAAGTGATGTCAAGGCAAACCATACGAGCTACAGGATGCTTGGGCACCTTTGAAGGGTTGCGCTCGGTTTGGGATGCTCAGCATTTCCAGAGTGCCTGTGCTGGTGTGTTTGAGTAAGGGCTCCTGCTGAATAGCTCCTGGAAGCTGAAATCTGAGCCTCTTTGCACTCAGACCCCTGGCAATGCATGTCAGAGTGCACAGCCAGGGTGATGAGAAGCAGGACAGCAGTGAATGTGCCATGCCGAAGTCAAACAAGGAACATGCAGCTCGGTGCAGTGGACCTGCAGTGCAGTGGAACCTGCAGCTCAGGGCTGGGTGACAGCACACACAAGCTTTGATGACCTACAAACCCTATGAGGAGAGGCTGAGGGAGTTGGGGTTGTTTAGCCTGGAGAAGAAGAGGCTCAGGGCAGAGCTCATTGCTGTCTACAACTACCTGAAGGGAGGCTGTAGCCAGGTGGGGTTGGGCTCTGCTGCCAGGCAACCAGCAACAGAACAAGGGGACACAGCCTCAAGTTGTGCCAGGGGAGGTCTAGGCTGGATGTTAGGAGGAAGTTCTTACCAGAGAGAGTGATTGGCATTGGAATGGGCTGCCCAGGGAGGTGGTGGAGTCACCATCCCTGGAAGTGTTCAAGAAAAGCCTGGATGAGGCACTTGGTGCCATGGTCTGGTTGACTGGCTAGGGCTGGGTGATAGGTTGGACTGGATGAGCTTGGAGGTCTCTTCCAACCTGGTTGATTCTATGACCATCACCACATCAGGAAGGGCAACAGTATGCTCAGCTGACCAAGAAGGCCACCAGCAACCTAGTCTGGATCAGGAATAGCAGGGAAGTGATGGCCTCTACACTGGACATTAGTGAGGTCACACCTCACTAAAGTCCAGTATAGGGCATTCAGCTCACTGAATATTAAGTTCACTTTGAAGCCTCTCACTCCAAGAAGGACATAGAGGGGCTGAAGTGTGTCCAGAGAAGGGCAACCAAGCTGGTGAAGGGTCTGGAGAACAGGGTTGGTGAGGAGCAGCTGACGGAACTAGGGTTGTTTAGTGTGGAGAAGAAGAGGCTGAGGGGAGACCTCATTGCTCTCCACATACACCTAAAAGGAGGTTGCAGTGAGGTGGGGTTGGGCTCTGCTCCCCAGTATCAGGTGATGGAAGGAAAGGAAATGGCCTGAAATTGTTCCAGGGGAAGGTTAGGTTGGAGACCTAGGGTGATTCTGTGACTTTGCTGCCTTCATTTAGTCCAGTTTGCTGCTGAGGTCAGCCAAAGGGGAGCTGGAGAAGGTGAGGCAGTTTGCCTGTCAAGTGACAATCTCAGGCTAAAGCCTAGGGGTTGCAGTGGGGTTGCCCAGAGGGCTACAGGGGAGAAGGCACACGATGGCCAGATCTGGGAGAGGTCATCCCTTCTGTGTCCCCAAGCTGGGTCTGGCTCTGGAGGTATGGCCAGCAGTGGCCACAACTGCTCTGTGCAGTGAGCTGGAGAGGTAGGCATGTGGCAGGGCTGGGGAGATGCCCTGCAGAGGGGCACGTCAACTCGTGGATGTTCTGCTCAGTGCTTGGCACATACCATGGCTCCAGCTCCAGCTCCAGCCCTGGCCACCTTCCCACAGAGATTCCTTTCCTAGAAAGCTCTCCCTGCTGCCTCCAGCCAGTCCCAGAGCATTCCCCACTCTCCCAACACCAGAGGCTCTTGAAGCCTGAAGCTGAGCCAGGTGAAAACCCAGCAGTGACAGGACTCCTCCTGTTCCAGTGCTGCCCAAAATAAGACCTGCTGGAGCAAGCAGCTGTGTTTAGGTTTGCAGGGAGCTGTGTGAGAGTGTGAAACCACACACACACTGTGCTGCTGCCACAGTGCCCTGCTCTACATGGCTCTGCTGCTGGCACTTGGTGGGTCCCCTCTAAGGGACTCCAGGTGTTGGTGGGAGGATGCTTCACCCAGTTTGGGTCTGGCTTTATTCTTAATAAGAATATTCTTAAGAAGAGCTGAAGAACTTCCTACTCACCTCCAGGCTGACTCTCCCCACCTCCAGCTTTGCTCCATTCCCCCCAGGCCTGGCACTCCCTGATAGCCTAAAAAGTCCCTCCCCAGCTCTCTTGTAGCCCCCTTCAGATGCTGGAAGGCCACAAGAAGGTCCCCTGGGAGCCTCCTCTTCTCCAGCCTGCACAGCCCCAACTCTTTCAGGCTGTGCTCACAGCAGAGCTGCTGCAGCCCTCTCAGCATCCTCCTGGCCCTGCTCTGGACACTCTCCAGCATCTCCACATCCCTCTTGTCCCAGAGGCTCCAGAACTGGATGCAGAGCTCCAAGTGGGATCTCAGCAGAGCTGAGTAGAGGAGAAGAATCACCTCCCTCGACCTACTTCAACCTCCATGCCGTAGGCAGGGATGCCACATTGCACATGGTCTTATCCAGCATGGCCTTGAGCACCTCTAAGCAGGAGGTATCCACAACTATTCTGGGCAGACTATTCCAGAGTCTCACCACCCTCATACTGAAGAACTTCCTAAGCACCAGTCTAACCCTGCTTTCTCTCAGCTTCAAACCGTTCCCACTTGTCCTATCTCTAAACACTCTCATGGGAAGTCCCTCTGCAGCCTTCCTGTAGGATCCCTTCAGGTATTGGAAGGCAGCTCTGAGATCATAGAATCATAGAATCATCCAGGAAGGCAGCCCTGAGATCATAGAATCATAGAATCATCCAGGAAGGCAGCCCTGAGATCATAGAATCATAGAATCAGCCAGGAAGGCAGCCCTGAGATCATAGAATCATAGAATCATAGAATCAACCAGGTTGGAAGAGACCTCCAAGATCATCCAGTCCAAAGATCCTCCCAGAGTCTTCTCTTCTCCAGGCTTAACAACCCCAGCTCCCTCCCTGGAGGTGTTCAAGGCTAGGTTAGATGAGGCCTTGAGTGACCTGTTCTAGCAGGAGATGTCCCTGCCTATGGTGGGTGGGGGTTGAGCTTTGAGGTCCCTTCCAACCTAAACCATTCTATGACTGTGATTCTGTGAGAAGAGGAGGCTCAGGGGTGACCTCATTGCTGTCTACAACTACCTGAAGGGACATTGTAGCCAGGTGGGGGTTGGCCTCTTCTCCCAGGCAACCAGCAACAGAACAAGGGGACAGAGGCTCAAGCTGTGCCAGGGCAGGTCTAGGCTGGATGTTAGGAGGAAGTTGTTGGCAGAGAGAGTGATTGGCACTGGAATGGGCTGCCCAGGGAGGTGGTGGAGTTGCTGTGGCTGGAGGTGTTGCAGCCAAGCCTGGCTGGGGCACTTAGTGCCATGGTCTGGTTGGTTGGGCAGGGCTGGGTGCTAAGTTGGGCTGGCTGAGCTTGGAGCTCTCTTCCAACCTGCTTGATTCTATGATTCTATGATTCTCCCTCAGCCTGCCCTCATAGCAGAGGTAGGGAATCTCTCTGAACAGCATCCAGAGCTTTGCAGAGAGCACCTGGAGGGCCAGGTGAGTTTGAGGCAGCACCCTGCAGCCCCTGCCCCAGGCTGAGCCCTTTGGCAGCAGGAGCAGCAGCAGTGGGGAGCGGTGGGGAGCAGAGCCCCTATCAGCAATGATTTCCTGACAAACAGAGCGGCTCATTGTCTGCTCTCATTTATAAACTGCTCCACACCAGCCATCTGATAGCCATTATTACAATCACAAACAGCCCACAGTAACTCTCCAGCTGGTCAGCTCCATCCTAACAGCACTGCAGCCATTCAAGGATGCCATATGGTACCAGAGTTTCCAAAGCAGCATTGTCAATCAGCCTTATTAATTTCTGAGTTCATTTCTTTGCCTTTTAGGGATATATCTTATTTTTTTTTCACCCCACCCCACCCCCCTTTTTTTTTGTCTCTCTGTGTAAGGCAGAGTCACTCCTCTGGCCTTCATTTGGAATATGCAGCTTGACAGAGTAATTGAAACATCTCCAGCTAGAAGGCAGCTGGCAAGGAAAGGAAGAGCTTGAACTCCACGAGCAGCCCCCCGAGTAACTGTGCTTGTGCAAGACCTCCAAGTGCCTCTTGTCACATATACCACAAAGTGTGCCACAAGAAGGTTGAAACCCCATTAGGTCCCAAGTGATGGAGGTGGTGGAGGTTTTACTGCAGATGGAGGGTTGCTAGTGGCTATTTCCCCTCCATTTCTTCAGTCCCTTGGAGTTACTTTTATTTCTAGCCTAACATTTCACTGAGCAGGACCAAGGCAGTGATTATCACAGCATCACAGTATTATCAGGGTTGGAAGAGACCTCACAGATCATCAGGTCCAACCCTTTACCACAGAGCTCAAGGCCAGACCATGGCACCAAGTGCCACATCCAGTCCTGCCTTGAATATCTCCCTGTACTCAGCGCTGGTGAGGCCACACCTCGAGTACTGGTTTGCATTTTGGGACCCTCACTGCAAGACATCAAGGGGCTGGAAGGGGTCCAGAGAAAGACAATGAAGCTGATGAAGGGCCTGGAGAACAGGGCTGGTGAGGAGCAGCTGAGAGAGCTGGGAGTGTTCAACCAACTGGGGTTGTTCACTCTGGAGAGAGAAGGCTGAGGGGACACCTTCTCACTCCAGAATGGAGATGGGACCAAAGTGGGAAGTGGTCTCTGCTCCCTAGTAACAAGTGATAGGACAAGAGGAAATGGCCTCAAGTTGCACCAGGGCAGGTTTAGAACCATAGAATCAACCAGGTTGGAAGAGACCTCCAAGCTCATCCAGTCCAACCTATCCCCCAGCCCTAGCCAGTCACCTAGACCATGGCACTAAGTGCCTCATCCAGGCTTTTCTTGGATGTTAGAATAAGCTTCTCCACTGAAAGGGCTCTCAAACACTGGCACAGGCTGCCCAGGAAGGAGGTTGAATCCCCATCCCTGGAGGTGTTTAAAAGAGGCAGAGCTGTGGTGCTGAGGGCCATGGTTTAGCACCAGCCTTGCTGGAGTTGAGAGTGGTTGGACTGGATGATCTTAAAGGCCTTTTCCAACCAAAATGGTCCCATGCTTGGGTGATTTTTGGAGCCTCCAGGTTGCAGGGGTCAGGTGTTGCATCTCCTGCTGGCTGCAGGGGCTGGTGGGGCTTGGCTTTTTTCCCTCTCCTTTTGTGTTTTAAAGCAAAAGCAGCAGGCTTTGGGATGGTTTCTTTTCTCAGCTTGAGGGAAGCTGGATTATATGACTCTGGAATGCTCAGCTCCAGCTAAAGCTCAGCACTTGAGCTGCAGCAGGAATTTCCATCTCGAGGACCGGGATAGAGGGGAAGAGGGGAGCAGAGAATGGGATCTTTCAGGATGAGCCATCAGCAGTGTGGGTTCCTCAGAGTGTCCTATGTGACAGTGTCTCAACACACTTGATCTCTCCCCAGTAGGCTGTGGTCTTCATGTGCTGGAACAAAAGCTGCCTGGCAGGCCCTGGGTGCCTCTAGCAGCATCCCCAGAAGCGATGGCCTGTGGGGTACCCATGCCTGGAGGGCTGGCAGAGCTTCTGGGGGGTGGTTTCACTCCTGGCTGTGATACATGGGCAGGGACAAAGGAAGCAGGCTGAGAAGGGACAGGAATAAGCAGGAGCTGTGTGTGGTGTAGTGGGTGGGAGCAGCAGGTTTGGGGACTGCATTATGCAGATCACAGGGGATTATGTAAAACCTCTTTGTTCATCCTGCTCGTCCAGGGCAAAGAACTCGGATGGTTTTTTTGGGGGGGAGGTGATCTGCAGCCACACAGATGGTGACACTGGGGCTGCAGCCAGGGAAGGAGGACCTCCCCTGCCAGCCTGGCCTGAAGATCCTGTGGGCACTTCCAGCATTGCTTCTGGCTCTTTGGAGGGAGTTTGTAGTCTTGGGGAGTGCAGTAGGGATCATAGAATCATAGAATCAAGCAGGCTGGAAGAGACCTCCAAGCTCATCCAGTCCAACCTAGCACCCAGCCCTGGCCAATATGCCCTGAGCCTCCTCTGCTGCAGGCTGCACCCCCCCCCAGCTCCCTCAGCCTCTCCTCACAGGGCTGTGCTCCAGGCCCCTCCCCAGCCTTGCTGCCCTTCTCCAAACACCTTCCAGCACCTCAACAGCTCTCTGCAATGGAGGAGCCCAGAACTGGACACAGCACTCAAAGTGTGTCCTGAGCAGTGCTGAGCACAGGGGCAGAAGAACCTCCCTTGTCCTGCTGCCCACACTGCTCCTGAGCCAGCCCAGGATGCCATTGGCTCTGCTGCCCACCTGGGCACTGCTGCCTCCTCTGCAGCTCCTCTCTCCCACCACCCCCAGCTCCCTCTCTGCCTGGCTACTCTCAGCCACTGTGGCCCCAGCCTGCAGTGCTGCTTGGGCTTGTTGTGGCCAAAGTGTAGAACCCTGCACTTGGCCTTGTTCAGTCTCATCCCATTGGCCTCTGCCCACCCACACAGCCTGCCCAGGTCCCTCTGCAGGGCTCTGCTACCCTCCAACAGCTCCACACTGCTCCTAGCTTGGCTGGGAGCCCTTTTCACACAGTTCACAGCATCACAGAATGGTTTGAAGTTGGAAAGGACCTTAAAAATCATCTAGTACCAACCCCCCTGCCATGGGCAGCGACACCTCCCACCAGCCCAGGTTGCTCAAGGCCCTATCCAGCCTCCCAGGAGAGGACATCCACAACCTGTTCCAGTGCCTCACCATCCTCACTGTAAAAGAGTTATTGCTAATATTCAGCCTTAATCTCCCCTCTTCCAGATTCAATCCATTCACTTTCATTCTGTTAAAGCCTGGATGAGGCACTTAGTGCCATGGTCTAGTTGATTGGACAGGGTTGAGTGCTAGGTTGGACTGGATGAGCTTGGAGGTCTCTTCCAACCTGCTTGATTCTATGATTAAGTTACTACTGAGTTATTATTAAGTCATTCCTTACTCTTCTCCTCTCCTCCCCTCTCCTCATTTTCTCACAGCCTCTGCCCACAGATTTCCCTTTACCCTCTGGTTCCACCTTTCTCTTTGAGTTTCTGAGTTCCTGACATTTCCCTGCTTTTCCCAGGTTGTTCCCCCTCTGGCTGTAGCTGAACCACCCTTACTCCTTCTGCAGGAGGCTGCTGTCTGGCTCTGCATCTCTCTTGCTGTGGCCATGGGCAGTATCAGGTGACAGAACAAGAGGCAATAGCCTGACATTGTGCCAGGAGAGGTTTAGGTTGGAGATGAGGAAATATTTGCTGCAAGAGTGGTCAGGGATTGGCACAGGCTGCCCAGGGAGGTGGTGGAGACCCCATCCCTGGAGGTGCTCGAGAAACCTGTGGCCCTGGTACATGGGGACATGGTTTAATGGCCACAGTGGTGTCAGGTTGATGGTTTGATTATCTGAGTTCCAACCCAGACAACTCCCTGATCCTGCCTGAGCAGCCCCTGCCATGGTGCCAGGGAGCCAGATGTTTGGCAGTGCCTGGCGCTGGGCAGCTCCATTGCTTCTCCACTTGTTCAAAGGAGTCCTCACAGCCACAACATTTCTCATGGATTGGGAATGTCTTGGGAGAGCCTCTGGGATTTCACATGGGTCCTTCCAGCCCAGTGCTGCAGGGCCATGTGTTGCCCTCTGCCTGTCCCCTAGAAGGGAGCTGCTGCTCCTAGGTTTGTTTTCCTCTTTCCCCAGCGCTGATGCAAGTCCGCAGTTATCCCTCAAGAACATCCAGTTGCTAAATTCGACCTCTTTCATGTCTCTGCCCAGCCCCAAGGCTCCATGTTGTGCACCACTGCTGTTGCTTCTGCCTGAGGCCCTTTTCCCCCCCTAATATGTATAATTTTTTGGTGGGATTTTGCTCTTTTCTCAGCATTCTTCAGCTCTGATTTCACAGTCCTCCCGGAGCTGACTCACTGCTGACACCATCTTCTCTGAGCCTGGGAGGGGAAGCCAAGCCAAGATGATGACTTGCTGGTCTTATTCCTTCCTCTACCTACACAGTTCCTCCTCTTCCTCCAGTCCTTCCTGACCAGCACAGTTCCCCATGTGCCATCACCTCCTCAGGACACCTCACCACAAGCACAGTGCTCAGTTGGCTTCATGCGACTTCATGGTGAGTCCTGGCATCACCAAATGCTTCCAACACTCTGCCAGCACTTCCAAGGCTTGGAGCACAGGCTGGGCAGGGCAAGCCTCCACATAAGGACTCCCTAATGACCATGGCAATTTATGCTAAGATGGACAGAGGAGAGAATAGTTCTCTTTTTATCCCCAAGTTCTTGGTAGTGGAGGAAAAAGAAGTCCACTCTGCCAGCTGCCCTGGCCTGGGCACTGCTAGCAGGGATGGGAAGCAAGCAGCCATGCAGCCCCCTCAGCCCTGTGGCATGATGCTGAGATCAGAGTTTGCTCCAGAGCCTGGCCCACACCAGCTGTCCAAGGAACTCTGGAGCAGGAAGAAAACCCAACCACAACCTGAGCTTTTCATTTGCGGCTGGAGCGAGGCCAAATCTCAGAGCAAGACACTGCGGTGAAAATGGAGCTGTTGTCTTCTGGCCAGCACCCATGGAAGTGCTCCTGCCTGGCCACCACCCTGGGCTAGCAGAGCTGAGGCTGGGAGAGGAGAGCTGAGGACCAGCAGCCTCCTGCCCAGTGGGTTCTGGGGCTGAGCCCAGTGAGCGGGGGCTGGAGGGAAGCGGCTGCGGCTCCTGCGGGCTGCGATCACAGCTCTGCTTTGAGAGCTCTCCAGTGCTTTGTTCTCCCCTGATCCAAGCCATTTGGAGCAAATGCAGTCTGGGAGCATCTTGCCAAGCCCACGAGCTTTTGGGAGGCTGCTGTGAAGCATTAGCAGAGATAAGGCCTCCTCGGGCATGTCTGGTGAGGGAAGTGGTGGTGGTGGTGGTGAAGTCTCTTCTCTTTTTGTCTCTGGCCTGGGCACTCAGCTGAGCAGGCAGAGGAGCCTGAGAGGCCTCCACCAGGCAGGAGATGCCAGCCTCAACCTCAGCTCCTTTACTGAACATGCTCCAGGGCCTCACAGAATCACAGAACCTTAGAGGTTGGCAGGGATCTCCAGAGCTCATCCAGTCCAACCTCCCTGCCAGGCAGCATCACCCAGGGCAGTGCACACAGGAATGCACCCAGGTGGGGTTGGAAAGGCTCCAGAGAAGGAGACTGCACAACCTCTCTGGGCAGCCTGCTCCAGGGCTCTGCCACCCTCACACCAAAGAGGTTTCTCCTCATGTTGAGCTGAAACCTTCTCTGTTCCAGTTTGGATCCATTGCTCCTTGGCATACTGCTGTGCACTCAAAAGAGCTTAGCCCCAGCCACTGCCCCCCACCCCTCAGAGATGTGTACACATTGCTCAGATCTCCTCTCAGCCTTCTCTCCTCCAGACTAAGCAGCCCCAGGGCTCTCAGGCTCTCTCCACAGGGGAGATGCTCAAGTGCCCCAATCATCCTCATGGTTCTCCACTGGACTCTCTCCAGCAGGTCTCTGTCTCTCCTGAACTGGGGAGCCCCACACTGGACACAGCCTTGCAGGTGTGGCCTCCTCAGGGCAGAGCAGAGGGAGAGAAGAACCTCCCCAGCCCTGCTGGCCACAATTTTCCTCCTGCACTCCAGCTCACCCTGCACACTGCTGCTCCTTGCATCCCACTGCTGATTATTCCCTGCCTGCCAGGCACCTTGGGGCTCTCCAGCATCTCCCCAGACCCCTGGGGAGTTTGGAGCTGGACTGAGCAAGGAGCAAGGGCATGTGGCTTGGTGGCAGTGGGGCTGGGATGGAGCCCCTGTGCTGGAGGTCCTGGTCATAAATCATAGAATCATGGAATGGTCTGGGGGAAGGGACCTTGAAAGCTCAGCCAGTTCCAGCCCCCTGCAATGGGCAGGGACACCTCCCACTAGCCCAGGCTGCTCAAAGCCTCATCCAACCTGGCCTTGAACACCTCCAGGGAGGGAGCAGCCACAACCTCCCTGGGCAAGCTGTGCCAGTGTCTCACCACCCTCACTGGCAAGAACTTCTTCCTAATGCCTAATCTCAACCTACTCTGAGCTGTAGGACCCACAGCTGGACTCATCCCATCTGCAACCAGAGGAATGTGGGAACTTCTCAGTCCCCTGGAGGTAAATTTCCTTCCTGCCTCATCCTGCCTGCTCCCTGTCCAGACATGGCTCCTGACCCCCATCTCCTCTGTTCCCCTAGGGGTGAGTCTGCCAGATCTGCCCTCCTGCCATCCCAGCTGGGCTCAGAGAGGCTGCTTCACACTCTGGCACTGCCCTTGGCTGCCACCCTGCTTCCCTGACCCCTCTGGCCGAGACTCTGCCTTTCTGTGTGTCCTTGCACCGGGCAGCAGGGACAGGCAGCCTGGAGAGAAGACTTCATTGTGGCCTTCCAGTACTTAAAGGGGATGACAAGAAAGCTGCAGGCAGCCTTTTGAGCAGGAGCACACAGAACTGCATGGTTGGAAAGGACCTTAAGATCACAGAGTCACCATAACCTAACACCTCCCTGCACACAGCTGTCAGACCATGGCCCTGAGCTCCTTATCCACACTTCCAGGGACTCCATCACCTCCCTGGGCAGCCTGTTCCACTGCCTGATGACCCTCTTTGGGGAAAAATAAATCCTAATATCCAACCTAAACCTCCCCTGGAGCAATTTGGGGCCATATCCTCTTGCCCTATCACTTGATACGTGGGAGAAGAGGCCATCCCCACCTGCCTCCAACCTCCTTTCAGGGAGCTGTAGAGAGCAATGAGGTCTCCCCTCAGCCTCCTCTTCTCCATGCAGAATAATCCCAGTTCCCTCAGCTGCTCCTTACAGGACTTGTGTTCAGGACCCTTCACCAGCCTTGTTGCTGGACACTCTCCAGCCCCTCTCAATGTTCTTCCTGTAGTGAGGAGCCCAAAGCTGAACTCAGTATTTGAAGTGTGGCCTCACCAGTGCTGAGTACAGGAGGGGCAATCACTGCCCTGCTCTGCTGGTCACACTTCCTGATGCAGCCCTGCAGTGATGGTTTGAAACTAGAAAAGGGAGATTCAGGCTAGAGAGAAGGAAGAAATGTTTGACACTGAGGGTGGTGAGACCCTGGCCCAGGTTGCCCAGAGAGGTGGGAGATGCCCCATGCCTGGAACCATTCGAGATGAGGTTGTTTGGGGCTCAGAGCAACCTGCTCCAGTTGCAGATGTCCCTGCTGACTGCAGGGGGGGTTGGACTGGATGAGCTTTAAAGGTCCCTTCCCACCCAAAGCACTCTGTGTTTCTCTCAGGAAGCATTTCCATGGCAGCTTTACCTGCAGGATGCCAGGAGAGGAAGCTTCCAGCCCCACTCTGTGCGTGGGCAGGGCTAGAGGCGCCAGCAGCGATGCCTGTGCCCACGAGGTGCCAGCTGGGCGGTGGGTATGGTAAGCACAGGGCTCAGCCTGCCTGTCCCCAGCCTGGTGGTCCCATGGCGAGCTGAGGCTCTGGGTGGCTGTTGGCAGAAGGGGTGGGAGCAGGGCAGGGCACAGCAGGGGCAGGCTGATGCCGTTGGAAGCCGGGGCAGGGGGTCTCCAACAGACGAGACCTCGCCAGCCAGATGGGGAGAGTCGTCGGGGCCACAAAGGAGGCTCCCCTGGTAGCAGCTGCTCCTGAGGATGAGGTTAAGAGACACGTGTCAGGGCAAAACCCGAGGGTGGCAGACGTGGCCCCAGCCTTTGTTGGGGGTCACCTCCCATCTGACAGGGAGCAGGTGGGGTGGGAGCAGCCTGTGCCCGGGGCTGGAGGGACGTTGCGAGGGCCACAGCATCTCCTGCCAGAGCTGTTCAGCACCTTGCTGCCTTTGTTGCTCTGCCAGAGAATGAATTTACCACCCCCCAACCCTGCCCCTTTTTCTTTTTCCCTTTCTTTTTTACCCTTAAAGAATGGGACCAGCCCCATAGTGGGAGCTGCTGAATGTCCCAGCCCCAGGCAAGGGATAAGGGTCAAGAGCAGGGGCAGGATCTGGCCAAGCATCTTCCTGGTTTGACTAAGAGGAGCCCAGTGGGGACTGGGTTGAGTAGTCCATCCTGCCTGCTCACCTCTGGTACCATGGAGCAAGCTCCAGGCAAAAATTCCCTCCTGGGGTTGGGAATGGCAGAGCTGCAGCCCCATAGACACTGCTGGCCCACTGTGGATGGTGCAGAGGGGGTGCCAGGTTCTAGCTGGGGGTCAGAGCTCACCCCTCACCTAGCTCAGGCCCCCTGGGCTCCCCCTGGCCAGCAGCACAGGGCTGATTTCAATCATCTTCTGCAGGCCAGATGAACTCTATTAATATCAGAGCAAGGAGGTAATGAGTGGGCTGTGGAGGAATTGCTGGGGGTGGGATTTCCCCAGCCAGGAGGCTAAAGTCAAACTGCTCTTTGGAAAGGAGCAAAGGGCTAGCTCAGAGGGGAGTGAGGGCCAGCCCCAGGGCAGTGGTTTATATTCAGTGTGTCCTTCCTCCAGGGGACACCACTGCCAACCCTGGGTCCCCTTCTGTGTTGGTGGAGCCCTTTGGAGATGCCAGAGCCTGAATGTGGAGCTCACGACAGGGGTGGTGTCCCCCATCCCCTTGATGGAGCCAGTCCAGCCCCTGCACAAGCCTCCCCCTCAGGTCTCCTGCTTGGAGCATCCAGCCTGAAATGCAGATGGATCCCCCTGCCCCACCTTGGTGAGCCATGTGGGCTCCAGCCTCTGCCCTGATGCTTGGTTTAGGGAGCCCCTAAAGCAGCACTGAGATGGGCAGTGCCTGAAATGCAGATGGATCCCCCTGCCCCACCTTGGTGAGCTGTATGGGTTCCAGCCTCTGCCCTGGTGCTTGGTTTAGGGAGCCCCTAAAGCAGCACTGAGATGGGCAGTGCCTGAAATGCAGATGGATTTCCCTGCCCCACCTTGGTGAGCCATGTGGGCTCCAGCCTCTGCCCTGGTGCTTGGTTTAGGGAGCCCCTAAAGCAGCACTGAGATGGGCAGTGCCTGCTCTGTGGGTGGCAGCAGCCTGGGGCTGGGGGTTGTGGTGGCTCCTCTTGAGGCACTCAGGGTCCAGCAGCCTGGTGAAGGATAGGGAGTGCCCACAGCCCTTGCCTGGTCCCTGGACACAAGGAGCTGGGGCTTGTCCCTTCCCTGACCATCAGAAAGACCTGGCAAAGCTTCACCAGAGACACCTCACCCAGAGACCTGAGCCAGGCACCAGAGCCTGGGAAGGAGGCAATAGCAGGGGCCATGTGTGTATGCCCTCCTGGAAAGCAAGCTCCAGTTCCTTGTCAAAGGAACTTGGGGCAGTGCAGGGGGCCTGCAGAAATAATGCCAAGAGATGGAAGGAAGGGGGCCCTCCTGCATCCCCCTGCCTGGCTGTGGGGGGCCTGGGGACGCAAGCAGAGCCTGGTTCCAGCTGCAGTGGTGTCCCAGTTGGGACAATGCTGGGCAGGGGCAGGGCAGGAGGCCGAGTTGGGGGAGGGAGTGTGCAGCTAAGGGGTAAAAATAGCTCTTGTTGTGGAGCAGCAGTGTCCCAGACACCTGCCAACGGGGAGGGAGCACAAGATGCCTCCCAAGTCCTTATGAAGGGCAGTTGGTAAGGAAGGGGAGGGTAGCCTTTGGGACCATGGTGCTGAGCAGAAAGCCAGGGGAGGACAGGAGACCTTGCTGGGCATCACCCCATGAGAAAACAGGCTGGGGGTAACTCCCTGGGCAGTGAGAAGAGGTGAGCCTCCCTCTCCAGTGGCCCCTTAGAACAGAAGAGAGGCTGGAATTTTGTCCTGATAAGGGTGGTGAGACACCAGACCATGTTGCTCTGTGATGAGGTCGCAGAGAAACTGCAGATGCTGCCATTGCTGGGACAAGTTCAGGTGGGACAGGGCTTTGAGCCACCTGATCTAGTTGGACTAGATGGTCTTTGAAGGTCCTTTCCAGTGCAAACCACCCTCTGACTCTAAGATAACCACAAGTGGCTGGCCCAGAAGCAGGATGTCCCCTATGAGGGATGGCCTGGGGCTCTGGAGCATCTCTGGTGAGATAGAATCATAGAATCATAGAATCAACCAGGTTGGAAGAGAGCTCCAAGATCATCCAGTCCAACCTAGCACCCAGCCCTAACCAATCAACCAGACCATGGCACTAAGTGCCTCATCCAGTCTCTTCTTGAAGACCCCCAGGGACGGTGCCTCCACCACCTCCCTGGGCAGCCCATTCCAATGCCAATCACTCTCTCTGGGAAGAACTTCCTCACAACATCCAGCCTAGACCTACCCTGGCACAACTTGAGGCTGTGTCCTCTTGTTCTATTGCTGGTTGCCTGGGAGAAGAGGCCACCTCCCACCTGGCTACAATGCCCCTTCAGGTAGTTGTAGACAGTAATAAGATCACCCCTGAGCCTCCTCTTCTGCAGGCTGCACCCCCCCAGCTCCCTCAGCCTCTCCCCATAGGATTTGTGTTCCAGGCCCCTCACCAGCTTTGTTGCCCTTCTCTGGACACCTTCCAGCACCTCAACATCTCTCTTGAATTGAGGAGCCCAGAACTGGACACAGCACTCAAGGTGTGGCCTGAGCAGTGCTGAGTACAGGGGCAGAATAACCTCCCTTGTCCTGCTGGCCACACTGTTCCTGATGAAGGCCAGGATGCCATTGGCTCTCTTGGCCACCTGGGCACACTGCTGGCTCCTCTTCAGCTACTCTCTATCAGTACCCCCAGGTCCCTTTCCTCCTGGCTGCTCTCAGCCACTCTGGCCCCAGCCTGTAGTGCTGCTTGGGGTTGTTGTGGCCAAAGTGTAGAACCCTGCCCTTGGCCTTGTTCAATCTCATCCCATTGGCCTCTGCCCACCCATCCAGCCTGGCCAGGTCCCTCTGCAGGGCTCTGCTACCTTCCAACAGATCAACACCTGCTCCTAGCTTGGTGTCGTCTGCAAACTTACTGCTGCTGGACTCAATCCCCTCGTCCAGATAATCAATAAAGATATTGAACAGGACTGGGCCCAGCACTGATCCTTGGGGAACACCACTGGTGACAGCTGCCAGCTGGATGTGGCACCATTCACCACCACTCTCTGAGCTCTGCCATCCAGCCAGATGACCCAAGGAGAGTAACTATCCCCCATTGGTCATGTTGGTGCCACCACCTTTGCAGCAGCCACTCTCCCACTTGCTGCCCCGGGCTGGAAGAGGGTCAGGGATGATGTGACAACTTGAGAACTGAGCTGGAGGGTTCTCAGTTGGCTGCAAAGCATCACCTGCACCCCTCCAGCTTGCAGCAGGCTTCATAGAATCATAGAATGGTTTAGGTTGGAAGGGACCTCAAAGCTCAGCCAGTTCCAACCCCCTGCCACAGGCAGGGACACTTCCCACTTGAACAGGTTGCTCAAGGACTCATCCAGCCTGGTTCTGACCACCTCCCTGGGCAACCTGTGCCAATGTCTCACCACCCTCACTGCCAACAACTACTCCCTAACATCCACTTCCAATCTCCCCTCTGCCACTTCAAACCCATTCCACCTCCTCCTGCCATTACAAAACCTTATCAATAGTCCTTCCCCGGCCTTCCTGGAGCCCCTTTTAGATACTGAAGGCCACCCCAAGGTCTCCTCCAAGCCTTCTCTTCTCCAGGCTCCCTCAGCAGGCATCCCTGCGGATGGGGGGCTCCAGGTACCCTCCTGCCCACCACGGCCCCGGCTGGCTGCAGAGCGGATCTTTGCTGCCACCTGCTGGCCGCTGGGAGAACTGCAGCTGCCTTCTGCCACCGAGCGAGGCTGAGCCACTGCCCGGAGCTGCTGTTCTTCGATGGGAAGGAGGAGTGGTCCTTGGGTGGGTGGGGAGGGGATGGATACACCCCCCAGCAAACTCAGGATCACAGAACTGTTTGGGTCGGAAAAATGCTCTTTGAGATCATCCAGTCCAAGGCTGCTGCTAAATCATGGCTCTCAATACCGCAGCTCTGCCTCTTTGGAACACCTTCAGGGATGGGGGGAATTCAACCACCTCCCTGGGCTGCCTGTTCCAGTGTTTGAGAACCTTTTCAGTGAAGAATTTTCTTCTGCTGTCCATTCTAAACGTGTAGATATTAGCATGCATTTGACACACAGAGTGGAATTGTCATGAACAGTATCACAGTATCACAGTTATCACCAAGGATGGAAGAGACCTCACAGATCATCAAGTCCAACCCTTTAGCACAGAGCTCAAGGCCAGACCATGGCACCAAGTGCCACGTCCAGTCCTGCCTTGAACAGCTCCAGGGACGGCGACTCCACCACCTCCCCGGGCAGCCCATTCCAGTGTCCAATGACTCTCTCAGGGAAGAACTTTCTCCTCACCTCCAGCCTAAATCTCCCCTGGCACAGCCTGAGGCTGTGTCCTCTTGTTCTGGTGCTGGCCACCTGAGAGAAGAGAGCAACCTCCTCCTGGCCACAACCTCCCCTCAGGTAGTTGCAGACAGCAATAAGGTCTGCCCTGAGCCTCCTCTTCTCCAGGCTAACCAATCCCAGCTCCCTCAGCCTCTCCTCGTAGGGCTGTGCTCAAGGCCTCTCCCCAGCCTCGTTGCCCTTCTCTGGACACGCTCAAGCATCTCAATGTCCCTCCTAAACTGGGGGGCCCAGAACTGAACACAGCACTCAAGGTGAGGTCTAACCAGTGCAGAGTACAGGGGCAGAATGACCTCCCTGCTCCTGCTGGCCACACCATTGCTGATGCAGGCCAGGATGCCACTGGCTCTCTTGGCCACCTGGGCACACTGCTGGCTCATGTTCAGGTGGGTATCAATCAGCACCCCCAGATCCCTCTCTGTTTGGCTGCTCTCAGCCACTCCGACCCCAGCCTGTATCTCTGCATGGGGTTGCTGTGGCCAAAGTGCAGCACCCTGCACTTGGAGCTATTGAACCCCATCCCATTGGACTCTGCCCATCTGTACAGGCAGTCAAGGTCCTGCTGCAGAGCCCTTCAGGGCAGTGTGGAACTTTAACCCTTTAAGAAAGTGTGAAAGACCCTAACTGATAGAGTCACAAACTCTTCCTATTGGGGGTTTAGTATCAGAGAGGACAAACTCCTTCCTTCTTCACACATCTGCAGGGCCAGCAGTGCCCAACAGGGACACAGAATCACAGAGTCATAGAATCATAGAATGAAGCAGGTTGGAAGAGAGCTCCAAACTCACCCAGTCCAACCTAGCCCTATTCAGTCAACCAGACCATGGTTGACTCATCCAGGCTTTTCCTGAACACCTCCAGGGATGGTGCTTGGATTGGAGAAGTCCTCTAAGATCATGGAGTCCAACCCAATGCCACCATGGCCACTAAACCCTGTCCCACACTGCCATGGACAGATGTTTCTTGAAGACTTCAAGGATGGTGACTCCAGCATAAAGAGCAGTGAGGTCTCCCCTCAGCCTTCTCTTCTCCAGTGGAAACAACCTCAGTTCCTTCAGCCTGTCCTCACCAGCCCTGTTCTCCAGACCCTTCCAACAGCTTGGTTGCCCTTCTCTGGACATGCTCCAGACCTTCAATGTCCTTCTTGGAGTGAAGGGCCCAAAACTGACTCCAGAACCAGTGCAGAGTACAGGGGGACAACCACTGCTCTGCTCCTGCTGGCCACCTCATTGCTGATCCAGGCCAGGATGCTGGTGGCCTTCTTGGCCACCTGGACACACACTGGTTCAAATATTGAGCTGTTCTCAGCCAACATCCCCAGGTTGTTTTCCACCTGGTGGCTTTCCAGCCACTCTGCCCCATGCCTGAAGCTTTCATGGGGTTGTTATAACCCGACTGCAGGACCTGAACACAAGGCAGCAGTGTGCCCAGGTGGCCAGGAGAGCCAGTGGCATCCTGGCCTGGATCAGGAACTGTGGCCAGCAGGACAAGGGAGGTTCTTCTGCCCCTGTGCTCAGCACTGCTCAGGACACACCTTGAGTGCTGTGTCCAGTTCTGGCCCCCCTAGTTCAGGGGAGATGTTGAGGTGCTGGAAGGTGTTTGGAGCAGGGCAGCAAGGCTGGGGAGGGGCCTGGAGCACAGCCCTGTGAGGAGAGGCTGAGGGAGCTGGGGGGGTGCAGCCTGCAGCAGAGGAGGCTCAGGGCAGAGCTCATTGCTGCCTGCAGCTGCCTGCCCGGAGGCTGTAGCCAGGTGGGGTTGGGCTCTGCTGCCAGGCAGCCAGCAGCAGAAGAAGGGGACACAGCCTGAAGCTGTGCCAGGGCAGGTCTAGGCTGGATGTTAGGAGGAAGTTGTTGTCAGAGAGAGTGATTGGCACTGGAATGGGCTGCCCAGGGAGGTGGTGAAGTGGCCGTGGCTGGAGGTGTTGCAGCCAAGCCTGGCTGGGGCACTTAGTGCCATGGTCTGGTTGGTTGGGCAGGGCTGGGTGCTAGGTTGGGCTGGCTGAGCTTAGAGCTCTGTGCCAACCTCCTGGGTTCTATGATTCCATGAAACTCATCCCATTGATCCAGCCTGGCCATGTCCCTCTGCCTTCCTACCCTGAAGCAGACCAATGCTCCCTCCGAGCTTAGTGTCAGCTGCAGACTTACTGAGGGTGCCTCAACCCCCTCACCCAAATCACCAATAAAGCCATCAAAGAGAACTGGCCCCAGCACTGAGCCCTGAGGAACACCACTGGTGAGCAGCCACCAACTGGATTCAGCTCCATTCCTCTGTGCTTGGACTTCCATCCAGGCCACGAGCAGCCACTTCCCCCAGGGGAATGCTGCTTAGGCATTGCACATCTGAAGTTCTACCTACATTCAAACCTCTCTGTGTGAATATTGATCCAGTCAAAGCTCTTTTGCTCCCCTTGCAGCATTTTCAGGGCTCTCAGTCTCCCAGGGCAGGATTGGTGCTGTGTCCCTTCATGAATTCCCAGGGGACACTGACCTGATGCTGAGGTCAAAGGATCATCAGAGCATCCCAAGCACCTGAGATGCCAGCTGGATCCTGATGGCTCAGGACTGTTGTCTCAGGGGTTGAGTGTGAGCAGTTTGGAGGTCTTTCTGTTTTGCTTTGGAAAGGATTAATTCAGTTAACACCAGGAACAAACCATCTCACAGCTCTCTATAAATAGATGGGTGGGCTCTGACAGCTCCTGGTGATGCCAAGACGTGAGTCTAAGAATAGCTGCTCAGTGCTGCAGCCCAGAAGGCTGGAGAGGTTATGGCAGAAAATGCCAGGCTCAGCCCTTTGCTGGCCATGGCCTGGGGGGGCACCACCTGAACAGGTCACTGGGAGAGCAGCTCAGCACAGGGGGCACTGGGACAGGTCACTGGGAGAGCAGCTCAGCACAGGGGGCACTGGGACAGGTCACTGGGAGAGCAGCTCAGCACAGGGGGCACTGGGACAGGTCACTGGGAGAGCAGCTCAGCACTGGGACAGGTCACTGGGAGAGCAGCTCAGCACAGGGGGCACTGGGACAGGTCACTGGGAGAGCAGCTCAGCACAGGGGGCACTGGGACAGGTCACTGGGAGAGCAGCTCAGCACAGGGGGCACTGGGACAGGTCACTGGGAGAGCAGCTCAGCACAGGGGGCACTGGGACAGGTCACTGGGAGAGCAGCTCAGCACTGGGACAGGTCACTGGGAGAGCAGCTCAGCACAGAGGGCACTGGGACAGGTCACTGGGAGAGCAGCTCAGCACAGGGGGCACTGGGACAGGTCACTGGGAGAGCAGCTCAGCACAGGGGGCACTGGGACAGGTCACTGGGAGAGCAGCTCAGCACAGGGGGCACTGGGACAGGTCACTGGGAGAGCAGCTCAGCACTGGGACAGGTCACTGGGAGAGCAGCTCAGCACTGGGACAGGTCACTGGGAGAGCAGCTCAGCACAGAGGGCACTGGGACAGGTCACTGGGAGAGCAGCTCAGCACAGGGGGCACTGGGACAGGTCACTGGGAGAGCAGCTCAGCACAGGGGGCACTGGGACAGGTCACTGGGAGAGCAGCTCAGCACAGGGGGCACTGGGACAGGTCACTGGGAGAGCAGCTCAGCACAGAGGGCACTGGGACAGGTCACTGGGAGAGCAGCTCAGCACAGGGGGCACTGGGACAGGTCACTGAGAGAGCAGCACCTCCAGCCCTGCACTGCAGCCTCCTACACTCCCCAGCCCCTTCCCCTCCCACCGCTCCTGCTGCCAGGGAGAAAATTCCCAGCTGAGCCTTTGTGGCCGAGGCGTGTTCCTGCGGAGGGCTCTATTTCTGGCAGCAGAGCTTCTCCAGCAGCTCCCCCTGCCTGCTCCCCCGCAGCAGGAGCCCTGGCAACGCCACTGGCATGCCTGGAAGCTGCAGCTCACCCCTGCCTGCCACCCTGGCCAGAGCCTTCCTCCTCCTGCCCCACAACCCATCCTACAATCAGAATCAGGCAGGGTTGGAAGGGAGCACAAGGAGCAGCCAGTTCCAACCCCCTGCCATGGCCAGGGACACCCTACCCTAGAGCAGGCTGCACACAGCCTCAGCCAGCCTGGCCTCAAACACCTCCAGCCATGGGGCCTCAACCACCTCCCTGGGCAACCCATTCCAGCCTCTCACCACTCTCCTGCTCAACAACTTCCTCCTCACCTCCAGCCTCACTCTCCCCACCTCCACCTTTGCTCCATTCCCCCCACTCCTGCCACTCCCTCACAGCCTCAAAAGTCCCTCCCCAGCTTTTTTGGAGCCCCCTTCAGATCCTGGCAGGCCACAAGAAGGTCACCTGGGAGCCTCCTCTGCTCCAGCCTGCACAGCCCCAACTCTTTCAGGCTGTGCTCACAGCAGAGCTGCTGCAGCCCTCTGAGCATCCTCCTGGCCCTGCTCTGGACACTCTCCAGCATCTCCACAGCCCTCTTGTCCCAGGGGCTCCAGAGCTGGATGCAGCACTCCAGGTGGGGTCTCAGCAGAGCAGAGCAGAGGGGGAGAATCCCCTCCCTGGCCCTGCTGGCCACACTGCTGCTGCTGCAGCCCAGGCTCTGCTTGGCTCTCTGGGCTGCAAGTGCACACTGCTGGCTGCTGCTGAGCTTCTCCTCCAGCAGCACCCCCAAGTCCCTCTCCCAGGGCTGCTCTCCAGCCTGGCACTGCCCAGCCTGGATTGGTGCTTGGCATTGCCTCCACCCAGCTGCAGGACCTTGCCCTTGATCTTGTTGAACCTCCTGAGCTTGGCTTGTGCCCACCTCTGCAGCCTGTGCAGGTGCCTCTGGATGGCATCCTGCAGCACCACAGCACAGGTGATACTCTCATGCAGAGGGGCTGAATGGAGCTGGGACCACTCCTTGTGCTGGGCTTCCAGTGCTTGCTGTGTGCTCTGGGACATGAAAGGGCTCCTAAAGAAATGAAGAAGCCTGAGCAAAATCAGGCTTGGGAACCTGCCTAGGGAGCCAGGCCTGCAGGAGAGTCCTCAGAACAGCAGCTCCTCTGCTTGCTGGCACCAGGACCCCCAAGAAGGGTCAGTGCTGTTTAGTATCTTCATCAGTGATACTGAAAGTGGGATTGAGTGCACCCTCAGGACCCCCAAGAAGGCATCCTGTGTGGACCCCCAGGAAGGGTCAGTGCTGTTTAGTGCCTTCATCAGTGATATTGACAGTAGGATCCAGTGCACCCTCATCAGGTTTTCAGGGGACACCCAGCTGAGTGGTGTGGTTGACACACCTGAGGGATGGGATCCATCCAGAGGCACCTGGACAAGCTCCAGAAGCAGGCCAGTGTGAACCTCATGAGGTTCAACAAGGCCAACTGCAAGGTCCTGCACGTGGGCTGGGGCAACCCCAGCTGCCAGTTTGGGGTGGAGGATGAAAGGTTGGAGAGCAGCCCTGTGGAGAAGGATTTGGGGGTGTTGAGGGGTGAAAAGCTGGAGATGAGCAGGCACCATGAGCTCACAGCCCAGACAGCCCTGTCCTGGGCTGACCCCCAGTAGAGGCAGGGAGGGGATTCTGCCCCTCTGCTCTGCTGAGACCTCTCTGCAGTGCTGGGGCCAGCTCTGGAGTCTTCAGCACAGACAGGGACCTGCTGGAGCAGGAGCAGAGGAGGCCACAGCAATGCTGGCAGGGCTGGAAGCTCTCTGCTGTGAAGCCAGGCTGATAGCTGAGGTTCAGCCTGGAGAAGAGAAGGCTGCAGGGAGACCTTCTGGTGGCCTTTCAGAGCACTTAAAGGGGCTGAACAGCAAGGTGGGGACAGGGTCTCACCACCTGCACTGTAACACATTTCATCCTCCTCTCTAGTCTGAGTCTGCCTCTTTTAGCTTCAAGCCATCACCTTTTGTCCTGTCACAACAGGCCCTGCTCAAAAGTCTGTCCCCAGCTTTCTGATTGCCCCCTTTAAACACTGAAAGACCACCAGGGTGGTGGTAGATGCCCTGGAACCATTCCAGGTCAGGGCTGGAAGTCTGAGGTCCCTTTGCAATGCTGCCTTGGGTCTCCATCCCACAGAAGCCATTGGTGCAGTTCCCAAAGGAACATCAGTTGCTGTGGAAGGGGTGAGTGAGTGGTGCCACAGCCAGGCAGAAGCAGTGCCCATGGGACCTCTTCTCTGCCCTGGTGAGACCCCAGCTTGAATACTGCCCTGTGGAGAGGGACCTGGGGGCCCTGGTGGAGAACATCCATGGCACAGCAATGTGCCCTGCTGGCCAAGAAGGCCAAGGGGATCCTGGGGTGCATTAAGCAGAGTGTGTCCAGCAGAGCAAGGGAGGTTCTCCTGTCCCTCTGCTCTGCCCTACTGAGACCTCATCTTGAGTGCTGCCTTCAGGTTTGGGCTCCCCAGTTGAAGAGGGACAGGGATCTGCTGGAGAGGGTGCAGCAGAGGGCTGTGAGGATGATGAGGGGACTGGAGCACTGCCTGGTGAGGAGAGGCTGAGGGCCCTGGGGCTGCTTAGTCTGGAGAAGAGAAGACTGAGAGGGGATTTGATCAATGTTTATAACTATCTGAGGGCTGGGGGTCAGGAGTGGGGGACAGGCTCTGCTCACTGCTCCCTGGGATAGGACAAGCAGCAATGGATGGAAGCTGCAACACAGGAGGTTGCAGCTCAGCACAAGGGGGAACTTCTTTATTATGAGGGTCCCAGAGCCTGGCACAGGCTGCCCAGAGAGGTTGTGGAGTCTCCTTCTGTGGAGCCTTTCCAGCCCTGTCTGGATGTGTTCCTGTGTGCCCTGAGCTAGACTGTGTGGTCCTGCTGTGGCAGGGAGGTTGGACTGGATGGTCTCCTTGGGTCCCTTCCAACCCCTAACATCCTGGCCTTGCTGTGCTGGTGGACTGGGGCAGTTTCTCTGAGGGAGGTGCAGTCTGTGTGCTGTGCCCTGGCACACACAGAGGTGTTTTCTCCATCCCAGCAGTGGAAGAGGGAAAAGCAGAGCTCTGACACCATCTGGATAGCTTCCACACCTCCAGGCCATGCTTCTCAGCATCCCTGGCTGCAGGCACAGAGCTGAGAAATGAAAGGCAACAACCCAAACGGTGCTGTTCTGTTCTGCTGCAATACTGCAGAGTCCCTCTGCTGGGAACATGGCCTTAGAGGCTGGAAAGATCAAAAGCAGAGACGGGGAGGGAAAAAGAAACCCCAAACCTGGACCAACTGCCAACTGCAGCTGCCTGGCTGGGAAAGGAAGCCAGTGGCATGGGGAAAATGAGTCCTCCCTGCATCCTAAATCATAGAACCATGGACTCATGGAATGGGTCAGCTTGAAGGGGCCTTTCAGCCCCTCTGCAGTCAGCTGGGATGGCTGCAAAGAGAGCAGGTAGCTCAGAGCCACAAACAACCTCACCTCAAATGGTTCCAGGCATGGGGCATCTCCCACCCCTCTGGGCAACCTGGGCCAGGGCCTCACCACCCTCAGTGCCAACCATTTCTTCCTTCTCTCTAGTCAGAATCTCCCTCCTTTAGTTCCAAACCATCACCCCTTGTCCTGCTACAGCAGGTCCTGCTCAAAACTCTGCCCCCAGCTTTCTGCTCAGCCTCTTTAAGCACTAAAAGGCCACCAGAAGGTCTCCCTGCAGCCTTCTCTTCTCCAGGCTGGACAACCCCAACTCTCCCAGCCTGGCCTCCCAGCAGAGAGCTTCCAGCCCTCAAAGTGTCTCAAGAACTAAAGGACCAAATTCCCTTCTGCTGTACAGAGTCCAAGCTGGACCAGGCTCAGACAGCCCTTTTGGGTGGGCAGTGGGCAGGGCGATGGGGCAGAAGCTCTGGCTGGGTGACAGGACAGAGGAGAAGTGCCTGGGACAGGGCAGAAGTGCTTGGGACAGAGCAGAAGTGCCTGGGATGGTGCAGAGGTGCCTGGGACAGTGTAGAAGTGCTTGGGACAGAGCAGAAGTGCCTGGGATGGTGCAGAAGTGCCTGGGATGGTGCAGAAGTGCAGGCTCTGGTGAGCAGCTCCCTGCAGCCAAGGCTTGCAGTGCCTTGTAGCCAAATCCTGGAGTGGTTAGCAAAAAGGAGCTCAGGGAGATGTGAACTGTCTGTTCTGTAAAGAAATAACCTTCAGGGTTGATTCTGCTGCAACCTCAAGAAATTCCACAGCTGCTGCTGTGTGGGAGGGAGCCTGAGGAGCATTTTTCCCCTCTGCACGTGGCCCATGCTGAGGGCTGGCTGTGGTCCCTGGCTGTGGTCCCTGGCTGTGGCTCTGGGCAGGGAAGGGCTGAGCTGAGCAGCTCTCACTGCAGCTCCCTGCCCTGTATGGCTACAGCTCTGTGCTTTGCCCAGCCTGAGGCACACAAACTGAGTTCCTGCCAACCCCTGTGATCTGGAGAGGGACTGGGAACTCAGCAGCCTCATCCCAGAACCCTCCTAGGGCTGCTTGAAGCACAGGGAGTGCAAGGGGCACAGGGGCTGTGCCAAGAGGCACTTCCTACTCCTAGAGGATTTTTCTACTCCTGATGGCTGCCTCTCAGCTGCAGAAGAAAATGTGGCTGTGCCAAAGGAAACAAACCACTGCTCCCATTTCCAGGCTCCAGGGTGAGCAAGGGAAAGCAGCACAGGCTCTTGTGAGTGTTTGCAAACCTCTCCCTCACCTCGCTGCAGTTTCACACCAGCTGTGGCTGTTGGGAGCTGCCTGCCCCAGCCTCACTGCGAAGAAACTGGCTACTGAGAGATGCCCTGGGACAGGGCTGGAGGTGGTCCATGCCCCTTAAGGCCTCCTCAGCCCTCACTCACCTGTCCCCTGTGAGAGAGCCAAAACCCCCTGAGCACAGTTCCCACCCTGAGGTGCCCCACAGAGTCTGGAAGGGCAGGAGTGTGGCAGTGGGGGTCACCTCCACGAGGTCCCCCAGCATCCTGCCCAGCCCTGCAGATCACAGATCGCAGATCGGTATGTGCTGGAAGGGACCTTTCAAGGTCATCCAGTCCAACCCCCCCTGCAGTCAGCAGGGACATCTGCAACCAGAGCAGCTTGCTCACAGCCCCAGACAAGCTCACCTGGAGCGGTGCCAGCTCTGGGGCATCTTCGACCCCTCTGGGCAACCTGGGCCAGGGTCTCACCACCCTCAGTGTCAAACATTTCTTCCTTGGCTCTAGCCTGAATCTCCCTCTTGTAGATCCAAACCATCACCCCTTGTCCTGTCACAGCAGGCCCTGCTCAAAAGTCTGTCCCCAGCTTTCTGTTCATCCCCTTTAAGCACTCTGAAAGGCCACCAGAAGGTCTCCCTGCAGCCTTCTCTTCTCCAGGCTGAACAACCCCAACTAGGTCCAGCTGGAGAGCTGTAACCAGTGGTGTCCCCCAGGGATCAGTGCTGGGGCCAGTCCTGTTCAGCATCTTCATCAGTACCATTGCTGAGGGCACAGACAGACAGAGGCTGCTCAGCAAGTTTGCTGCTGACACCCAGCTGGGAGGCTTGGCTGAGACAGATGCAGGCTGTGAGGCCATCCAGAGAGCCCTGGGCACAGAGCTGGGCACAGAGGAACCAGATGAGGTTCAACAAGGACAAGAGCAGAGTCCTGCCCCTGGGGAGGGATAACAAAGTGCAGCAGCCCAGGCTGGGAGGTGACTGCTGGAGAGCAGCCCCAAGGAGAGGGCCCTGGGGGTGCTGGTGGCTAACAGTTCCCCATGGCACAGCAATGTGCCCTGGGGGCCAAGAGGCCAATGGGATCCTGGGGTGCATTAGGAGGATGTGTCCAGCAGAGCCAGGGAGGTTCTCCTGCCCCTCTGCTCTGCCCTGCTGAGACCTCACCTTGAGCGCTGCCTTCAGGTTTGGGCTCCACAGTTGCAGAGGGACAGGGATCTGCTGGAGAGGGTCCAGTGGAGGGCTGTGAGGATGATGGGACTGGAGGGCATGGCTGATGAGGAGAGGCTGAGGGCCCTGGGGCTGCTTAGTCTGGAGAAGAGAAGACTGAGAGGGGATTGGATCAATGTTTATGAACATCTGAGGGATGGGGGTCAGGAGGGGGGGACAGGCTCTGCTCACTGCTCCCTGGGACAGGACAAGCAGCAATGGATGGAAGCTGCAGCACAGGAGGTTGCAGCTCAACACAAGGGGGAACTCCTTGGCTGGAAGGGTCCCAGAGCCCTGGCACAGGCTGCCCAGAGAGGTTGTGGAGTCTCCTTCTCTGGAGCCTTTCCAGGCCTGTCTGGATGTGTTCCTGTGTGCCCTGAGCTAGATTGTGTGGTCCTGCTCTAGCAGGGCCATGGGACTCGATGATCTCTTTGGGTTCCTTCCAGCCCCAAACATCTGTGTTCCTGTGAACTCTCCCAGCCTGGCCTCACAGCAGAGAGCTTTCAGCCCTCCCAGCACTGCTGTGGCCTCCTCTAGTCCCACTCCAACAGGTCCCTGTCTGTTCTAAGGACTCCAGAGCCAGCCCCAGCACTGCAGGGGGGTCTCAGCAGGGCAGAGGGACAGAATCCCCTCCCTGCCCCTGCTGCCCATTAGGCTGTGAGCTCATGGTGCCAGCTCATGTCCAGCTTTTCACCCCCCAGCACCCAAAGTTCTTCTCCACAGGGCTGCTCTCCAGCTCCTTCATCCTGTTGTTCTTGCTGAGCAGCCAGATGCTGTGGGGGTAGGCTGCAGGTGATGGGGCTGTGGCTGCTGGGGGCTGAGTCAGCTGCCCCTTGCCCAGCTCCTGCTGCTCTTCCCACCACACAGCCCAACATGGGACCTCTGGCACAACCTGGGCCAGACCCAGGATGAAAAACAGAGCACTGGATCCTGGCTCCCTGCTGGTGTCCCATCTTGGGACATGGTGGGAGGACTGGGTAGCCAGGTTCATCCCAGTGCCCCATCCTGGGCTGGAATCAGAAGCACCGGAGAGCACTGCTTACCTGCTGGGGTCTCTCATTCCAGGCTGGAATTGGAAGCACTCGGGAGCACTGAGTCCTCCTGGTGCTGTGTCTCGGGATGAAGTGGAGAGCACTGGGGAGGACTGGGTGCTCTGGGGCCCCTTCCCAGTGCTACATGCCAGACCGGGAGCACTGGCGAGCCATGTCCCTCTCAGTACCCCACCCGGGGCGAGAATGAGGAACACTGAGAAGCAGTTGTTGCCTCCCAGCATCGCATCTCAGGCTGGTATGGGGAGCAGTGTCCCTCCTGCTACCCCATCCTGAATCAGAGCAGTTTGCTCTGGGGAGCAGTGTCCTTCCCAGTGCCCCATTCAGGGCCAGAGTGGGGAGCACTGGGGAGCAGTGTCCCTCCTGATACCCCATCCTGAATCAGAACAGGGAGCTCTGGGGAGCAGTGTCCTTCCCAGTGCCCCATTCAGGGCCAGAGTGGGGAGCACTGGGGAGCAGTGTCCCTCCTGCTACCCCATCCTGAATTGGAACAGGGAGCACTGGGGAGCAGTGTCCTTCCTAGTGCCCCATCCAGAGCCAGAATGGGGAGCACTGGGGAGCAGTGTCCCTCCTGCTACCCCATCCTGAACCAGAACAGGGAGCTCTGGGGAGCAGTGTCCTTCCTAGTGCCCCGTCCAGAGCCAGAGTGGGGAGCACTGGGGAGCAGTGTCCCTCCTGCTACCCCATCCTGAATTGGAACAGGGAGCACTGGGGAGCAGTGTCCTTCCTAGTGCCCCGTCCAGAGCCAGAGTGGGGAGCACTGGGGAGCAGTGTCCTTCCTAGTGCCCCGTCCAGAGCCAGAGTGGGGAGCTCTGGGGAGCAGTGTCCCTCCTGCTACCCCATCCTGAATCAGAACAGGGAGCTCTGGGGAGCCGTGTCCGCCCCAGTGCCCCGTCCCAGGACGGAGCAGGGAGTACCCGGTTGACTCTGTCGCCGCTGAGCGGTGCGGAGCGGTGCGGTGCGGTGGGAGTCCCCGGGGCGGTGCGGAGCGGGGCGGTGGGAGTCCCCGGGGCGGTGCGGAGCGGGGCGGAGCCGGGCGGTGCGGTGCGGAGCGGGGCGGTGGGAGCCGCCGGAGCGGGGCGGTGCGCGGAGGGGCGCGCAGGGAGCGGCGGGGGCGGCGCAGCAGGCGCGGAAGATGGCGGCGGGCAGGCGCGCCCCGCGCAGCGGGCTGCTGGAGCTGCGCGGCCCCGGCGGGCAGTGGCTCCGCGTCCTGCTCACCCTGGCCGAGGACGTGCTGGGGGTGAGCCCGGCCGATGGCCCCGGTCCCGGGGAGGCCCCCGCGGCGCAGCTGAACGGCGGCGAACCGGGCTCCGCCGTGCCCGAGGCGCTCGCCAACATCAGGCGCACCGTGCGGGTGGTGAAGCAGGACGTTGGGGGTCTCGGCATCAGCATCAAAGGTGAGGGGGAGCGGGAGAGGGCTTCCCGGGGCCGGGGAGAGCCAACCGGGCACCGGAACCTGTTGCTTCCCTTTCCAGCAGCTCGCTGGAAGAAGGGGGAGCGGGGCCGGGGCAGGGGCTGGGGTCGGCGCTGGGGTTGGGTTGGGGTCTTCACACCCCGTGCGCTGCCCTAGCAGGAGGGGCAAGGGGACACGTGGCAGTGGCGGGACCCGAGGGCGTCCTCAGCCCACGGACGGAGCGGCGCTTTGGGGCACAGCCGTGACCCGCCAGCCCCTGTCCGCCGTGCCCTCGCCAGACTGGGGGTCCTGGGCGTTTGGGAGCTGGAGGGGGCTCCCACCGCCCCCTTGCAGGCGGGGGCAGGCTGATGGCCGCTGATGGAGGCACGGGGTACCCGGTTACGCAAACGCTGCCCTTTCGCAGCCAGAGGCAGGGCACAGCCGGCGTGTCCTTGTCCCCGCCGTGCCTCCGTGCGGAGGAATGTCCCTTTCAGACTGTCAGCGAAGCGAAGGAAGCGATTAGAGCTCTCCAGGCGCTGTTAAACCAACACCTCAAGCTTGGAGATGCCTGCTCCGGGAGAGCTGGGCAGCGGGGAAGGCTCCCTGGTACCATCCCCGTTTGCCCTCCTGACTTTGCCCTCACTGGCTCGCCCGAGCCGCAGGCTGGAAAGTTGGTGGGGCAGGGGCAGCGCCTCAGCTGCCTTGGCTTTTCACGTGGCTCTGAGCGTGCTGGAAACTCCGTGAGAGGAGGATGGAGTGGGCAGCGAGCGGGCAGCAAGCGGGCAGGCGAAGGGCTGTCACGGTGCCCGGGCGAGGGCTGTGCGGGCTGGGCTGGCAGCGGGCTCAGCGGTGGCTCTCGCCTCCTGACGCGGCTCGGTCCAGCTCCCTCTCGACCTGGCAGGAGTTTGCCCTGTGGGTGTCTGAGTGCTGGGGCTAGATGGCCACGGTACCGCCGGTGGTGGTTGTGGGGTGCCCGAGCTTGCCAGCCCTTCTTTTTGGGAAGCATGAAGCCCCCTTGGTAATAACCCCTCGGCTGCCAAGTTATTGGGAGCTCTGTGGCTCTCTCAGGGAAGGAAAAGCATTACTTAGTTGAGTTACAACGTTGTTTCAGCAGTGACACGAGTGGAAAGTGTTTGTCACCTAAAATGGGTAGAAGAAGCTGTTTAGAGTGGTGGGGCAGCCCTGCTGATGCCCCTGCCACTGCCAGGGAGGGTATCACCCCTCCTCACTTGGGATGCCGATGCTTTTGGGTTAAGAAATGTGCCAGCCGTGTTTCACCCAGTGACACTTCACCACAAACTGGGCTGTGGGTGAGGTGGGACGTGGCGAGGTGCCAGCTGCTAAAGCTGCTGGGCTGGCCTTGCCCTAACTGGCAGGACAGTGGGAGCTGTGCAAGAGCCCAGCTGGCAGAGGCTCCCGGTCCTGGCAAGGCTTTTAATGCTGGCAGCCCGGGCAAAGAATTGCTGCTCTAAGGCCAGGCTGAGCAGCTCGGCGCAGCCCCCACCCCCACGGGGGGCCTCTGACAGCTGATAACCGGAGCCCTCGGAGAGGCCAGGCAGGCGGCTGAGCAAGGAAATGCCTGTGGCACTGTCAGGGAGCAGCCCTGGGGCTGGGCTGGGCTGAACATCTCCTTTTGGGATGAGAGATCATCTCCGGAGGCTCCTCAGGACAGGCTGTCCTAGGGCGTGGGGCACGTTGGTGGCTGCCAGTGCCTGGCTGCTGTGCCCTGGCTGGAGCTTGGCAGGAGCTGCTGTACCCCTGCTCCCTGGCACGGCGGCAGCAACGCTGCTGAGATCTCCCTGCAGGTTCAAAAGTTAACGTGCAAACTGATCTCCTCCAGCCGCCGGGAGGTTTGAATGGCATCCTTTTAGGCTGGAGAACAGGGAGCAGCAGGTCAAGAGGGCTGCGGTGCCAAGAGAAGCAAAGAACCAGATTGGTTCCCTTCTCCTTGGCTCTTTTGCCTCTCCAAAACCACTCAGCTGTCTTATCTGTTTAGATCAGGGAGTCCTTGGAGCAGGGATAGTCGCTCAGCATGCACAATGAATAGTGCAAATAAAGACCTGCTCTCCTGGCAGACGTGGTGGGGAGAGGGCCACCTTGGCTCCACCAGGGAGTCTGCCACCCTGCAGGGTGCTTTGGGAGCAATCCTAGAGTTGTAGAACGTTATGGACTGGAAGAGGCCTTTAAGGGACCTTTAAGGGTCAATCCTCTCCACCTGCTGTAAGACCTGATGGTATTTTGGCTGCTGTGGTCGTTAACAGACACACCGTGGGCATCTGAGGAGATGGGACGTGGCCAAGTGGTGGGAGAAGGGGCCAGCTGGCAGCCAAGCATCCCCCTCCCCACCCGCTCCTCCTTGTGCTCCCATAACCTCAACCTCCTCCTTTTCCCTTCTGTCCCAAGGTGGCAGGGAGAATAAAATGCCCATCTTGATCTCCAAGATATTCAAGGGGCTGGCAGCAGACCAGACCGAGGCGCTGTACGTGGGGGATGCCATCCTCGCCGTCAACGGCACCGACCTCTCCGAGGCGACCCACGACGAGGCCGTGCAGGCCCTGAAGAAGACGGGCAAGGAGGTGGTCTTGGAAGGTAGGAGGCTGAGGATGCTGCTGCTGCTGCTGCTGCTGCGAGGAGCTGCTCCCTGTTCTTCCCAGCGACGTCCTGGGAGCGCAGGGACGGCACATCCACTGCCTGCTGATTTGCATACTCTTTCAAATGGAAAACAAGAGCTGCAGACTGGTTGAGCTGCTCCCCTGAAGAGCTGGAGGTAGCTGCTGGGATCTCCCTGTCTCCCTCCGGAGAGGGAGAGACGTGTGTGTGCCACTGCGCGATGCCCAGCGGCTCTGTCTCGCTGCGGGAAGGCAGCAGTGGGAGGTGTGGGGTGAGATGATGGCACTGTGATGCCCAGCAGCTATGTCTCACTGTGGGCAGGCAGCAGTGGGAGGTGTGGGGTGAGATGATGGCACTGTGTGATGCCCAGCAGCTATGTCTCACTGTGGGCAGGCAGCAGTGGGAGGTGTGGGGTGAGTCGATGGCACTGCATGGTGCCCAGCAGCTATGTCTCACTGTGGGCAGGCAGCAGTGGGAGGTGTGGGGTGAGATGATGGCACTGTGAGATACCCAGCGGCTCTGTCTCGCTGGTGGCAGGCAGCAGTGGGAGGTGTGGGGTGAGATGATGCCACTGCATGGTGCCCAGCAGCTATGTCTCACTGTGGGCAGGCAGCAGTGGGAGGTGTGGGGCCAGTTGATGGCACTGCATGATGCCCAGCGGCTCTGTCTCACTGTGGGCAGGCAGCAGTGTGGGGCCATTTGATGGGGTTTGTGACTTTTGTGCCACCCTGAGGGCTGCAGTTCCTGGGGCAGTGGAAAACACTTCCTGCTCTCCCTGTGATTTGCTTTCCACCCCATGCCCTTGGCTGGTGTGGCTCTGCAGAGTCGTGCCAGCAGAAGCGGGTACTACTTGGGCACCTTGCTGAGCACATTTTGGTTTGCTGGAGTGGATGTGGGGCAGGCTGCTGGGTGCAGTGAAGCCTCCCTATGGGATCCCCAGCAGCTGAACCCTAACTGCAGCCCCCACAGATCTGGCAGCTGAGCTTGCAGACATTTGAGAGATGCAACCTTCAGCATCCTCAGGGAGATTGGAGCTGATCCCTTGGGAATCAGTTCTGGTGATAAGAAGGACATCAGACTGGTGGAGTGCGTTCAGAGGAGGCCACAGATATGATTAGAGGGCTGGAGAACCTCCCCTATGGGGACAGGCTGGGAGAGTTGGGTTTGTTACAAGAGAAGGCTGCAGGGAGACCTTAGAGCAGCCTTCCAGTACCTGAAGGGGCTAGAGGAGAGCTGGGGAGGGACTTTGGACAAGGGCTGGGAGTGCCAGGACGAGGGACAATGGCTCTGAGCTGGGAGAGGGGAGACTGAGACTGCAGAAGAAATTCTTGAGAGTGAAGCTGGGGAGACACTGGCACAGGTTGCCCAGGGAGGTTGTGGATGTCCCCTTCCTGGAGGTGTTGAAGGCCAGGCTGGATGAAGCCTTGAACGACCTGGGCTGGTGGGAGGTGACCCTGCCCATGCCAGAGGGCGTTTGAACTAGATGATCTTAAGGTCCTTTCAACCCAAACCATTCTAGGATTCTATGAACCTGTGTATGGACTCCTTGGTACCTGCTGGCTGGCAGCTGGTGTCTGCCATACCTGCAGGGTCTGGCACGCTGCAGGAGCCCCCTGGACCCTGCCTAGGGAGCGGGTGAGGGCTGGTGTCCTGGGACCGTGGGAGCCCCGAGGGAGAGACCCCATTCTGCTGGTACCTTCCATGCCACATCTGTCCATGCTTGCCCACCCATGGGCACTCAGAATTTGCCCCTCAGGGTCGGACCCTTTCTCTCCTCTCGCTGCTAAGTAGCCCCTGGGGTCACCCTGCCTGACCGAGAGGTCTTGGCACCAGAGACCCTTCCTGGTGCAGCTGTGGGGCTGCGTATCCCAGAGGGAGCTTTGATGCGGGGGCAGCGATCTGGCTCCGCCCGGACAAAGCAGCTGTGTGTCTTCTGCTGCCAGCAGCCGCCGTGGCTCCTGCTGGCCTGCGCCTTCCCCGCGTCGTCTCAGCTCCAGATTCTCCTTTTTAGCTTGGCTCAGCCCTTTCTGCTGTGGGTTCCTCCTCTCCTGGGAGCCGCAGGACCGCGGTTCAGCTGGAGGAATGTGCTGCCCTGCGCAGCTGCTGGGAGCAGATAGCATTGTTGGTGGGGTGGGTTTTGTTTTATGGACCAGAGAGAAGTACAAGAGCCTCTTTCTCTGGGAGGCTGTGAAGTTCCTCCCCGTAGCTGTTGTTCTTGGACCACCTCCTCTCTGTTATTTTCTTTTCATCCTTTACTTTGGCATGAGCTTCCTTTCTGCTAGAGGTCCTGCGGGAGCTGGAGATGAGCTGCCCTTTCTGTAGAGAACAGCTTCTCTCCTTGGACCACTTCCTCCCTCCTCCTTTTTCACCCTCCTCTATCCTCCTCCTCTTTCCTCCTCCTCCTCTTTCCTCCTCCTCCTCTTTCCTCCTCCTCCTCTTTCCTCCTCCTCCTCTTTCCTCCTCCTCCTCTTTCCTCCTCCTCCTCTTTCCTCCTCCTCCTCTTTCCTCCTCCTCCTCTTTCCTCCTCCTCCTCTTTCCTCCTCCTCCTCCTCCTCTTTCCTCCTCCTCCTCCTCCTCTTTCCTCCTCCTCATCCTCCTCTTTCCTCCTTCTCCTTCCTCTTCCCCCTGGAGAGCCAGGTGCTGCCAGGTTGCCCTCCTGAGAGGCAGCTGCAGGCTGTAGCTCAAAAATATGACCTGTGAATGATGACTCCCAACAAGTACCCTTGGCCAGAGAGCTGGGCTGGGCTTGCTCCCACCAGGACACTCCAGAAGCTTTGGGATCAGCCTGTAGCTGGTGCAGCTCAGGGATGCTGCAGGCAACAGCTGGAGCAGAGCGGGGATCTCTGCTGCTCATACAGTCATGGACATGGGGTATAGAGATGGTGCCATCTCCAGCTCCTCCCTGTGTTGGGTTTGCTGGCATGGTACAGCCCTGGTGGTGGCCCTGTCTCGGGGTGGGATGTCCCCTGCCTTCTGTCTGACACTCTGGTGCTGGCTAGCCAAGTGCCCTGTCCAGGGGAGAGGTGGCAGGGCTGAGGAACCAGAGGGTGGCCTTGAGGTGCCCAAAGCATGTTAAAGGGGAGGCTTCCCTGCCTCTTTCTCTGGCTTGGGCTTTCTCCAGAGCTTTGAGAGAAGGACTTTAACACCTTTAACCTGATCTAGTTAAAGATGTCCCTCCTCACTGCAGGGGTGGGAGGCTTGAACAAGAAGACCCTCGAGGCTCCCTTCCAGCCTTATGCATTCTGTGATCCTATAACTGAGCTGCTTTCTGGTCCCTGTGTGCTGTCACCTGTGACTCTGCCTTGCCTTAGGGTTGCTCTGTACCACAACTGAGAAGTCTGGCACAGGAATTTGACGGCTGTTGGCTGCCTTGCTCCTCCTGGCTGTGTTAATTCCTGGCTTTAGGAGTTTTGAGGGCAGCTTGCAAAGCAGTGTCACAGCAGGTAACAGGCAGGGGAGAGCTTGCACCTCCTGACGGGGCAGTGGGCTGGGGCCAGACTCTCCAGGGATGCATTTTAATGTGAGGCTCAGCAGTGGCTTCCCTGTGCCAGATCTCAGCCTGGCTCTGCCTCCTGGGTGTGAGGACATGCAGATACCTCTCAGCGTGTCCTGCCAAGATTTTTTTGTGCTCCTCCCTTGGTATGTGCAGGAGGAGTTTGCCTGTATTTATATTACATTGTTATTTTGGGGAGGGCTGCTCTGCCTTACCTTATTCTTCCTTGTTTTTCTTTCTGCACTGCTTGGTATCCAGAGACCTCCATGGCAGGGGAGAGCCTGTTAAACATCCTTCCAGCTGTTCTGGGAAGGACTTTGGTGCCAGGAGTGGTTTTCCCAGAGAGGCCCCTGTACTGTACTGGCATGGGGAGAGAATTGGGAGCAGTAGGGAGGAGGAGCTGAGGCAGCCACGAGCATCTCACCTCCTTGGCAGCCTGGGGCTCGTTGGCCGCAGAGCAGCTCCTGGGTTGTGTTTGCAGCTCTTCAGGGCTCACTCAGCCAAGTAATAGCTTGGAGGGCTGAAACTGAGGAATGCTGAGGGGCACTGGGTGCTGGGGGTGCCTGTCTGTGGTGGGCTGGTTGCCCTAGCCACGGGAAGGCCAAGCAGCCACAGAGGGTGGGGATGGGCACGGTGGGAAACCACAGAATTTCTTAGGTTGGAAAAGACCTTCAGGTTGCTCCAGTCCAATCAGTAGTTTCACACTGACAAGTCCTTGACTCAACCAAATCCCTCAGCACAACATCTCAGCACTGTGAATGGCTATGGTTGTGGAATAGCCACAACATTTAGGTGCCCCTGGGGTAAATAATACACAGGGCAGAGTGGAAAGGGGGTGCTGAGTGGAGGTGGGCAGTGGTAGTCTAGAACTACCTGAAGGGACCTTGTGGAGAGGCTGCTGCTGGGCTCTTCTCACAGGTAGCTGGAGACAGAACAAGGGGGAATGGCCTCAAGCTGAGGCTGGGGAGGTTTAGCTTGGGCATTAGGAAAAAGTGTTTCATGGAGAGAGTGGTCAGGGACAGGAATGAGCTGCCCAGGGAGGTGGTGAAGTCACCCAGCCTGGCTGTGTTTAAGGGTGGTTTGGATGTGGTGCTTGGGGCTGTGGTTTAAGGTGAAGCTTGTAGAGTAGGGTTCTAGGTTGGCTTTGGTGATCCTGAGGGGCTTTGCCAACCTGGCTGCTTCTGTGATTCCATGGTAGCTGGGGTCTGTGTGCTTGCCCCACTGCTTCAGGGCTCAGAGGGCCTTCAGGACAGAAAGCCTTGAGGTGGCCTCCAGGGCACGAGCAGCCAGACCTTGCCCTCAGTGATGCTCTTTGTACTTTGCTGCTTCAGGTGTGGTAACAAACACATATGGAGCCTTTGGGCCTGCCCTGGAGGTGATGCAGAGAGGTGGTGAGGGGACCACATCCTCACAGCTCTTCCACACCTCCCTATCCTGAAGCTTTGCTTTCCCTGAGGAGTTTTCTGGGCATGATTCTCCTCCATGGAAGCAGGGAGAGCTGTCCCCTGATCTCCCTGGTGGCCCCTAGGTCACCACTGGCCATACTGCACAGGGGGCTGTTTAATAAAGAGCTAGGGCATGGCATGTGGCACTGAGTGCTGGGACAGGACTCTGGGGCAAGAGGGGCAGTGATGGCACCTCCACCCTACAGCATCCCATGGCATCTTCCTCCCTGGGGTGGAAGGGCTTGAGCTGAGGCAGCTGGGACCAGCAGCTGCTGCATCGTTTGTGCTGGCATGCCAGGGGCATGCCAGGGTGAGATGCTGGATGGGGGTGGTTGTTGGCAGTCTCTCTGCTGGGTGTTTTGGAAGCACATCACAACATCAGCTAGAAGTTCACAGCTTGTTTCAGTGGCTCTTTGGGATGTGTGATTGCTGACACCCCCCCCTGGTTTAAGGTGTGCTTTTTGCACCACTAGTCCTGACCCAGGCAGGAACCACCTTAGGATCAGCACTGGATCTCCAGGACCTATCTGGAAGCTTCTCTGATCTGCTGACCAGCACTCTTTTTCTGTCTTGCTGTGCAGATGCTGCTGGTAAGGGAAGCAGCAGGACTTATCCTGACCTCCAGGCTGAAGCAGAGCATGCCAGCACCAAGCTGGTGGCCCAAGTACTGAGTGGGTGCTCTTGGGCCTGCTGCTGGGTGCCTGTGTGGCTGTTTGCCTGGCTGGAGAATGGTTTCGTGGCTCCTCAGCAAAGCTCTCAGCAGATTGGCATTGGGTGGTCCTGAGCCATGGGCATGTGTGTGGGCAGGTTGTAGTGACTTGGGGTCAAAGGTTCAGGAGTGTTTGGCTCAGGCTTGTTCCCCATCCTTAGGGGAGGATGAGCTGGTGGAGGGTGAGGGTCTGGTCCCCAGGAGGTAAACCCAAGGGATTTGGATGCTTTTGGCTGTTTCTGGCATGCTGAGGAGAAAAGAAACCAACTGTAACACACAGATGTGAGCAGGGCAGACCTGGAGCCTTTGGTCCAACATGTCCCTGCTGCCCTGCAGGGTTCAGGGGACATGCCATGCTCTGGCCATGCTGCAAGCTGTGCTGTGACCCCCCCTGCAGAGATTGGCCACCGGCAGCTGCTCACACGTGGCCTCCCCAGAGATTTCTGCTCTTCTCCCAGAACCTGAGAGGTGTTGCTCAGTGTGAAGCCTGGAGCAGTTCGAGGTCCTCTCTGACCCTTTTCCTCCACCCTGGAGAGGGTCAGTGGGACAAGCTGCCTCCCCAGGGAGCAGGGAGGCCTCATGGCTTTGAGAGCTGAGTGGATTAGCAGGAATCAAGAGGGCTGTTTGCTGGCTGAATGTGGCTTGAAGCCAGCAGCTGTGTATCTGATGAGTGATTTTTGCAGGGTTCTGGCCCAGCACTGGAGGGTTAACTTGAAAAAAAACCCCAGTGAAACTCAGGAGTTGCAGTTGAGAGATGGTGAGTAGCATGGTCTGAGTTAGTTGCTTGGGTGAGATGGAGGCAAAGTGCTGTGCAGCACTACAGGTGCAGCTTGAGCTGCTGGATAGCTGTGCTGCAGAGAAAGGGCCTGGGAGAGCTGGTGGGCAAGTTCAGTGTGAGCAAGCAGTGGCCAAAAGGCCAGCAGTGTCCTGGCAAGCATTAAGAAGAGTGTGGCCAGGAAGTTCTCCTCCTCTACTCTGTCCTGGTGAGGCTGCATCTGGAGTCCTGGATCCAGTCCTGGGCTCGATTCTGCAGTTCAGAAGAACTACTAATGGAGGGCCACAAGGATGCTGAGGGGCCTGGAGCAGCATTGTGAGGAGCAAAGGCTGAGAGCCCTGGGGCTGTTGAGCCTGGAGAAGAGCAGCCTGAGAGGGGATCTGATCAATGCTCAGCAAGAGCTAAAGGGTGAGGGGCAAGAAGATGGGGCCAGACCCTTCTTGGTGGTACCCAGTGACAGGACAAGGGGCAATGAGCACAAACTGGAACTCAGGAGGTTCCATCTGAACAGGAGAAACTTCTTTGATGTGACTGTGTTGGAGCCTTGGAGCAGGCTGCCCAGAGAGGTTGTGAAGTCTCCTCTGGAGAGATTCCAATGCCACCTGGGCCTTTTGATCCAGGGCAAGCTGCCGTGGGTGCCCCTGCAACGAGTTGGACTGGATGATCTCCAGAGCTGGAGTTGGAAAGGACCAACCCCCACCGTGCTGGGGTTCTGGGTCATGAATGAATCCATCCAATACCAGGTGAATCCCTGCAGTGAAGGGCCTGGCAGAAGTGAATCTCCAGAGCTCCTTTCCAACCCCCACCGTGCTGGGGTTCTGGGTCATGAATGAATCCATCCAATACCAGGTGAATCCCTGCAGTGAAGGGCCTGGCAGAAGTGAATCTCCAGAGCTCCTTTCCAACCCTCACCATGCTGGGGTTCTGGGTCATGAATGAATCCATCCAATACCAGGTGAATCCCTGCAGTGAAGGGCCTGGCAGAAGTGAATCCATTATAAATCCCACGCTGGGGTCACCAGAGGAGACAGCAGCTCCCAAGGGATGGTGCCCCAGCCCTGGTGCGCAGTGCCCTGGGGAACACCACAGCCTCCAACGCATCCCAGCTCCTGTGCCAACTTGGGACCCCACCAGTGGGAACCCATCAGTGCTTTGTGACCAGCCTTAAATCCTCCTTGAAGCCAGGAGGCACACTCTGGCACTTTGCTGTGCCCCATTGCGGCTCCGTCAGGATGTGACCCTGCTGATGCCAGCGACATCCCCCACATGCCCAGGGAGCCAGGGGCTGGCACAGGGCATGCTGCTCAGGTTTCAGTGGCTGGGTGATACCTTTCTGGGCTCCAGTGAGGTCCCAGGCAGCAGCAGCAGCAGGGTGGCAGATGCCTGCTGCCAAGCTGAGTGACTCGGGGTGCAGCCCAGCGCGGCTCGGATGCCGCTGGGAGCGTGGCTGCTATTTATAAGGTGCAGGGCAGGAGGCTGGTGGCCCCATGCTGCCTCCTCGGCTCCAGGGCCACCACGGGCTGCCATTTATAGCTTGGGATGGGATTTGGGGATGGAGAGGTTTTGGGGGGCTTGCTGGGACAGGAGCGAAGGGAAGATGGAGGTGGTGGGGCAGGGAGAGGGTGGGGGTGGTAGGCTCTGCGTGCAGGCTCTCTCGTGGTTGGGAAAGGGCTTCTGGCACAAGAGCAGGCTGCTGTGGCTTTGTTGCAGGGCTGGAGCTGCTCCACCAAGCAGCTATCTGCAAGAGCTGGCTGCAGAGCCAAGCTCATGCACCCCCTTTTGCACCCCACAAGGCTGGCTTGTAGCTTGAGTGAGCCCAGTGGGGACGTGTGTCTGTACCGTGGTGTCTTCCCCAAGGGCCACCGAAGGGATCCCCTTCCCGGGAGCCAGCAGCCGGTCCCATGCTGCATCCCCGTGCCTGGCATCCCCCCGCCCTGCTCAGCCAAAGCTTTTTGGCCGTTGAAGCTGACCTAATTTTCATGATTGTAGCTGTGGGGCCCCATCAACCCGCGGTGACTTTCATCTCCCCCTTCCTCTAAACCTCAGGAGCCAGCTCTGAGGACTCTGGCTCCAGATCCAGACTTGCTGGGGACTGGAAGCTGAGCTCGTCCCTGGTTTCTAACTGGTGGGGCAGGGCGATGCGAGCTGTGAGCACGCAGCTGGAGGCTGTTCCTGGGGCCGAGCCGTGCTACGAGAGCTGCTCTCCCACTTGGCAGTGGGACTGGCTGTCCCAGCACGGCTTGGACGCTGTAATTTTGGCCTGGGACTCCTGCCCACTGCCCACCCCTGCCTCCACGTGCTGCCCTTTGGGCCGGATCAGATGTGGATCTGAGTTAAAGGAAGGAGAGGAAGGGGGGAAAGGCCATTTTTGGCCCTCCTGGGAGGCACCCTGAGCTGGGATGTTGGAGTATGGGTGTCCTTCCCTTCCAGAGAGGTCCTGGTGATCCAGTGCCAGCCCTAAGGAGATGCTAAGCCCACCTAGGTGTCGATATTACCCTCTGATATGGCAGTGCCCACTAGTGCCATCCACTCCTCACCCACAGGGGTGCAAGTCAGAGGACTTGCACCTGGGGACTTGATCAGATGTGGATCTGGGTCAAAGGAAAGGGAAAAGGCCATTTTTAGCCCACCTGGGAGGCACCTTGAGCTGGGCTGTTGAAGCATGGGAGCCCTTCCTTTCCAGAGAGCCCACTAGTGCCATCCACACCCCACACCCACAGGGGTGCCAGTCAGAGCAGCTGCAGCACCCATGGGTGACAGCTCTGGGGGGGGGGGGGGTGATGGAGGAAGCACCTGGTCTGGTTCTGACGGGGCAGGCGGGTGCTGGAGGGCAGGATGCACCCACCCTGGGCTGTGCCATGCCCTCAGCCGGGTGCTGCCTGCCTTCCAGTGAAGTACATGAAGGAGATCTCTCCCTACTTCAAGAACTCCTCCACGGGCGCCACGGTCAGCTGGGACCCCTCGCCCACCGCCCTGCAGAAGCGGTCGTCCCCTCTGCTGCCTCCTCGGGAGCTGCGGGAGGGCAAGACCCTGCCCCTGAAGATGTGCTACGTGTCCCGCAAGTGCCTCCCCACCGACCCGGAGCACAGGTCAGGGCACGCCGTGCCGGGGCGGGGAGGAGGGGGGAGGGGGGCGATGCCTCTGCGGTGCCAAGGGGGTGCCGTCGGGGACCCAGCGGGGCCGTGTCGCTGCAGGTACCTGGAGGTGTGCTCGGCGGACGGGCGCCTTGCCCTCTTCCTGCGGGCGAAGGACGAGGCGACGGCGCAGTCCTGGCTCGCTGCCATCCAGGCCAACGCGGGCGCGCTGCTGCCGCGGGTGAAGGAGGAGCTGCGAGCGCAGCTGGCAGGTGCCAGCGGGGTGGCTGGCAGGGACGTCAAGCACGTGGGCTGGCTGACCGAGCAGGTACACCTCGACCCCCCAGCACCCCGTGGCACCGTGCTCTTGGTGGCCCTGACCCCCATCCCCTTGCAGCTCCCTAGTGCTGGCACCAGGAACCTCTTGGCCGTGCTGACCGAGAAGGAGCTGCTGCTGTACGGCAGCCTGCCGCAGCACCGTGACGCCCTGGGCAAGCCCACGCACAACTACCCCCTCATTGCCACCAGGTAGGGGACGCTGAACTCAGCTGCCCTGCATGAGAGGTGGTGCGGTGGCCGTGGCAGGGGTTGGGAGGTCAGGGAAGAGCTCCAGGGATGGTGACAGAGCCTGAAGGTGGTGACACGAGTGACTGGGGGTGGGGACAGGGGTGGGGACCAGAGCAAGACACCAAGGGTGTTGATGGGGACCCAGGTTGGTAACAGTGCCAAAGGGTGGTGGCAGGGACTTGAGATGGCAGTGTCCAAGTGTGGTGGCAGGGGCAGGGGTTCAGGGTTAGCAGCCCAGCATAGTGACAGTGACTGGGGATGCCGATGGGAGCTGGAGATAAGGGCAAGCTGATAGCAAGACTCCCAGTGGCGGCAGAGGCTTTTGAGATAGTGGTGGAGTCCAGAGGTGATGGCAGAGCAGGGTGGTGGCATGGATAGGCATCGTGGTAGAGCCCCAGGTGTCGTGGCAGTGTCTGAGACGGATGGCAGGGGCTGGGGATCAGGGCAGAGCCCCAGGGAGGGTGGCAGTGACTGGGGTGATGGCAGGGGCTGGGGATCAGGGCAGAGCCCCATGGAAGATGGCAGTGACTGGGGTGATGGCAGGGGCTGGGGATCAGGGCAGAGCCCCATGGAGGATGGCAGTGACTGGGGTGATGGCAGGGGCTGGGGATCAGGGCAGAGCCCCATGGAGGATGGCAGTGGCTGGGGTGATGGCAGGGGCTGGGGATCAGGGCAGAGCCCCATGGAGGGTGGCAGTGACTGGGGTGATGGCAGGGGCTGGGGATCAGGGCAGAGCCCCAGGGAGTCTGGCAGAGGCTTTGGAGATGATGGCAGAGCCCCAGGTCGGTGCCAGCGTCCCGGGACAGTGCCAGTCCTGGGTAGCTCCATGCGGGAGCACATCCGCGGGGCTGCAGCGCCCTCTGGCGGCCTCATCGCGCAGCCTCAGGAGCGGAGCGCGGCAGGCTGGGGTGCGGAGCGGGTGCGGGGAGCGGAGCGGTGCTGAGCGGTGCTGACGGCGGTGCGGTGCCGCAGGCTGGTGCACTCGGGGCCGGCCAAGGGCTCGGCGCTGTACGAGGCGGAGCTGTCGTTCGCGCTGCGCAGCGGCAGCCGGCTGGGCGTGCAGAGCCACCTCTTCAGCCTGGAGAGCCCCCGCGACCTGGCGCTGTGGACGCGGCTGCTGGTGGACGGAACCCACGGAGCTGCCGAGCTGGTCCAGGAGGTCTCGGCAGGTCAGCGGGGTTCTAGAGTGGAAGGGGGTGATGGAGCAGGGGGCCACCGCCTCACCGCTGTCCCCTGCCTCGCCCGCAGCTTGCACGTGGAAGGGGCAGGAGTGCACCCTGTCCATCCACATCGACAAGGGCTTCACCATCTCCACCACCGAGCCCGGGCTCAGCAAGACCATCCTGCTCCAGCAGCCCTTTGAGAAGCTCCAGATGTCCTCTGATGATGGCACCAAGATGCTCTACCTGGACTTTGGTGGCCCAGAGGGAGAGATTGTGAGTTGGTTTTATCCTCACCTCACCCCACCCCACACCCTGCACTCCCACCGGCGCCGGGGGGGAGAGAGTGAGCAGAGCACCCACCCTGTGCACAGCACCCGTCCCACACGGCATGAAGGGGTGAAGCATGACCTGTCCATCCGCCCCTGGCTGCACACAGCCCCCGCAGCATGCAGCTCTTCCCAGGGCCCCACAGTAAGGCTGTGGTGGCGCCTGGGGGACTGTGGGTGGTCTCTGCCCTGTCTGCTCCAGGCACAGCCTCCCCCTTGCAAACATCCCTCCGTTCCTTTCTTGCAGCAATTGGACCTTCACTCTTGCCCCAAAACCATCGTCTTCATCATCCACTCCTTCCTCTCGGCCAAGGTGACCCGGCTGGGGCTGCTGGCATGAAGAAGGAGTGGAGCATCGTGGGCAGAGCAGCCCCAGCCCCACCGATCTATGCACCTCCCTCCAGGCCATCCCAGCCGCAAGCCATCCCGTGGAGCCCGCGGCCCGTGGCTGGGGTCACGCCACTCCCACCAAGGAAAAGCACCATCCAGCTGGGAAAAACCATTTCAGGGCGACAACAGGGTGAAACCCCTCGTGGATGGCAGCGCCAGGACTCCTCTGGTTCCTCCTTCCCCTCCTTCCTCCAGCGGGATGCTCGGCGGCGGCTGGAGAAGCCCGGCGGGAGCCCGCGGCGGGCAACCCCGCGGCTGTCACCCCAGTGCCTTCTGAGATGCTATTTTCTCTACAAGTAACCCATTTCTAGCTACGTTTTGTATTTATATCGCCCAGCTCAACGTGCTGGCCCTGGCAGCTCTCCCCCACCCGCCTCGGACACCCTCAGGGAAGTCCTGCAGCACAAGGATGTGTTTGTTTGTCTCCCTCCCCCCCCAAACAGACGGCTCAAGGGGCTGGAGAGCCAAGGCAGCTCCGCGGTGCTCCCGAGGTGGGAGCTGCAGATCAGCTTCGTTTGCCAAATCCTTCCAGCCTGTGCTGACTCGTGGGAACCACCGTTCTGGGTCGGAGCTGGACAGTTTGCTTCGTCTGGCTGACTCCTTGGTTGAGGGGTAGGGGGGTCAGGTGGCTGCTGGGCAACAACTTCTATGAAACAAAAGATTTCTGCATGAAAACACTTCATTTTTTTGGAGGGGGGAGGTGGTGTTGAATAAACATTGCAGAGCACAACTGACAGGAGCCAAGCTCTGTCTCCTGGTTCCTCTTGGAGAAGCAGAAAATCTCTTTGTGGGTGATAACCTGGGCAGTGCCTTGGTGTGTTTTCTTGTTGGGAAGAAGGAAGGGCTTTTCCTTGGAGGCTGTGGGATGTTGCTGTGACCTGGTGGAGTTGGTCTGAGAGTGCTGAGGACCCTGGGATGGGTCTCAGGTGATGTGCCCAGTGGTGTGCTGGACATGGCAGAGAGGGACATGGTGATGCCTGCGATACCCAACATGAAGTGCCAAAGCTCTGTGTGGACACTGTTGCCTGAGGAGTCTCCAGGAGCTTGGTGAGAGCTGTTGGCCACCCAGTGGTCCCCCCATGGCCTCGGGGAAGGTGCTGTGCTGGGGCTAGGGGCTGTTGGTGTGGTTTATTGAGAGGTATCACAGCATCACAGGATAGTAGGGGTTGGAAGGGACTCATGGAGATCGAGCCCAACCCCCCTGCCACAGCAGGATCATAAAGTCTAGCTCAGGGCACAGAGGGACACATCCAGACAGGCCTGGAAAGGCTTCACAGAAGGAGACTCCACAACCTCTCTGGGCAGCCTGTGCCAGTGCTCTGGGACCCTTCCACTCAAGAAGTTCCCCCTTGTGTTGAGCTGCAACCTCCTGTGCTGCAGCTTCCACCCATTGCTGCTTGTCCTATCCCAGGGAGCAGTGAGCAGAGCCTGTCCCCCCCTCCTGACCCCCAGCCCTCAGGTGTTTATAGACATTTATTAGATCTCCTCTCAGGCTTCTCTTCCCCAGACTAAGCAGTCTCAGTCTTCAAGGGAAATTATGCCATGGCAGTTTTGTAGTGACTTCAGCTGGGGCTAACTTGGATTTCTTTTCTTCTGTGGCAGGACAAGGGGCAATGGACACAAACTGGAACCCAGGAGGTTCCACTTCAACATGAGGAGGAACTTCTTTACTCTGAGGGTGCTGGAGCCCTGAAGCAGGTTGCCCAGAGAGGTTGTGGAGTCTTCTTTAGGGCAGTGATGCTGATGAGGGGCCTGGAGCTGTGAGGAGAGGCTGAGGGAGCTGGGGGGGTGCAGCCTGCAGCAGAGGAGGCTCAGGGCAGAGCTCACTGCTGTCTGCAGCTGCCTGCAGGGAGGCTGTAGCCAGGTGGGGTTGGGCTCTGCTGCCAGGCAGCCAGCAGCAGAAGAAGGGGACACAGCCTGAAGCTGTGCCAGGGCAGGTCTAGGCTGGATGTGAGGAGGAAGTTGCTGGCAGAGAGAGTGATTGGCATTGGAATGGGCTGCCCAGGGAGGTGGTGGAGTGGCTGTGGCAGGAGGTGTTGAAGCCAAGCCTGGCTGGGGCACTTAGTGCCATGGTCTGGTTGGTTGGGCAGGGCTGGGTGCTAGGTTGTGCTGGCTGAGCTTGGAGCTCTCTTCCAACCTGGCTTGATTCTAGGATTCTCTGGAGAGATTCCAATCCCACCTAGACCTTGTGATCCTGGGCCAGCTGCTGTGGCTGACCCAGCTTTAGCAGTGGGTCTGGGCTGGGTAACCTCCAGAGGTCCCTTCTAACCCTTCCCATTCTGTAACTCTGATTCCATGAGCAGCTCCCAGTGCTGGGTGACATCAGTAAGGAGTGATGAGTGCCTGGCACTGCACCATGCTGCTCCCTAAGGAGCAGTAGCAGCTCCTCATGGGTTTATTTTGCCAGGCACTTTTATGGCTGAAGGACTAATATTTTTGAAAGGAGCTTTAAAGTAAGTGTCATGAGCCTGACTTACAGAGCTGGGGTGATGGCAGTGGGCTCAGATGAAAGCAGATTTCCTCAGCTGAGTCACTTTGAGGCAACTCACAGTATTTGACACATTGGACACTGTGACTGAGCCAGCCTGGGGAAAGGGAACTGTAAATGTGCTGGGAGCATTGGGGAATGAATGGCAAATGGGAAAGGAGAAGGAAAAAAGGAATTTTGCTCTGTGAGGAGCATTTGGGATGGTGGTTGCCAGGGCAGAGGCAAACTGGGGGTGGAAATGGAGGCACAGAGACTTTGGCAGCCAAACCAACAGACACAACTTGAAGAGAAGCTCCCCATGAACCTGAGGAGGAGCAACTTCTTTAAGGATGATGGAGCATTGGAGCAGGCTGCCTAGAGAGGTCTCCATCTCTGGAGACATTCCAAACCTGCCTGGGCATGTTCCTGTGTGACCTCCTCTAGGTGAACCTTCCTTGGCAGGGAGTTTGGACTGGATGATCTCCAGAGATCCCTTCCAACCCTGACCATTCTGTGATACTCCGAAACCACTGCTGCCAGCCTGAGCTGAGTGTGGAGAGGAGTTGGGGGTGGCAGTGTGTGTGGCACAGCTTGGCTCTTGTGCTGTCCCTTGCCCTTTGGGAGCAGGCTTGGCCAGGCCATGGCAAGGTGAGGCCACAGGGAGGTGAGGCTATGGTGAGGTGAGGCCATGGCAAGCTGAGCTGTGCTTCCTCCGTGCTGTCAGCATCCCTGGATGCAGCATCACAAGCAGGAGCTTTCCCCAGAAGTGGCTTTTCCGTGGTGTGAAGCCTGGAAAGCAGCCCTGAATGAAGGAGCTGGAGAGGGAAGAGAGAGATGCTGTGAGAAGAGTGATTAGGTTGTTCCCAGCTGTTTGCTCAGCCACGGCAGCAAACTGTTTCCCTCCCGGTGCTGCTTGTACTTTCCATTAGCCGGCTCTGACCTTTCGGTGCCGTAATCAAACAAGACAACCCAACACTTAAATCTGAGCATTTAGCCCTGACATTTACAATTGGTTCTCCAGTTAGAGACACCAAATGAAAATTTCCTAGCAGACAGCATGCTGCAGGGAAGGGGAATCAAATAATTCCTTGCTGACTAACAGATGTGCTGGCCCCCTCCAGCTGCCCGCAGCCCATCGCTTGGTGGTTGTGCTGGGGCACTTGGCATTCAAAAGTCACTCTTCATCTGCAGTTGGGGCTGCAGGTCCCACAGGCATCTCCTCTTTGGGGAGTGGGGAAACTGGATTTGGTGTTTGATGAGTGTAAGCAGGAGTGATCTTAGCCTGGTGGGAGCTGGGAAGCTATGTGAAGTGGTAAGGAGCCAAGGCAGTAATGGGGATGTTTTCTGTCATTCAGCCTTGGCTGTATCCTTGTCTGGAAAGTGAGCATTTGGTGTGTCCCTTGGTGCATCTCTTGGTGTGTCCCTTCATTCCTTGGTGTGTCACTCTTCCCATCCCTTGGTGCATCCCTGGGTATCCCTTGTTCCGTCTCTCATTCCATCCCTTGCTGCTGTGGCCCTTGTTCCATCCCTCGCTGTGGCCCTTGTTGCATCCCTTGCTGTGTCCCTCCTTCCATCCCTTGGTGCATTGCTTGGTGTGTTCTTTGTTCCATCCCTTGCTGTGTCACTTCTTCCACCCCTTACTGTGTCCTCCCTTGCTGCCTCCCTTGGTGTGTCTCTTGTTCCATTCCTTGTTCCATCCCTTTGTGTCCCCCTCCTTCCATCCCTTGCTGTGTCCCCCCTTCCATCCCTTACTGTGTCCCCCCTTCCATCCCTTATTGTGTCCCCCCTTCCATCTCTTGGTGCCTCCCTTGATGTGTCTCTTGTTCCATTTCTTGTTCCATCCCTTTGTGTGTCCCTCCTTCCATCCCTTGCTGTGTCCCTCCTTCCATTCCTTACTGTGTCCCCCCTTCCATCTCTTGGTGCCTCCCTTGATGTGTCTCTTGTTCCATTCCTTGTTCCATCCCTTTGTGTGTCCCTCCTTCCATCCCTTACTGTGTCCCCCCTTCCATCTCTTGGTGCCTCCCTTGATGTGTCTCTTGTTCCATTCCTTGTTCCATCCCTTTGTGTGTCCCTCCTTCCATCCCTTACTGTGTCCCCCCTTCCATCTCTTGGTGCCTCCCTTGATGTGTCTCTTGTTCCATTCCTTGTTCCATCCCTTTGTGTGTCCCTCCTTCCATCCCTTTGTGTGTCCCTCCTTCCATCCCTTACTGTGTCCCCCCTTCCATCTCTTGGTGCCTCCCTTGATGTGTCTCTTGTTCCATTCCTTGTTCCATCCCTTTGTGTGTCTCTCCTTCCATCCCTTGCTGTGTCCCTCCTTCCATCTCTTGGTGCCTCCCTTGGTGTGTCTCTTGTTCCATTCCTTGTTCCATCCCTTGCTGTGTCCCTCCTGTTATTGCTGCAACCAATCCATGGTAGCTGCTGGGCTGTGCCATCACTGGGCAGGGATGGGCATTTCTAGTCCTAAGGAAACCAAGCCCTGAATGTTCAGCAGTGTTTGCCTGGTGAGGTTGTATGGCTGATGGGATGTCAGGGTGTGCTGAGAGCCCCACAACAATCTGTCAGTCAATCAATCAATCAATGTATATCTATCTTTTTATTTATCAATCATCTATCTATCATCTATTTATCAATCTCATCTATCCATATCTGTCAATCATCTATCAATCTCTCCTCTACCAATCATCTATACCTAGCTATTCATCTATCATCTATTTATCAATCTCATCTATAACCTATCAATCTCTCATCTATCAATCAATCAATCATCTATCTCTCAGTCATCTATCATCTATCAATCTCTCATCTGTCAGTCATCTCTACCTATCCATCTCTCATCTATTTGTCAGTCTCTCTTTCTCATCTATTTATCAAGCTCATGTATCAATCACCTATATCTACCTCTCTCTATATATTTATCTAGCATCTATTTGTCAATCTTCTTTCTATCTATCTATCTATCTATCTATCTATCTATCTATCTATCTATCTATCTATCTATCTATCTATCAATCTATCTATCTATCTATCTATCTATCCATCTATCTACCTACTCTACCTATCTATTTACCTACCTACCTACCTACCTACCTACCTACCTACCTACCTACCTACCTACCTACCTACCTACCTACCTACCCTAACTACCTATTTATCTATCAACCTACCTACCTACCTGCCTATTTATCTATCTACCTATCTACCTATATATCTACCTACCTATTTACCTACCTACCTACCTACCTACCTACCTACCTATCTACCCACCTACCTATCTACTTACCTACCTACCTACCTACCTACCTATCTACCCACCTACCTATCTACTTACCTACCTATCTATCTACCTACCTACCTACCTATCTACCCACCTACCTATCTACTTACCTAGCTACCTACCTATCTACCTACCTACATACCTATATACCTATCCACCTACCAACCTATATACCTACCCACCTACCTATCTACCTACCTACCTACCTACCTACCTACCCACCTACCTACCCACCTATCTACCCACCTGTCTACCCACCTATCTACCCACCTATCTACCCACCTATCTACCCACCTATCTACCCACCTATCTACCCACCTATCTACCTACCTATCTACCTACCTACCTATCTACCTACCTACCTATCTACCTACCTACCTATCTACCCACCTATCTACCTACCTATCTACCTACCTACCTATCTACCCACCTACCTATCTACTTACCTACCTACCTATCTACCTACCTACATACCTATATACCTACCCACCTACCTATCTACCTACCTACCTACCTACCTATATACCTACCCACCTACCTATCTACTTACCTACCTACCTACCTACTTACCTATCTACCTATTTATCTACCTATCTACTTGCTACCCACCCACCAACCTACCCACCCACCTAGCTACCTACCTACCTATTTATTTACCTATCTACCTACCTACTTATCTATCTATCTATCTATCTATCTATCTATCTATCTATCTATCTATCTATCTATCTATCTATCTATCTGTCCATCTATCTATCTACTTACCTACCTACCCACCTGCCTACCCACCCACCCCCTGTCTAGCTCCATCCACCTCTCTCTCCACCCAGTACATCCCTTCACATTCTCTCCCAGTGTTCTCCCCCAGCTGACGTTTCTAGAGGCTGAGCCCCAGCTGCTGGCTGAATGGGCAGCCAGCAGGCAGAGCCTGCTTTCAGAGCACCAGCAAGACCCCCACATACAACTGGGCTTAGTGTTCTGACACACCTTCAGAGTCCAGTGTCCAGAAAGGGGAGACACTAACAGGAGCAGTGTGGGCAGCAGGACAAGGGAGATTCTTCTGCCCCTGTGCTCAGCACTGCTCAGGACACAGCTTGAGTGCTGTGACCAGTTCTGGGCTCCTGAATTGAAGAGAGATGTTGAGGTGCTGGAAGGTGTTTGGAGAAGGGCAGCAAGGCTGGGGAGGGGCCTGGAGCACAGCCCTGTGAGGAGAGGTTGAGGGAGCTGGGGGTGTGTAGCCTGCAGCAGAGGAGGCTCAGGGCAGAGCTCATTGCTGCCTGCAGCTCCCTGCAGGGAGGCTGTAGCCAGGTGGGGTTGGGCTCTGCTGCCAGGCAGCCAGCAGCAGAAGAAGGGGACACAGCCTCAAGTTGTGCCAGGGCAGGTCTAGGCTGGATGTTAGGAGGAAGTTGTTGGCAGAGAGAGTGACTGGCATTGGAATGGGCTGCCCAGGGAGGTGGTGGTGTTGCTGTGCCTGGAGGTGTTGAAGCCAAGCCTGGCTGGGGCACTTAGTGCCATGGTCTGGTTGGCTGGGCAGGGCTGGGTGCTAGGTTGTGCTGGCTGAGCTTGGAGCTCTCTTCCTACCTGTCTGATTCTATGGCTCTATGATTCTGTGACCCAGGTGAGACCATTCCAGAGTTGCCATGCTTTGTTAGCCTGTCTGTCAGCAATGCTGCACAAGGGATTTATTTATTTATTTATGTAGGTACCACCCCAAAAAGTCCCTTTTCAAAAGCAGAAGGTTGTTCCTGGAGGCTTTGCTGTGCTGTGCTGACACATCCATATGCAGCAGGAGTGACCTGTGGTTGCTGCTGCTGATAATGGGAATAAAGACCAACTGAAGGATGGGAAAAAGCCCAGCCTGCAGAGCAGGAGAAGCAGCAGAATTTCCAGCACCCAGACAGCTCCTGCTCTAGCAAAGGGCAGGTAGCCATGGCAACAGGAGCCCTCACTGTCACCATAATAAAAAAATATATTATTCTAGGAGGGCTCTTAAAAGGGAAATATACATTTTGCTGAGGTGGATGATGAAATATTGGGCAGCAGAGTGAAGAATGAGCTGGAAGACTCTGGAAAGTGATCCTGGCAGTTCTGCTGCAAGCAGGGAGGGGGAATGCAGAGCTGGCAGGAGGATGGGGAAGCATCCCATCGTCCTGTCGGTGATGCTGAGGGGCCTGGAGCAGCATTGTGAGGAGCAAAGATGGAGAGGCCTGGGGCTGAAAGCCTGGAGAAGAGCAGCCTGAGAGGGGATCTGAGCAATGCTTGGCAAGAGCTAAAGGGTGGGGGGCAAGAGGATGAGGCCAGACTCTTCTCAGTGGTGCCCAGTGACAAGACAAGAGACAATGGGCACAGACTGGAACCCAGGAGTCCCTGGAGGTGTTGAAGCCAAGCCTGGCTGGGGCACTTAGTGCCATGGTCTGGTTGATTGCTTAGGGCTGGGTTCTAGGTTGGGCTGGCTGATCTTGGAGGTCTCTTCCAACCTGCCTGATTCTATGATTCTATGACTGGATAGGGCTGGGTGCTAGGTTGGGCTGGCTGAGCTTGGAGCTCTCTTCCAACCTGCCTGATTCTATGATTCTATGATAAGGTGTGCCCTCAGCAAGTTTGCAGATGATCCCCAAGCTGAGAGGATTGGCAGCTAAAGCACCCAGCTGTGCAATCCAGCAAGACCTGGGCGGGCTGGAGAGCTGGGCAAAGAGGAACTTCATGAGGTTCAACAAGAGGAAGTGTAGAGTCCTGCACCTGGGGAGGAAGAACACCATGCACCAGTACAGGTGAGGGGCTCACCTGCTGGGAAGCAGCTCCATGGAGTCCACCTTGGAGTGCTGGTGGACAGTAAGTTCTCCATGGCACAGCAATGTGCCCTTGTGGCCAAGAAGCCCAATGGGATCCCAGGGTGCATTAAGAAGAGTGTGGCCAGCAAGGTCAAGAAGAAGGGGCCAGGCTCTTTTCAGTGGTGCCCTGTGGTAGGTCGAGGGGCAGTGGATACAAACTGGAGCCCAGGAAGCTCCACTTCAAAGTGAGGAGAAACTTCTTTGCTGTGAGGGTAGTGGAGCCTCAGAGCAGGCTGCCCAGAGCAGGTGTGGAATCTCCTTCTCTGGAGACATTCCTTGTGCATTCATCTCTTGATACCTTCTCTGGTGCTCTTTATGCTTCTTGTCACACTGGAGAAAAATCTCATCTCTCTGCCAACAACTTCCTCCTAACACCCAGCCTAGACCTGCCCTGGCACAACTTGAGGCTGTGTCCCCCTTGTTCTGTTGCTGGTTGCCTGGCAGAAGAGCTCCAGGACAGAGCTCATGCCTGGCACAACTCATCAGAGCTGTAAATACCTCACTGGTCCCTCAGGGAGCAGATCCAAAACTGCATGAAGGCCACCAGCAATGGCATGGAGTGTGGCTCTCTAATCAGCATGATCCAGTACCAAAGGGGGGCCACAAGAAAGCTGGGGAAGGCCTTTTTACAAGGGCTGGTAGTGACAGGGCAAGGGGCAATGGCTCTGAGCTGGAAGAGGAGAGATTGAGACTGGATACTAGGAAGGAATTCTTTGCAGTGAGGGTGGGGAGACACTGGCACAGGTTGCCCAGGGAGGTATTCAGGGCCAGGTTGGATGTGGCCTTGAGCAACCTGATCTAATGTGAGGTGTCCCTGCCCATGGCAGGGGGGTTAGGACTGGATGATCTTGAAGGTCCCTTCCAACCCAAACCATTCTGTGATTCTGTGATCCCAGGGCAATGGTATTTAGCAAACAGCCCTTTCAGGAGCCCCACAGATACTTTTCCCCCTTCTAGTAGACCTACAGGCACAGGCTGCAAAAGATTTCTGAACCTTGCCCAGAGCAGAAAGGTGGAAGCTGGATGCTAGGGACTGCCACGGGCTACGATGCCCATTCCAGCAAGGGACTGGTGGCAGCAAGAGGGGTGCAGGGAGCTGCTCGGTGCCCACTCCCAGCTGAGCTGGTGGCTTTGGACCTCTCCTGGGTGGCTGCTGCGTGTCAGAGCTGGCAGGGTTGGCTCAAATCTGGACTGGGAAGCACAGAATCATGGCAGGGTTTGGGTGGGAGGGGACCTTTAAACATCCAGTCCAACCTCCCTGCAGTCACAGGGACATCTGCAACTAGATCAGGTTGCTCAGAATCATAGAATCATAGAATCACCCAGGTTGGAAGAGACCTCCAAGCTCATCCAGTCCTATCACCCTGCCCTATCCAATCAACTAGACCATGGCACTAAGTGCCCCATCCAGGCTTTTCTTGAGGACCCCCAGGGACGGTGCCTCCACCACCTCCCTGGGCAGCCCATTCCAATGCCAATCACTCTCTCTGGGAAGAACTTCTTCTAGAGCCCCAGACAACCTCACCTGGAAGGGTTCCAGGGATGGGACATCTCCTACCTCTCTGGGTAGCCTGGGTCAGGGTCTCACCACCCTCTTTACAAACAGTTCCTCCTCTCTATCCACTCCAGAGCTCATCTTTTAGCTCAACCTTCTCAGCCTGCCTCCAAACAGCACAGAGCAAAGAGTGCCCTCGGGGTCCCGCTGAGCATCCCCTCCTACACCGGGGGCTCGCTCTGTGCCCCAGCCGACTTCAGTGCCTCGTACGGGGGGATTCTGGGGCTCAAAGCGGGCAGGTTTGGCTGCCCCTTACCCTGGCTGGGCCCCGCCGCTCTCCCCGGGCGCTGCAGGGGGAGCTCGCAGCGCGCCGAGCCCGCAGCCGCCGCCGCTGCCCTGCGCATCCCGCACGGCTCCTGCCGCCCGCCCCGCGGCGCTCCCGACGGAGCCCAGGTTCCAGAGCAGGCGAACACAAGAGGAATTAAGGATGGTGCCGTCCGTCTCCCAACGATCCCTGCTGCTGGCTGCGACAGACGGACGGGGAAGGGGGTAGCAGCTGATGGAGGACAGAGGACGTTGCCCCAGATCCCAGCCGGAGACCTGTGGAGGTCATCCAGTCCAACCCTTCTGCTAAAGCAGGGCACCCGCAGCAGCTTGCCCGGGATCACAGCCTCCAGGTGGGTTTGGAGTCTTTCCAGAGATTCCAGAGACTTCACAACCTCTCTGGCAGCCTGCTCCAGGGCTCCAGCACCCTCACACCAAACAAGTTTCTCCTACTGTTCAGATGGAACCTCCTGGGTGCCAGTTGGTGCCCATTTGTCCCTTGACCTGTCTCTGGGCACCACTGAGAAGACTCTGCCTCCATCCTCTTAGTTCCCTATGCTTTAGCTGTAGCTGAGAAGGTCTCCTCTCAGCTATACAAGGAGGTTAACTGTGTGCAGTTATTTTTTACAAGGGCTTGTAGTGTCTGGGTGAGGGACAGTGGCTTTAAAGCTGGGAAAGGGGAGAGTTACACAGGAGAGGAGGAAGAAATTCTTTGTAGTGAGGGTGGCGAGGCACTGGACCAGGTTGCACAGGGAGCTGTGGGTGTCCTCCTCGCTGGAGGTGTTCAAGGACAGGCTGGATGAAGCCTTGAGCAACCTGATCTAATGGATCAGTGCTGGAACCAGTCCTGTTCAATACCTTTATGGATGATCTGGACCAGGAGATTGAGTCCAGCAGCAGTAAGTTTGCAGATGACACCAAGCTAGGAGCAGTGCGGAGCTGTTGGAGGGGAGGAGAGTCCTGCAGAGGGACCTGGCCAGGCTGCATGGGTGGGCAGAGGCAAATGGGATGAGACTGAAGAAGGCCAAGTGCAGGGTTCTGCACTTTGGCCACAACAACCCCAAGCAGCTGAGAGCAGTCAGGCAGAGAGGGAGATGGGGGTGGTGGGAGAGAGGAGCTGCAGAGGAGGCAGCAGTGCCCAGGTGGGCAGCAGAGCCAATGGCATCCTGGGCTGGCTGAGGAGCAGTGTGGGCAGCAGGACAAGGGAGGTTCTTCTGCCCCTGTGCTCAGCACTGCTCAGGCCACCCCTGGAGTGCTGTGTCCAGTTCTGGGTCCCTCAATTCAAGAGAGCTGTTGAGGTGCTGGAAGGTGTTTGGAGAAGGGCAGCAAGGCTGGGGAGGGGCCTGGAGCACAGCCCTGTGAGGAGAGGCTGAGGGAGCTGGGGGGGTGCAGCCTGCAGCAGAGGAGGCTCAGGGCAGAGTTCATTGCTGTCTGCAGCTGCCTGCAGGGAGGCTGTAGCCAGGTGGGGTTGGGCTCTGCTGCCAGGCAGCCAGCAGCAGAAGAAGGGGACAGAGGCTCAAGCTGTGCCAGGGCAGGTCTAGGCTGGATGTTAGGAGGAAGTTGTTGTCAGAGAGAGTGATTGGCATTGGAATGGGCTGCCCAGGGAGGTGGTGGAGTGGCCGTGGCTGGAGGTGTTGCAGCCAAGCCTGGCTGGGGCACTTAGTGCCATGGTGTGGTTGGTTGGGCAGGTCTGGGTGCTAGGTTGGGCTGGCTGAGCTTGGAGCTCTCTTCCAACCTACTTGATTCTCTGATTCTGGCACACCAGTCCTCCGTGGGGTGAAAACCACCTTGGCTCAGCACCATCATCTACTCCTAGCAGCGGAAGGAAAAGGTGAGGCTATTGATTTACCACTATTTTACATTGCTTTTCTCCCTCCCTCCCCCCCATTCATTAGCTGGCAGGGTTTCTTTTCTCTAGGAGCTCTCCCTGACAGCATTCAATACATTTAGCATGCCTATAAATATGTAAATAGAAGCTGTGTATGTGTAAACACACCCGCAGAACTAAAAGGGTAATGATGTGTGTGTCTGTAGTTGTGTATACAGAGCAGCTAAATGATCTCCAATTTACCCAACGCCCTTTATGTCTCCTATATGCCTCCCAAGCCAGCATTCTGGGCCTAAGTACACATAGTCTTTGTATTTATATGAATGTGGCACCTGGGAGGAAGAGAGAGAAGAGACTAAAACCAGGTTTCTGGTGGGTAGGTAACTCCCAGCTCCTTCATTTCTTTCTATTGGTCCCCCAGAGCAAGCAGTTGGAGATAAATATGTTAGAGAATGGGTTGGGTTGGGAGGGTCCTTAAAGATCACCCAGTTCCAACCCCCCTGCTATGGGCAGGGACACCTCCCACTATCATAGCATCAAGCAGGCTGGAAGAGAGCTCCAAGCTCAGCCAGCCCAACCTAGCACCCAGCCCTGCCCAACCAACCACACCATGGCACTAAGTGCCCCAGCCAGGCTTGGCTGCAACACCTCCAGGCACGGTCACTCCACCACCTCCCTGGGCAGCCCTGGAGCTGGCTGCCCAGAGAGTTGGTGGAGTCTTCATCTCTGGAGCCATTCCAAACCCACCTGGATGTGTTTCTGTGTGACCTTCTCTAGGTGAACCTTCCTTGGCAGGGGGGAGGTTGGACTCAAATCTCCAGAGGTCCCTTCTGACCCCTGCCATACTGTGATTCTGTGACTGTAGTGCAGGTGGTCCTGAGCAGCCTCCTTCTTCTGCAGCTTGCTGGGTTTCTGTTTTTGGAACTAAATCTATCACAACTTTCCTTGGAAACCAGGCTGGAAGCCTCCCTTTGTCCCAGACCTACATTCTCACAGGTCCACCTAAAGAAGGTCAGACAGAAATGAATCCAGGTGGGTTTGGAATGTCTCCAGAGAAGGAGACTCCACCACTGCTCTGGGCAGCCTGCTCTGGAGCAGGCTCTGGGCAGCCTCTCAATATCCCCCCAGCTTAGTGCTGCTGATTGATGTTGTGGAGGCTCTGGAACAGTCCAGAGTCTCCCTCACTGCAGGCTGTGGTGAGGTTGTGATGGGAACTGGAGCAACCCTCTTCATGTCTTGTTTTGGAGCAGCACCAAGAAGTTTTGCCCAGGAAAGTAGACCCAGAGAGGACACCACACATCTCTCCTCCCCTTGACATACTCCTGGCTCATGGGAAAGAGGCTAGAGAGTTGGGAAGAGGAGTTTTTAGCCTTGAAGTAGACTTTCACACCTGTTCTGAGATGGTATTTCTGGGTTTGCTTTCTTGATTTTCCCTTCCTCCACCCTGCAACGGTTCCTGGTGTTCCTAAATCAAAGTGAACATGAGCTTTGGAGGCCAAATGCTCTCCTGAAGGGTTGGTTCCTATGTCTGAAGCCTCAACCCAGTCATGTGGCAGAACACATATGAAATTCAGAGACTCACAGAGTGGCTTGAGTTGGAGAGGACCTTAAAGATCATCCAGTTCCAACTCCCCTGCTATGGGCAGGGACACCTCCCACTAGATCATGGAATCATGGAATCATAGAATCAGGCAGGGTTGGAAGGGACCACAGGAATCATCTAGTTCCAACCCTCCTGCCAAGGGCAGGGACATCCTACACTAGATCAGGGCCAGGAGGATGCTGAGAGGGCTGCAGCAGCTCTGCTGTGAGCACAGACTGAAGGAGTTGGGGCTATGCAGGCTGGAGCAGAGGAGGCTCCCAGGGGACCTTCTTGTGGCCTGACAGTAGCTAAAGGGGACCTACAAAAAAGCTGGGGAGGAACTTGTTATGATATCAGATAGTGCCAGGAGTGGGGGGAATGGAGCAAAGCTGGAGGAGAGGAGAGTGAGGCTGGAGGTGAGGAGGAAGTTGTTGAGCAGGAGAGTGGTGAGAGGCTGGAATGGGTTGCCCAGGGAGGTGGTTGAGGCCCCCTGGCTGGAGGTGTTTGAGGCCAGGCTGGCTGAGGCTGTGTGCAGCCTGCTCTAGGGTAGGGTGTCCCTGGGCATGGCAGGGGGGTTGGAACTGGCTGCTCCTTGTGGTCCCTTCCAACCCTGACTGATTCTATGATCAGACCTAGATCAAGCTGCTCAAAGTCTCATCCAGCCTTCTCATAAACACCTTTTATCACAGTATCACAGTATCACCAGGGTTGGAAGAGACCTCACAGATCATCAAGCCCAACCCTTTAGCACACAGCTCAAGGCCAGACCATGGCACCAAGTGCCACGTCCAACCTTGCCTTGAAGTGCCCCAGGGACGGCGACTCCACCACCTCCCCGGGCAGCCCATTCCAGTGTCCAATGACTCTCTCAGTGAAGAACTTTCTCCTCATCCACAGCTTCTCTGGGCAACCTGTTCCAGTGTCTCACCACTCTCATAGGAAAGAAGTTCTTCCTCATGTGCAACCCAAACCCAGCCTGCTGCAGTGCAGCACCACAGCTGCTCGTCCTGGCACCCTTATACACAGTCTCTCTGGAGATGTATGCAGGCAAAGCTCTCCCAGTGTTGTTCAGACACTATTCTTTTTGGAGTGGCTTCTCTTCCAGAGACAAGACCATGTGGGATGGTATTTGGAAACAAAACCACCCTGAGCAGAGCAGAAGCCCATCCTTGGTGGGGCTGCTCGTGTCCAGCCTGCAGCAGACGCTGCCCCCCTCAGCTCCTTTGGATTGCTCTCAGTCCATTACTGGGTTTTCAATTTCAGCTCCTATCCTGGGAGCAAGCTCAGTTTTATGCTTCCCTTTTAAGCTGATTGAAATAAAAGTATTTGAACAAATGGCTTGGGCACTTAGAAATCTCTCCTCTGTTTGCTCTCCTCTGCTTTCATTCTGGCCACCTTCTGCTGTAGCAGCTCTGAAAGCCTCAAGTGCTGTCTCTCTAAATGAATGCATCCTGCAGGCAGGACTCTGCACAGATTCATTAATTTCCCCTGTATTGGCCTTTATTATGTCTCCCTTCATGTTTTGCCCATGGTTGAATAGTTGGGCTACTTTATAAGCCATCAGCAAGGAGTTGGTGGCTCTTGGAGATCCATTAGGCACATAGCTCTGGGAGACTGCTCTCAGGCTGACAAGCACTTGTAGGCAGTGCAGAAAACAAGCCCCAGAGAAGAAGGTTTGTGTTCTTCTGAACTCAGTTCATGACATCTGCTCTTGTTTGTGTGACTACTGGAGGTGGAAGTGGGCAAATCCAGAGGAGGTTCCAGCTCAGAAGGGTAGTCCTGCACCCCAGCACCCCCTGGGTAGCCTCACAGAAACATCAGTGCTGGGCCCAGTCCTGTTTGATATCTTTATTGGTGATCTGGACCAGGTTGCACAGGGAGCTGTGGGTGTCCTCCTCCCTGGAGGTGTTCAAGGACAGGCTGGATGAAGCCTTGAGCAACATGATCTAATGGGTCAGTGCTGGAACCAGTCCTGTTCAGTATCTTTATTGGTGATCTGGAGCAGGGCATTGAGTCCAGCAGCAGTGAGTTTGCAGATGGCACCAAGCTAGGAGCAGTGTGGAGCTGTTGGAGGGTAGCAGAGCCCTGCAGAGGGACCTGGCCAGGCTGCATGGGTGGGCAGAGGCCAATGGGATGAGACCGAACAAGGCCAAGTTCAGGGTTCTGCACTTTGGCCACAACAACCCCAAGCAGCACTACAGACTGGGGCCAGAGTGGCTGAGAGCAGTCAGGCAGAGAGGGAGCTGGGGGTGGTGGGAGAGAGGAGCTGCAGAGGAGGCAGCAGTGCCCAGGTGGGCAGCAGAGCCAATGGCATCCTGGGCTGGCTGAGGAGCAGTGTGGGCAGCAGGACAAGGGAGGTTCTTGTGCCCCTGTGCTCAGCACTGCTCAGGCCACCCCCTGAGTGCTGTGTCCAGTTCTGGGCTCCTGAATTGAAGAGAGCTTTTGAGGTGCTGGAAGGTGTTTGGAGAACTGAGTGCCTGGAACCACTGAGTGCCTTCAACCACTGAGTGCCTGGAACCACTGAGTGCCTTCAACCACTGAGTGCCTGGAGCCACTGAGTGCCTTCAACCACTGATTGTCTGGAGCCACTGAATACCTTCAACCCCTGAGTGCCTGGAGCCTCTGAGTGCCTTCAACCCCTGAGTGCCTTCAACCACCTGCCCAATGCTGCTGGAAAATTTCACCTCAAGGGTTTACTTTCTGGTAGTTTGGGAGAGGGAAGAGTTAAGCTTTCAAGAGCAGAGCATTTTATTTTTGTAACCAAACATTCCCACTCTGCACCCAAACCTGGGCTGCTCACCAAGGTATATGTGAGGCTGTCAGCTCTGCTTTGCTCCCTCGAGTTAAGAAACCCTCTGCTTCCTGCCTGGAAATGTCAGAGGGAAATTGAAAAATAACATTTTCCCCTCTCCCTGCTTCCACACCTGCTTTCCTTCAGCATCCTTTCCAGCCATCCTGACAAGCTCTGCACCGATGGAGCTGGGTACAAGCAAGCCACAGAGCCTGGGGATACCCCGATCCAATGGGGTGATGCTTCTGTCCAAGGGTGTGGGCAAAAGCATCTCTGATCACAGAATCCCAGCATGGTGGGGGTTGGAAGTGGCCTCTGGAGATCACCCAGTCCAACCCCCTGCTAATGCAGGGCACCCACAGCAGCTTGCCCAGGATCACAATGCCCAGGTGGGATTGGAATCCCTCCAGAGAAGGAGACTCCACAACCTCTCTGGGCAGCCTGCTCCAGGGCTCCATCAAACAGCAAAGAAGTTTCTTTTCATGGCCATATGGAACCTCCTGGGTTCCAGTTTGTGCCTATTGCCTGTTGTTCTGTTACTGGGATCTGCTGAAAAGAGTCTGGCCCAATCCTCTTGCTCAGATCCCCTCTCAGGCTGCTCTTGTCCAGGCTCTCAGCCCCAGGGCTCTCAACCTTTCCTCCTCACAGAGCTGCTCCAGGTCCCTCAGCATCTTTGTAGCCTCTGCTGGACTCTCTCCAGTCATTTCCTGTCTCTCTTGAACTGAGGAGCCCAGAACTGGACCCAGTATTTGAAGTGTGGCCTCACCAGTGCTGAGGCCAGGAGGACAATCACTGCCCTGGTCCTGCTGGCCACACTATTGCTGATTCAGGCCAGGATGCTGGTGGCCTTCTGGAGCAGCAGGGCTCATCTTCACCAACACCCCCAGATCTTTCTCCAGTGGGCAGCTTTCCAGCCTCTCTGCCTCAAGTCTGGAGCATCCATGAGGTTGCTGTGAGTCAAGAGCAGAACCCAGGAGCTGGTACAAGCTGAGCACCTGCAGCATGTTGGGGTGCAGCCCACCCACCCAGCATCACTTATCACATCACCTCATTTGCTGGAGCTAGGATAGCCCAAACAGCAGCATCCAGGCTGGGAACACAGCTGTCCTGCTGGTGCTTCTGGACCATGCCTGTAATCCAGCTGGGCTGCTTTTCCTGGAGGTTAAGATGCCACTGCCCAGCCACAGAGCCCTCAGGGCTGAGCAAACCAGAGCAGGACTTCAGAAGGGTTTTAGGGGCTCAGGGAGAAGACATCACCCTGGCACCAGGGAAGGTGAGGGCATCTTGGCAATGACTTCAGAACTGAGATGGGAAGGTTTGGTGCCTGCTCCTCTGAAAGCCTTTGAGACATGGTGCTGCAGTGCTGCTTTTGTGAACATGCAAATCACAGCAGTGAGGTTGCAGATCAGGAGATGCAGTCCAAACTTTTCAGAAGTGGATGCATGCTCCTTACTTTGCAGATTCCTATCACAGTTGTCTTTGCAAAGCAGATGAGATAAGGCTGCTCAAGAGGACAGCTTCCCTGGCACCCAGGCAGCCAGATGCCTTCCACACCCCACGCTGCCCAGCTGCCAGCTCCCTTCCTGCCACTGGCATCCCTCCTGCTGGGTGGGGATCAGCCCAAGCATCCTGGGCACCAGTGCCCCGGGATCCTAAAGCAGAACCAAGCTACTGTGTGGATTTCAAGGGTTGGACAAAGGCACTGCCAGTGTCCCATGGTCCTGCTGCAGATCTGGGTCAAAACCCTGCAGGGGAACTGAGAGAGAGACAGGGATCTACTGGAGAGAGCCCAACTAAGAGCTCTGAGGATGATGAAGGGACTTGCACATCTCTCCTATGAAGAAAGACCTGGGGCTGCTTTCTGGTTGGCCCCTTTAAGTACTGAAAGGCCACCAGAAGATCTCCCTGGAGCTTCCTCTTCTCCAGGCTGAACAATCCCACCTTGACCCTCCCCCTGCAGTTGATTCCATCCCCTTTAATAACGCAGGTGGGTGAGAGGTTTCCAGCAAGCGATACCCCCAGAGGAGCCTGGCGGTGGCCTTCCTCCCCTCCCCCTCCTCTTTCTCTTTCTTCTTGCAAACACCTACATCCTTCCTGCATTGTTTCAAACCACAAGATGATAAACTGAGAAGCAAACACTGTCAAGCAGCCAGTGGAAAGGTCTGTGGGGGGAGGTGGACCCCAGGACTGGGTGGGCTCCACCTTCCCCTTGCAAATAGCACCGGAAACCTCTGTCCTGCTGCTTGCATAACTGAGGCTGGAGGGGGGGCTGGGGTGCTCACCCCAAAACAGCAGCACTTGCTCAAGCTGCTGAGCTTCTCCAGCCTTTTTTGGTCGTTGTGTCCTTTCCTGCCTCTCCTGCAAGCCCCAGCAGCAGGACTCAGCAGCCCAGGGCTGGTGGCATGAGGCTTTCTGTCTCTGGGAGCTCCTTGCTGGGCTCTCACCAGCATTTCTTTCAGCAAAGAGCTTTTTGCAAGCTTTTTCATGGCTCCTCTCCTCCCCTCACTTGTTGATCCAACTGCATCTCAGCTGTGTTGGGGGAGAAGGGTTGGATCCCCTATGCCAGGGTAGCAAGGCTGGGAGGAGGGTGCCGCATGTAGCAGCCAGGTCCTGCTCTGCCTTGAGGTGCTCAACTGAGCAAGAGCAGCTCTGCTGCAGCAATGCTGAGGACACCAAAGCTGGCAGCAGGCAGGCAGCAGGTGGAGGAAACACCTCCCAGCAGGCACAGCCCAGTGCCCTGGTACCGGTGGGGAGATCCAGGGAAACAGCAGGGATGCCTCCCCAAGCACACTGAGGTGCCTGTGGGTCAGATGCAGGTCTGTAGGTAGAGTGGTCCTTGTCTTGCATCACTCCCACTCTCTGGTGGCTTTGGGAGTGTCACTACCAAGTGCAGTCTGCTCCCAGACAAAGGATTAAACTGGGCCCTACCCTCCTTGAGGTGCCTCAAACATGAGTCCCTGGTTGGCTGTGCCCCTGCCCAGCAGCTCCAGGCTGCTCACTTTTGCTTCAGCACCTGGTAGCCTCCAACCGGGGTGGCTTTGGGGCTGGAGCTATACAAATCCAGGCTTGCAAGGGAGGGAAGGAAAGACAATGGACAGCAGGAGGGGTGGGCATGCTTGAGCCCCCCTGCTGGCTGCTGGGCATGGTTCTGGCTGCAGGGTGCACCTTGCCCTACACAGCATGGCCATGCCATCCTGCACCCCAGCTGCTGCAGCTGCTCAGGGCTGTGGGACCACTGCAGGACAAGGACCCCAAAGGATCAAGAAGCCCAGGTTTTGTTTTCTCCCGGGTGTAAATCCAGCACAAAGGTGAGCACAAGTGCCTGGTGTCTGCCTGGGCTGCAGTGACTTGTGTGTGGGGGCTGGGGGAGGAGAGCACCAGCAGCACTGCTCAGGCATCTCTGTGCAAAACATGGTCGCAGGCAGCCCCACGAGGGCAAAGCTTTTTGGCTTTGCCTCTGTAAAAAGCCTGAGGAGGTTCTGAGGAACCTCTAAGTGCTTCTTATACACAAGGTGGGGAGAGTCGAGAGGCATGGAGTCAGTCATCAGCAAGTTTGCAGATGACACTAAGCTGGGGGCAGATGTGGCTGGGTTGGAGGGCAGAAGGGCTCTGCAGCAGGACCTTGACCACCTGCACAGATGGGCAGAGTCCAAGGGGATGGAGTTCAATAGCTCCAAGTGCAGGGTGCTGCACTTTGGATACAGCAACCCCATGCAGAGATATAGGCTGGGGTTGGAGTGGCTGAGAGCAGCCAGACAGAGAGGGATCTGGGGGTGCTGATTGATACCCACCTGAACATGAGCCAGCAGTGTGCCCAGGTGGCCAAGAGAGCCAGTGGCATCCTGGCCTGCATCAGCAATGGTGTGGCCAGCAGGAGCAGGGAGGTCATTCTGCCCCTGTACTCTGCACTGGTTAGACCACACCTTGAGTGCTGTGTTCAGTTCTGGGCCCCCCAGTTTAGGAGGGACATTGAGATGCTTGAGCGTGTCCAGAGAAGGGCAACGAGGCTGGGGAGAGGCCTTGAGCACAGCCCTACGAGGAGAGGCTGAGGGAGCTGGGATTGGTTAGCCTGGAGAAGAGGAGGCTCAGGGGTGACCTTATTGCTGTCTGCAACTACCTGAGGGGTGGTTGTGGCCAGGGGGAGGTTGCTCTCTTCTCTCAGGTGGCCAGCACCAGAACGAGAGGACACAGCCTCAGGCTGTGCCAGGGGAGATTTAGGCTGGAGGTGAGGAGAAAGTTCTTCCCTGAGAGAGTCATTGGACACTGGAATGGGCTGCCCGGGGAGGTGGTGGAGTCGCCGTCCCTGGAGCTGTTCAAGGCAGGACTGGACGTGGCACTTGGTGCCATGGTCTGGCCTTGAGCTCTGTGGTAAAGGGTTGGACTTGATGATCTGTGAGGTCTCTTCCAGCCTTGGTGATACTGTGACACTGTGACACTGTGACCCCAGAGATAATCTTTGCTTGCAGGAGGAGGACACTTGAGGAGCACAGAATGAGCTGCGCAGCCGTGAGTGAGGTCCCCACACAGCCAGCAAAGGGGCTCTGAAGTGCTTCCTCTCCCTCCCCATGAGCAAGGAAGGGATGGGGTGGGGGAGGGATTAAAGACGTGGTGTCCATTCAGGCTGTGTGCCCCAGAGCTGCTTGCAGGGTGGGGTGACTGCCCTGCCCTGAGTGCCCCAGCCCTGCCCTGCGTGTCCCCAGCCCTGCTGAGCCCTGTGTGCATTCAGCCCTGCCGGCGGCAGCAGCTCCCACTCCCTGCTGCTGAGACCCCAGAGCATGTTTCCTGCCTAGACCATCATCATAACTGGGAAGAGGAGTGAAAAGCTGCAGGAACAGAAGGCTCCTGTGGCTCTCCAGGAATGCCAGCTGAGCACCAGCAGCTCAGGCATGCACCAAGTCGTTCTGCTTCGAGGAAAACCTTTGCCTGGGCTGCTTTGTGGCAGGCAGTTTGTTCCCTTGCACTTCTGAAATGGAGGTGCCTGGGAAGGTCAAACCAGTTCCCAGCCAGGGAGCATTTAATGGGATTATGTTCTTGATATGCTTGGAGGTTATCCTAGGGCAACTCCCTGATAAGACAGGGCAGGGCTTCAGAGGAGCTCAGGGGGCTGCTGTACTTGTGTGCAGCTGCAGGGGGTCAGAGGGCTGGGCTGTGCCTCCGGGAGCACTGCTGGGTGATGCTCTTTTGGGAGAGCACACAGCACCCCTGTCCTGCACTCCATTCCCTCTGCACTCCATCTGCAGCACTGAGCATGGACGTGGGAATCATGGAAAAATGGGAATTGGAAGGGGACTTCCAGAGATCCTCGAGGCCAATCCCCTTGCAAAGCAGCATCACCCAGGGCAGGTCACACAGGAACACAGCCAGGTGGGTTCTGAATGTCTCCAGAGAAGGAGACTCCACAACCTCTCTGGGCAGCCTGCTCCAGGCCTCCAGC